>NC_057398.1:9734033-10034033 GCF_019320065.1 Cervus canadensis
ATCAAGAGGCTCTTCAGTTCTTCTTCACTTTCTGCCATAAGGGTGGTGTCATCTGCATATCTGAGGTTATTGATATTTCTTCCAGCAATCTTGATTCCAGCTTGTGCTTCATCCAGCCCAGCGTCTCTCGTGATATACTCTGAACAGAAGTTAAATAAGCAGGGTGACAATATACAGCCTTGAGGTACTCCTTTCCCAATTTGGAACCAGTCTGTTGTTCCATGTCCAGTTCTAACTGTTGCTTCCTGACCTGCATATAGATTTCTCAAGAGGCAAGTCAGGTGGTCTGGTATTCCCATCTCTTGAAGAATTTTCCAGTTTGTTGTGATCCACACAGTCAAAGGCTTTGGCATAGCCAATAAAGCAGAAATAGATGTGTTTCTGGAACTCTCTTGCTTTTCAATGATCCAACAGATGTTGGCAATTTGATCTCTGGTTCCTCTGCCATTTCTAAATCCAGCTTGAACATCTGGAAGTTCATGGTTCATGTACTGTTGAAGCCTGGCTTGGAGAATTTTGAGCATTACTTTGCTAGCGTGTGAGATGAGTGCAATTGTGCCGTAGTTTGAACATTCTTTGGCATTGCCTTTCTTTGGGACTGGAATGAAAACTGACCTTTTCCAGTCCTGTGGCCACTGCTGAGTTTTCTAAATTTGATGGCATAAATTTAAGCAGGGAAGAATTTGTCACTACTCTGGCATCCCCACTGGCTCAGGGGTAAGGAATTCACCTCAATTCGGGAGATGTGGGTTTAATCCCTGGGTCAGGAAGATCCCCTGGAGAAGGAAATGGCAACCCATTCCAGTATTCTTGCCTGGGAAATCCCATGGTCAGAGGAACCTGGCAGACTACAGTCTATAGGGTCATAAAAAAGTTGGACACGACTTAGTGACTAAACAAGTATGTACTGGGTTGGCCAAAAGATTTGTTTGGTTTTTTTACATAACTGGCTCTAGTAGTGCTTAATTGTCTTTAATTTCATTCAAAACAATTTTGTTAAGAGTGTACTGTGACAGTTGTCATATCATTGTGTATTTTTTAAAAAAGCTTATCAATTGGTGAATTTTTGAGTAGCCATTTTAACACTGACCATGGAAGAAAAAAGCAACATTTTCGGCATATTATGCTTTATTATTTCAAGAAACATAAAAACGCACTTGAAACACAAAAAGAAAAATTTGTGCAGTGTATGGAGAAAATGCTGTGACCAACTGAACCTGTCAAAAGTAGTTTGTGAAATTTCATGCTGGAGTTTTCTAAAGGGACAATGCTCCACGGGTGGGTAGACCAATTGAAGTTGAGAGAGATCAAATTGAGACATTAATCGAGAACAGTCAACATTACACCATGCAGAAGATAGTCAACATACTCAAAATATCCAAATCTAGCACTGAAAATCATTTGTACCAGCTTGGTTATGTTCATCACTTAATGTTTAGGTTCCACATAAGCGAAAAAAATCTTATTGAGCATATTTCCATATGCAATTCTCTAATGAAACATAATGAAAAATGTCCTGTTTTTAAAACAAATTGTGACGGGAGATGAAAAGTGGATATTGTACAATAGTGTGGAATAGAAGAGATTATGAGGCAAGTGAAATGAAACACCACCAATCACACCGAAGGTTGGTCTTCATCCAAAGAAGGTTATGTTGTATATATAGTGGGACTGAAAGGGAGTCGTCTATTATGAGTTACTTCCAGAAAACCAAACAATTCATTCCAACAAGCGCTGCTTCCAAGTAAACCAACTGGAGGCAGCAATAGGTGAAAAGTGTCTGTAATCAGTCAACAGAAAACACATCATCTTCCATCAAGATAACATAAGACTACATGCTTCTTTGATGACCAGACAAAAACTGTTACAGCTTGGCTGGGAAGTCCTGATTTCATCCGCTATATTCACCAGACACTGCACCTCCAGGTGTCCATTTATTTTAGCCTTTATAAAATTCTCTTAATAGAAAAAATTTCAGTTTCCTGGAAGACTGTAAAAGGCACCTGAACAGTTCTTTGCTTGAAAATATAAAAAGTTTTGGGAAGATGGAATTATGAAGTTGCCTGAAAAATGGCAGAAGGTAGTGGAACAAAACAGTAAATATGTTGTTCAGTGAAGCTCTTGGTGAAAATGACAGACTGTCTTATTTTTTACCTAAAAAACCAAAGGACCTTTTGGCCAACAACATACTATATGCCAAGCCAAGTACTAAAAACACAGTGATGAGGAAAGTATATATATTCCCTGCTCTCAAGGAACTTACTTTTTAGGTCTTTTTAAAAAAATGTATTTATTTATTTGGCTGCACCAGGGCACAGCTGCAGCATGCGAGCTCTTTGATCTTCATTGGGGCATGGGGGATAGCCCTCTCAGAATAGAGGGGCAGGGAGAAAGTTGGTTTTGCCTGTATATTCATTCTTTCATTTGTTCACTCATTTGCACAATAAATCTTGTGAACAAAACACAAAAGCCTCTGCCCTTGTGAAACTTACTAACTGATTCTATGTATTAGATCAGATACAAACCCTATTAATTCTATCTTCTGAACATCTCTCGAACCCATCTTTTTTTCCTCTTTCCTAGGGCGGTCTTCACCGTCTTTGGCTGTATTACTGCAATAACTTCCTAAGGTCTGAGAGGTTCTCCCTTGAATTTCTCCCTTCTCCAATCCGTCCCTGACACACCCAGCAGTTAGATTCTAAAACATAAACTTTTTCTTGTTACAGTAGTGCACCCTTATCTGTGGTTTCACTTTCTGCAGTTTCAGTTACCTATGGTCAACCACAGTCTGAAAATATTAAATGAAAAATTCTAGAAATAAACAATTCCTAAGTTTTAAATTGTGTGCCATCCTGAGTAGCATGATGAAATCTCAAGTGGTCCTACTCCATCCCACCCAAGACATGAATCACCCCTTTGTCCAACCTATCCTGCCCATTAGTCATTTGGTAACCACCTTGGTTATCAGATCCACTGTTGCAGTATCTCTGTGTCTGTGTCCAAGTTACCCTTATTTTACTCAATAACGGCCCCAGAGCACGAGTTGTGATGCTGGCAATTCAAACAGGGCAAAGAAGGGCTTCCCTGGTGGCTCAGTGGTAAACAATCTGCCTACCGATGCAGGCGACACAGATTCAATGACTTGTCTGGGAAGACCCGACATGCTGCAGAGCAACTAAGCCCACCGCTACTGAGCCTGTGCTCTAGAGCCCACAAGCCACAGCTCCGGAAGCCTGTGAGCCCTGAGCCCACGCTCTGCAACGAGGGAAGCCGCCTCAAGGAGAAGCCCGCCCACCACACCTAGAGAGCAGCCCCTGCTCACTGCAACCACTAATAGAGAAAAACCTGTGGAGCAACAGAGACCCAACACAGCCAAAAATAATAAATGAATTAAAAAAAAAATCAAATATGGCAAAGAGAAGCTGTAAGGTGCTTCCATTAAGTGAAAAGGCAGAAGTCTGCAACTTAATAAGGAACAAAAATGTAGGCTGAGGTTGCTAAGATCTACAGTAAGAATAAATCTTCTCTCCATGAAATTGTGAAGGAGGAAAAAGAAATTTGTGTTACCTTTGTTGTCATCCCTCAAACTGCAAAGGTTACAGCCACAGTGGATGGTAAGTCTTTAGTTCAGACAGAAAAGGCATTAAATTTATACAGTAAGATATTCTGAGAATGAGGGAAAGAGACCACATTCACATAACTTTTATTACAGAATATTATTATAATCATTCTATTTTCTTATTAGTTATTGTTAATTTCATTAAGCCTAATTTCTAAACTAAACTTTATCATAATTATATATAGGATGGATAAACAAAGTCCTACTAGCACTGGGAACTATATTCAATATTCTGTGACAAACCATAATGAAAAATAATATATATATGTATCTCATTGAGTCACTTTGCTGTACAGAAGAACAGCAACATCGTAAACCAACTATACTTCAATAAAATTTTTAAAAGAATAGTATACACAGGGTTTGGTACTATCTGAGATTTCAGGTATCGACTGAACATCCTGGATACATCCTCCTAAAGGGTATGGGGAACTAGTTTCGGGATGATTCAAAAGCATTACATTTACTGTGCACTTTATTCACATTATTATTACATCAGTTCCACCTCAGATCATCAGAGGTTGGGGACCCTTGACCTACAGGACAAAGTACAGATTCCTCTGCATATGCTACAGGGCTTTATGTGATTTGGTCCCAACTTGGCCTCATCTATCTCAATTCACTTCTGACATTTTCCAAACATATCACTCCTTCGTGCCTTTAGGGCTTTCCTGATAGCTCAGTTGGTAAAGAATCCGCCTGCAATGCAGGAGACCCTGGTTTGATTCCTGAGTCGGGAAGATCTGCTGGAGAAGGGATAGGCTACCCACTCCAGTATTCTGGCCTGGAGAATTCCATGGACTGTATAGTCCATGGGGTTGCAAAGAGTTGGACACAACTGTGCGACTTTCACTTTATGCCTTTGCACATGCTTTTTTCTTTGCTTCAAACATCCTTCCAACCTCCTTTCTGTCTACACTTTTATTTATTAAATGCATTTAACAGCAAGCTACTCTGTCATGTCTTCTCCCACTTCCTGAAGAGTAATGTGTTTTTGTCTATTTCCTTCATTTAATGAATGGTAAGAATCATATCTTTTCATTTATTTCCTGGAACTTGGTATGGTGTCTGACATTTATCAAGGGCCCATGGAAGAAGGTAGAAGTGTAGTATTCTCAACTATTTCCCCTCAGAGTTAAAAGGGGGAGGGGGGCGGGGAGGGACAAAGAATATCCAGTTTTCAGCCATCCAGCAAGGCTGCCAACCTGTCATAAAACACACGTGTTGATCTATAAACTGATTAATCATATGCTAAAGGCAGTCTGGACCAAACAATACAGCAGTTCCAAACTGACTTCACAGAACAAGAGTCACATAAATACTCAGTAAAGTCTGTCTAGTTTGAAAATACTCCTAGGTGATTCTGATATGCTGCCTTCCCCACTAATTGGCAATCACTCCGATAATAGTTGAAAAATCTGATGTTGTTTTTTTCATTTTAATATATAAACCACAAAGTGAACTCTGGTGTCTTTGAAAAGATAATTATAATAATGCCAGGGAGCAGAAGTAAAGTCTTCTGGGCAAAGAATTATCTTAACGCTGAGAAGAAAAATTATAGCCACAGAGAATTACAGGGCTTATAATAAGCTCAGAGGTATAAGTGGTTAATCTTAACAGCTAGCAGTGACATCAATCTATGCTGGTCAGATCTCTGCACTATCACCATGGGGACCAGAAAGGCACTCCAGTCCACCTGTCAGGACAGCCCTCTTCCTGGACGTTGCTGGAGAATTCTGTCTCTGTTCCCACACTGATCATTCTTTTTCTCCTACATTTTTTTCCTTCCTACACTAACCATTTTCTTTCTATTAAAACTTCAATTTCTTTAAATATGTCACCTTTATTAGATAGGGTGCAATCTAGTCTGCCTGGACCAGCAAAATATTCTGCCTTTTAAAGGAGGTTTCTGCAAATATTAAACTCCTCCTTTATATGGTACTCATACAGTTTAACTTCACATTTCTAAGAGTATTTCACTATCTACTCAAAGGATTGCTTATAAAAATATAATTTGACTTATAAATTATTAAGCATAGGAATTCTCTGGGCCTGCTTCTTCATCTCACAATAGTTCTATAGTATCTTCCAATAAGCTACTGATGAGGGTACGAGATGAAAGTCTTGTGGGAATGCCAGATAGCATACATAAAGGATCATGGTAACCACTACGTTGTTTGTCTCAATGTATGACCTTAATAGTCTTCTAGATTAGTTTTCTCTTTTCTTCCAGTAAAGGAACTCTGCCAGTAAAGAGGTGACACTGAAAACAGGCAGGAATTCCCTAGCAGTCTAATGGTGAGGACTTCGAGCTTCCACTACAGGGGGCATAGGTCTTGATCCCTGGTTGGGGAACTAAGATCCTGGAAGTGACATGGCAGAAAATGAAATGGAATGGCTACAAAAATAACTCAGCAATGAATGACAGAGGGACAAAGTGAAGTCACATACCCATAAAGCAACTGTCTGAAGCTTCCTGCCATGCTTGCCCATTAATGCTGACGTTCTCTTGCACAGCTGATTCAAAAGTCTGCAATAAAGTCACAAAAATCAAGTCACTGAAAATAACTATAAATACTGAATTCAAACATTTGGACAATTCAGATTTGTGATAGAGAATATATAAAAAAGTATAAGACTAGATTACTAGCATGCTTATGCTTTTCAATGAAGTGAGATTCCATTTCAATCAATTATTCTACCTACATTTTAGTTACAACAGCCATTAAGCTACCCATGAGAAAATGTGAGGAAAAGTTTTAGAATACTGGTGCAAAAAAAAAAAAATTAACTTCTTATATGAAAGGAAAACAAGCTAACAAACTGGGCTCAAATGAATCTCAAGGGTATAAGTAATACATCTGCTGCTGAATGAGGGTCAGTGTTAACAAGTGGGAAAATACACAGGCTTAAAAGAAAGTGAAATTAATTTCTACTTTACAACAGACTATATTTTTTTTTGGGGGGGGACTGCGTTGGGTCTTAGTTGCAGCATGTGGGATCTTCGCTGCATCACTGGAGATCTTTCACTACGGCAGACGGACTTACACAGACTCTCTAGCTGTGGCACTTGGGATCAGGGTTTCGGTGCTCGGGCTTAGTTACTCTACAGCATGTGAGTTCTTCCCAGACTTGGGGTTGAACCCACATCCCTTGCATTACAAGGCAGATTCTTAACCACTGGACCACCAGGGAAGTACTAGGACTCTTTTTTTGAGATGTACTTTGAAGTAGGTAATGATGAAATGACATGAGAGATGCAATTTGCTTTAAAAGAGAAGTATAACATATTTTTGATAACTGCTAAATTTGGTGATAGACATATGGATGTTCACTGTGCTAGTCTATTTTTTGTAATGTTAAAAATGTTCATAATACATTAAAAAGTAAAAAACTAAAGAAACTTGATGGTATCATCCAAATTTTAAATGCACATTCCCTATAGCCTAACAATTTCACGTCTATCAATATAACCTAAAGGACCATTCTCATAAAAACATAAAGAAAATAAACTGAGAATGCTTATTTCAGTTTGAAATTCTGAAATATTGAGGGAAAAATATCTAAATTCAAAACTAGGAGGATGGCTAAATATACAATATACCCATATCATACAATACTAAAAGAATGAAGTCCATCTCTATATAACATTAACAAATAATAATCAAAGACATATTTGTTTTTTTAAACAAAATCAGGATGTTAACAATATATCAGCATGACACTATTAGTATTAAAAAAAAAAAAGAACACTTTTTAAAACAGAGAGATAGCTTTAAAGCCAAAAAAGAGAAGGATTATACCCTCCAAAACAGTTATTTCCAAGAAGGAAGAGGGATAGTGGAGAGGAATTGAAAGATTTTTGCTTTATGCTATTTTTCATAGTGAGAATACATTTTATATAATTAAAAATAGTTTAAAATTATCCTTCAATTTAAAAATAAATTTTTAAAAAAGGAAAAAATAAGCTTAAATCAAATGATGACTGATAATTATGAGTTAGAGTATGTATTCTATACTTTAAAGATTTTTTTTTTAAAGATTTTTATAAAGTAAAATCCTTACTCTATCCAATTCTATTCAAGAATTATCCAATAATATAATTGCCTTTTTAATATTCATTGCATAGTTGTATCAATTTTTTTTAAAAATTACTTTATTACTAGAGAAATGCAAATCAAAACTACAGTGAGGTATCACCTCACACCAGTCAGAATGGCCATCGTTAAAAAGTCTACGAACAATAAATTCTGGAGAGAATTCACTGTACTGTTGGTGGGAGTGCAAATTAATACAGATACTGTGGAGAACAATATGGAGGTTCCTTAAACAACTAGGAATAAAACTACCATATGACCCAGCAATCCCACTACTGGGCATACACTCTGAGTAAACCATAATTCAAAATGACACATGTACCTCAATATTCACTGTAGCATTATTTACAACAGCCAGGACAGGGAAACAACCTAGGCATCCATCTTCAGACCAAAGGATAAAGAAGTTATGGTACATATATACAATGGAACATTACTCAGCCATAAAACCAAACAAACGAGTCAGCTGAACTGAGGTGGATGAACCTAGAGCTCGTTATACAAGTGAAGCGAGTCAGAAAAGAAAAATAAATGTCATATATTAACACATATATATGGAATCTAGAAAAATGGTACTGATGAACCTATCTGCAGGGCAGGAACAGAGACACGTGTAGAGAACGGACCTGTGCACACAGCAAGGGAAGGCGGGGATGGGATGGATTGAGAGAGTAGCACTGACACGCATAACCTACCACATGTAAAACAGCTGGTTAAAAATCCACCTGCCAATGCAGGGAACGTGGGTTCAATCCCTGGTCTGGGAAGAGCTCACATGCCCTGGAAGCTGCTATATAATACACAGAGTTCAGCCTAGTGCTCTGTGACTACCGAGAGGGGTGGGAAGGCAGGGGTGTGGTCTGGTGGGGCAGGGGTTGGGAGAGAGATTCAAGAGGGAGGGGATATATGTATACTCATGGCTGATTCACGTTGTTGAACAGCAGAAACCAACACCTCATTGTAAACCAATTATCCTCCAAATAAAAAATAAATTCCATGGTAGCTGAATAATGGCCCCCAGAGATGTCTGCATTCTAGTTCCCAGAACTTGTGAATATGTCATCTTATACGGAAAAAAAGGGAGATTTTGCTGGATGTGATGAAGGATCATGAGATGTGGACAGTGTGTTTGATTATTCAGGTGGGCCCAATGTAATCACAAGGGTCCATACCAGAAAAAAAAAAAAAAAAAGGGCAGGAGTGTCAAAATCAGAGGGAAGGGGTGTGTGAGCAGAAGTCAGAGTGATGTGCTCAGAAGATGAAGGAAGGAGCCATGAGTCAAGAAGTGCAGCCTCCAGGAGCTGGGAAAGGCAAGGGCAGGGATACACCCTAGAGCCTGCAGAAGAAATGCAGCCCTGCCAGCGCCCTGACTTTAGGACTTCTGCCCTCCAGAACTGTCAGAGAATACCTTTCTGTTGTCGTAAGCCACTCAGTGTGGTAACTTGTTACCTCAACAATAGGAAATGAATACACTGTCCACATCCTCTATCTCTGTTGTTTTTGGATTGTTATTTTCAATCTCTGTCCCCAGCCCACTACCCACACCCAGTATAAATAAATTAAAATATTAAAAGAAAAAAATACACAGGACTTTCCTAGTGGTCCAGTGGATAAGAATCCGCCTGCCAATTCAGGGGACACAGATTTGATTCCTGGTCTGGGAAGATTCCACATGCTGTGGGTTAACTAAGCCGGTGTACCTCAAGTCTGTGTTCTGCGACAAGAAAAGCCACTGCCACGAGAAACCCGCCTGCCACAACTAGAGAAAGCCTGAGCACAGCAATGAAGACTCGGTGCAGCCAAAATTAACCAATTAATTTTTGAAACCCTTAAATAAATAAGTCTACAAATTATAAATGCTACTCTTTCATGATTGGTGGGAATGTAAATTGATACAGCCACTATGGAAAACAGTATGGAATTTCTTCAAAAAATTAACAGTTGCCATATGATCTGCATCCTACTCCTGGGCATATATCTGGAGAAAAGTACTAAAAAAAATTTGAAAAGATATGCAGGACTTCCCTGGTGGTCCGGTGGTTAAAAATCTGCCCACCAATGCAGGGGACATGAGTTCAATCCCTGGTCTGGGAAGATCCCACATGCCATGAGGCAACTAAGTCCATGCACCACAGCTACTGAGCTTGTGCTCTACAATCGAGGAACTGCAACTCCTGAGCCCACACACCACAGCTACTGGAGCCCACATGCCCTAGAGCCAGTGCTCCACAAGAGAAGTCACCACAAAGAGAACTCATAGCATAGCAACGAAAGCGTAGCTACCACTCGCCGCAAGTAAAGAAAGTCCTCGCGCAGCAACGAAGATCCAGCCAAATACAAAAATAAATAACTTAAAAATTAAAAAAAAAAAAAGATACGCATCCCAGTGTTCACTGCAGCACTATTTACAACCACCAAGACATGGAAACAACCGAAATGTCCATCGACAGTTGAAGCACAAAGACGTGGTACACATATACAATGGAATATTCCTCACCCGTAAAAAAGAGGAAAGAAAGCCGTCTGCCACAACATGGATGGACTTGTAGATTATCATATTAAAGTGAAGGAAGTCCGATAGAGAAAGATATATGATATCATTTATATGTAGAATCTAAAATATGACACAGAAGAACGTGTCTATGAAACAAAGTCACAGACATAGAGAAGAGATTTGTGGGTACAAAGCAGGAGGTGCATGGGAGAAGGATGGATTAGAAGTATAAGATTAGCAGATGCAAACTTTTACGTGTAAAATGGATAAACAACAAGGTCCTCATGTACATCACAGAGAACTATATTCAATATTCTGTGATAAACCATAATGGAAAAGAAAGCATACATATGTATAATTGAATCATTTTGCTATACAGTAGAAATTAACACAACATTGTAAATCAACTATACTTCAATAAATTAAAAAAAAACTATCACAAAAAATGTTACTATATTAAGTGGTTTTAGATAGAGATGTCAACATTACTGAAGCCTCCGCCTTTTATCTGTTTTCTTAATTAAAACACAAGTGAATTCCCTTGGTAGTTTAAGTCTTCACATCTTTTATCTTCAAATTTACTTTCTCATCCATTAATAAAATATAATCGGTTAAGCCAAGTTCCTCTTTTCCTGTAAGGAGAATTAATGTTCCAAGTACCTTAGCACTTCCTGGAAAGGGGTAAATTCTAAGATTATTACACAAAGAAAACAAGTCTTCTCCCATGAAATTACTACTACAAATGTCCTCAGGTATGTCTCTATCCTTCTCTTGCTAGCAAGCGGGGAATGATATAAAAGTCAATGTATACAACACTGAACACAGAATCACAACCCAGGGCGTGTTCCTACATTCTTCACCCACTTAACCTTTATTTTGTTTGCACTGTGGTCAGTAAAACTGTACTGCATTACAAACATTTTAACATTTTCCCCTGTATATAAATAGGTTGTGTGCTTTCTTCAGACTGGCACAAATCCCTCAATTTGTTGTCTTCCCCCACCCCTGATCTTCTACAGAGCTTTGCAAAATATTTGAGAAAGGAAGGGGAAATGGATTATAAGGGTCAGTGTGATCTTAGTGAAGTTTATAATGGAAAGCTTCCTTACCTATTCTAGACTCGTAGGGAAAATGTTTTCGCTCTTTACAAGATATTCTAAAAGCAAGCAAAAAGAAAGACCAAAAGCTAGCCTGGTGACTGACTTCCAGGATTCTCCTTACTGAGTCTCTGTCTACACCGTCCAACAGGGTACAATCCAGCCCCTTTGTGGCTGCTGAGGCCTTAAAATGTAGCTAGTGGAAAAGGACATGAGGTGTTAAGTTTAAGACAAACGTGAAAAGCTTGGTATGAACCAAAGAATGTAAACTAGCTGTTACTTTTTAAAAATTATTACAAGTTAAAATGGTATCTTGGACACAGTCCGTTAAATAAACATCATAAAAATTAATTTCACCTATTTTCTTCCTTTTAATTTCAAGTGACATACATGGCTCGCCTTGCATTTTTCGGTCGGACAGCACTGGTCTAAGTTAACTAACACCCAGCTGCCTCCAGCATCTATCTCGTTCCCTCGCGTTCCCCGGGCACGTTAAACTCTGCCCAAGCCGGCCGTGGGCTCCTCCTGACCACTGAGACCGGGGTGTGGAGAAAGCGGGTGAAAAGACAAGAGATGGCTACTGGGCCCGTACCCACTGCGCGTCTCGCAGCGCGGGCTCCCGAATCTCCTCAGGCAGCGCGTCCCCGAGCTTTTGCACGAAGCTGCCGCACAGTTCTAGCATTTCCGTCACGGCTCGCTTCGAGGTGCAGCGCACACGGAAGTCTTTTCGGTGTGTGGCAGGGACCGAGGCCCTGTCTTCTGTCCCGGCCACTCTCCCCACGTCCCGCGAAGGGGAACGAGCCACCGACCCAAAGGCCCGCTCCATCTTTCCAACTTAAACTGTGGGCGGGAACTCGAAGGGCGGAAGGGCGGGTTCCCCGGGAGGAAGGAGCACCCGTCCGGCCGGAAACTTAGCCCAACGAGGCATTAGCGTTCCGGCTGAGGCTCCGCCGGAGAGTCCACGGGTTTTGGTGGCTGCGAAGATGGGGGCGGTGGGCGTAGGGATGGTGGACTGTCATTGCCACCTCTCCGCCCCGGACTTTGACCACGTACGTGAGGGCGAGGTCGGGCCGTGGGAGCGGGGCGGCCCCCGTCCTTTACCCTTCGAGTTATCCTCCCGTGGGGCGAAGTTCCACGCGTAATGTCAACGTGCTTTACCTGCTACATTGGAAGCCAGAGGCTAGTGTTAGAGAAAGAAGAGGGGGTTCTGTTTTGGCGGACACCTCTCAAGAGGTGACCCTTAAGTTGGGGAAGAAGGACAAAGCGGTGGGTGCATGGTGATGAGGAAAGCAGGCGGGTCGCAGGCCTCCAGACAGGACAGAATTTGGCACATTCAAACTATCGAAAGGCTGGGTGGCGTCTGATGAGCTAAAAAGAGAGAAGCATAAAATCGCACTGAAGAAGTTTGCATAGGAACGGTGAGGCACGAATTCACATTTTATTAGAATCACAATGGGGATCCTGTAAAATGGTTTGTCGGATGGTAGGGTGGTTGAAAGAGAGAGACATAATCTGATAATCCATCTAAAAACCTTTCTGCTGATGTGTGGGTAAATGGATAGAGGAGAGCAAGGGTTAGAAGTTAGAAAACCGGTTTGGAGGCTTTTGCAGTGTTGAGACTACAGATGATAGAGGTTGCAGGAGAGTTGCAAGGGAGAGAAACAGATGGATTCAGTTATATTTTGGAGATGGATTCTAAAGTACATACTGAGAAGAATTGGATGTGCAGAGAGGGAGAGGAAGAACTTGAGGATGCTGTAGAGAGATGATGGTGCTGTTTACTGAGATGAGGGAAAACAGATTGGAGAAGGCAGAAGGAATAGATTTGTTGGGGAGAAAATAGTTATGCTTGGCAAATGTTGAAACCTGATGTCCATCTGAGTGGAGATGTCATATGGTCATTTTAAAACGTGAATCTTGGGTTCAGGAGAGAATTACAGACTGGAGATAAAAATTGGGGACTCACTAGCATAATGAGTATAGTAACGAGATCACGTAACGGGAAGTACACAGAGAGAAGCCTACGGTCCTGAAATCAGAGGAGAGAGAGCCAGTCGAGGAGGCTGGATAAGTAGCCGATAGCTAGAGAGAAGTATTTGCAGAAGCCAAGAGTAGAAAATATTTGGGGAAGAAAAGAGTAGACAAGTAAGGAGTTTCTAATGCTGCTGAAGGGTAGAGTAGGACAGAGAAGTGTCTTTTATATTTAACAATAACAGTTTCTGTTCCAGTAGAGTGGGAACATAAGCCAGAATTTACTGAAAGAGTAAATGGAAGGTGGGTCAGCTAGGCTCATCACACCACCCTGTTCCTTGCCATCATTGTCGTCTTTATGGTGCCTCAACTGCATTGGTTGATGCATTGGTTGCATCTAAAATAATCATGATTACGTATGTTTATTTTAGGATCTGGATGATGTGCTGGAGAAAGCCAAGAAAGTAAGCCAATAGCTATACATGCTCTTTTTTATTTTCCTACTAATTTTGATCTAAGATAGCTTGAAATTCAGATATAATATGTTGATGTTGCTTCAGTAAAAAAACACATTAACAATAACCAGCATCTATTGTTTGCTATGTGCCAGGCCCTGAACTAAGCCCACTCTGTACATTATCTCATTTAATGTTTCTCAACAATATTCTAAAGGAGCTACTATTTTATAGCCAGCCATTACCTGTTTTATAGATGAGGAAACTAAGGCCTAGATTAACTTGTCCAAAGATGCATCACTAGTAAAGTGATACAGACAAGATAGTCTGAATCCAGAACTCATGCCCACAGCCACCAGGCATGCCAGCTATATAGAACAGGTTGGTCCGTCTGTCAGTTCTTAAATTAGCCTTATTCTGAAGATCTTGGAAAAATTATAAAAGTTTTCTGAAACATTTTGAGTTGTTTGGGGGAAATTGTTAATTTTTGGAAGCATTTATGAAATTCATTACAACTAGCATTTTGTGGTCTTCCTTGAAAGTTATAGAAATGGTTGCCATTTTTATTTATAGCCATCTTTCACTACCACAATTTAATTATGAGTGTGGTATTTGGAGTAACATAGGCCTAATGATCTTGGGCAAGTTATTTGACTCCATCCAAATGTCTCTTGATCCATACAATGGATTACAGCAATTCCTGTGTCAAAAGGGTGTGCAGATTAAATGGGGTAATATTTATATTCACTGAACATAGTGCCCAAAACACAATAGCTAATTAGTGATAGCCATTATGATTATCTTGATGGAGTGTGAGTGAGCAAGGATAACTAAAAGCACAGAAAACTTTAAATTTTTATTTAACTGTAGTGGATGTATATTGTTTGAGACTCTAACTGTTCTATTCATTTTTGTTTC
Organism: Cervus canadensis; assembly: GCF_019320065.1. Taxonomy (NCBI): domain Eukaryota; kingdom Metazoa; phylum Chordata; class Mammalia; order Artiodactyla; family Cervidae; genus Cervus; species Cervus canadensis. Next base: position 9,748,685 of record NC_057398.1, read on the forward strand.
AGGCCAATGTTATGGCTCTTGTGGTGGTCGCTGAACATTCAGGAGAATTTGAAAAGATTATGCAGCTTTCAGAAAGGTGCTACGTCTCATTAGGAAATAGAATTGCTAATAAGGATGCATTTATGGTGCCATGTTTATAATATCAAAGATCACCCATATTTAAAGAGAATGAGAAGAAAAAAATTACATTAACAGCCTTAAAAAAATCCTTTCCTACTTGTTCTTCAGAGTAACATTGTCTCCTAGTCTAATAATCCTGCTTTCTTAATTCATTCTACATTTTTAGGTATAAGGGGTTTGTCCTGCCATGCTTGGGTGTTCACCCAGTTCAAGGAGTTTCACCAGAAGACCAAAGAAGTGTCACATTAAAGGTAATAGTCTTATAAAACAGGAGCCATAAAAAAACGGTATTACCCTTTGACTCAGTAATCCTCCTCTTTCTGATTTTTATTCTAAAGCAATAATCCAAAAGAAAGAAATTCTATCTTCTTTCACAAAGAGGTTTATTACAGCATTATTTGTAATAGAGAAAAAGTGGGAACAGCCTAGCAGTTCAAAAATAAATAGTTAACTTATACAGTGTTAAATATGATGCTACAGTGTTAAATATAACTTTACAGAAAATGTGGCTTATAAGGTATATGTGCATGAGTGCTAGGTCATTTCAGTTGTGTTCAACTCTTTGTGACCCTATGGACTGTAGCCCGCCAGGCTCCTCTGTCCATGGGATTCTCCAAGCAAGAATCCTGGAGTGGGTTGCCATGCCTTCCTCCAGGGGATCTTCCCCAGCCCAGGGATCAGACCCGCATCTTCTGCGTCTGCTGCATTTTGGGCAGACTGTTTACCCACTGACCCATACACTGGCTCCTGTCCCTACTTAACCCACTGCACTCATTTCTGTTGAAAGCCTGACCCCTGTTCTAAAGGTTCTAAAGACTAAATATTTTCTTTAATAAAAAATCAATTCTAAAAAAAAAAAAAAAAATCAATTCTAATTATTTTAAATCAGTCAGAATAAATCTCTCCTCTCCCTCCCCTTTGCCTTCCTTTCCTTCTCTCTCCTTCTTCTTTGAACAACATAGTGGAAACATCATAAACTTTGAAGTCAGAGAGACTTGGCCTGCTGCCTCCTGCGATCTATGGCACTTAACTTTGCCAGGTTTCCGTTTCCTCATGTGTGAATCCTGAATAATTATTTGCAGTATTCCCAGTCATAGAGTATAAAGCTATAGAATATTTAAAAACCCCATAATAGAACCATTAGCTATTAAGGAACTTGAGATCTTATGGAGGAAGTAGGAATAGAGCTAAAGTCAGAAATAGACCTATGGATGTCTTTTGAAATATTTTTACATGTATTAAAATGTTAAAGACCACATATATTTATACATATTAGTGATATGAATTAGTATTTCTATTAATAATTTACTATCCTTGACTTGCCAGAAACTTCCAAATTATTTCATGAAGAATTGAAATAGTCTCATTGTAAGTTTGTTTTCCTGTTTTTATAGATAATACATATACCCTCAGAAAGACTTTTTCCCTATATCTGGTCTTCATCCAAATGTGTAATTTCTTTGTCTTAAGATTTTCTAAGTGTGCTACATTTCCTGGGTAATGTGTCCAACTTCTCCAGACCCTTTGAGGTCCCAGACACACAGATTAGTTTGAACGTTTGATACAGAAGATCTTTTCCTGACACTGACCTACTCAGCTGTTGTTAGACAGGTAACTAGGGTTATATACGCTTAGCTCCTCTTGACAATATTATTTCTTCTTCATTGAGTCTACTGGAATTGTAAGGCCTTGATTTATCCTCCCTCATCTTCTTTTCTCTCTCTTGAGGCATAATTATAACATCTTCTCCTGTTCTTCAACCATCTGTTTTACCTCCCTTTTCTTAATTCTTCTTTTTCTGATTATTCTCACTAGAAGTACTTTGCCTTTATATACTCTGAGACTGAAATCCTCAAAAGTAATTTAAAATATCTAGAAGCAAATTTTCCACATATTTGTTTTTCTCTTGCCTTACAAGAAAACCCTTACAGGGGAAATTCTCTTTTTTTTTTTTTATTTTTAAAATTTTTTCTTTATTTTTTATTAGTTGGAGGCTAATTACTTTACAATATTGTAGTGGTTTTTGCCATACGTTGACATGAATCAGCCATGGATTTACATGTGTTCCCCATCCCGCTCCCCCCTCCCACCTCCCTCCCCACCCCGTCCCTCTGGGTCTTCCCAGTGCACCAGTTCCCAGCACTTGTCTCATGCATCCAACCTGGACTGACGATCTCTTTCACACTTGATAATATACATGTTTCAATGCTATTCTCTCAGATCATCCCACCCTCGCCTTCTCCCATAGATTCCAAAAGTCTGTTCTATACATCTGTGTCTCTTTTCCTGTCTTGCATATAGGGTTATCTTTACCATCTTTCTAAAGGAAATTCTCTTTAAGTGGAAATAGCGATACGGAAACTAGTAGTACACAGTTACTTCAGTAGTTGACAAACAGCCATATACATGATATTTAGTATTTATATTGTTGAAACTTTAAGACAAAAATAGGGTATGTAGAACTATAAAGATGAAATCAGTGAAAATAGTGGAAAAGATGTTTGGGATTATCACTATTAAAATTCACAAGTCATTCATTCATACCCTAAGAGGAGAATATAACAGTGCACTCCCAGACTCACCAAGGTGACCACCTGGTGGCTTTATTCTTTCTTGCTCAGCTATTCCAGGAAATCCAGATCACTCCTCCTAAATACCAGGTAATGCCTCCTAAACAGAAGGAAGTGTTTAAGTGGGAATCTTCATGAGAAGTAATGTTCTTAAAACTAATTGGGTATGGGACATTTCTGCTCAAATTTCCAGCTAGAATTACTCACCATTATAGAAGGATTACCATTCCTAGTTCCTCAACTGGGTAAAGGCTATGTATGTAAAGGACCCAGCATAGCATAGTGCCTGGCATATAATAGGTGTTGGTACAAAACCTATGAAATTCCTCGCCTTCTATTTGAATGAATTTACTTTTTTTTTTTTTTCCATCACAGGATTTGGATGTAGCTTTGCCCATTATCGAGAATTATAAGGATCAGTTATTGGCAATTGGAGAGGTAAATATCCACTAGCTGATCAAGTGATTTCTAATCCAGACCTCCATGTGATACATGAAAGCAGTCCTTAATTCAGTGTTGGTGATTATAACAGACTTAGATAATTATGTTCACCCTGCTCAACTGAATAGTAACTTGTCAGTACTTCCTCAGTAAGCAAAAGCACTTGGGGATAAAACAATAGAACGCCTCCCCATGGGCTTGTTAATGGAAGAAAACTGCCTTATTAACATTTCAATATACTTTGCTTTTTTTTCTTTTGCTTAAATAAGGGCATCTCTCTGGTTAGTTGAAATAGTATGTACAAGCATACTTTAAATATTAATAGGTTAGAGTTTATAATTTTAAAACCTTTTTATTAAATAATTTACAGTTGTGAAACATTTTATCACTTGGTAATTCCACTTGTAAAGATAAAAGATAAGAGTAACACATTCAGAATATAGCTTATAGCAGTGCATGCCAAAATAGCATCAAGGGAGGCAGTCCTTTATAATCATGACTGTCCAGCATGGTGACCACATGCAGCTATTGAGCCCTTGAATTGTGACTGGCGCAAACTCATGTGTGCTATCAGGATAAAATGCACAGAGGATTTCAAAGTCTCAGTACCTCAAAAAAAGAATGTAAAATAACTCAATAATTTTACATTGGTTATGTGTTGAGATAATAATATGAATGACTATAATAATATTGATAATGTTTTAGGAATAGTGAATTAAAGTATATTATTAAAATGAATTTCACCGGTCTTGTTAGTGTTTTTAATGTGGCTGCTGGAAACTGTAAAGTTGTGTATGTGGCTTGTGTATATGACTCATATTTCTCTTGGATAGTACTGCTCCATCATCTGTCTTTTGGGATTCATTAAACCATAAACGTGATTCTGTTTTATTTTTCTGTTATAGGTTGGACTGGATTTCTCCCCCAGATTTGCTGGCACTGATGAACAGAAAGAAGAGCAAAGACAAGTCCTAATCAGACAGGTCCAGTTAGCCAAAAGACTAAATTTGCCTTTGTAGGTTAATTGTCATCTTTCTGTTAATAGTTTTAAAGCACATTATTGATAAATAATGATTCTCCTGAAATGGAGCTCTATTTTTCTCTTTTTCTTAACTACTTTAATAGATCAAAAATAACATGTTCATAGTAAATACTTAAAAGGAATTTTTTTGTTATTAAACAGAAATGTTCACTCACGCTCAGCCGGAAGACCTACCATCAGCCTCTTAAATGAGCAAGGTATGTAGGTTCCTGAGAAAAATGTTCCTAATGTTTAAACTTGACAATTCCAGTCTATGTTCTCATAGAACAAGCCATCTTTATTTCTTTTCTTAAAGGGAAGGGAAAGGGTCATGGGTAGAGATGGAAATCAATTAAGATGGTTTTGCAAGTCAGCCTACTATTTACAAGGTTTTCAGTGTGATTGTAATGTTCATCAGGCCAGGATAAAGCAAATGAAAAATTAGATCAAGTAAAATAAATAAATAAAATTTTTTTTAAATTGGATCAAGTAATCTTTAGTGCCTTCATTTAAAAATTAGCAGCTCCAGTTTTTTAAGCAGCTTAACCAGCTGATTGGTGAGAAAGAGGAAAACGCACAGCAAAGAAGGGTGATCGCATTGGGGTTAATGTTTTGCCTGTTTTGTAGCTGCTGCTTCAGAAAGTGGCATTATTCAGATTGTGGCCATCATACATAAAATGCACTGTCATCTTCACCAGTTGTTCCTAAAGGAAAAACACTTCTCATAGGATTACTTTTCAAATTTTAAAGTGAAATTTTTAAAATTTCTTCTTACAGTAAGAAATGTAGTTTATTTTGAAACTCGGTGTAGACTCATATAGAAAACTGACAGAAGTTTGAGAAGCAGTACATCTGTATGTATGTGTGTATAGGTATATGTGTGTGTATGTGCATGTGTATGTATGTATTTAATATAAGCACACGCTGGCCAGTCATGACCCACAAAGTTGATTTCATAACTCACAGTTGTAACCCACTAAATGTCACACCTGCCATTTGAAAAAACAATATCAAATAGTGAGGTAAACGTAATTGCCTACAACTTGAAAGCATTGTACTTTTCAGTGGGGAGTACTGAATTCCTTGGGATCACTGAGAGCATGATTTTTATGGAGGCTGAGCAGCCTTGCTTTGAGAACTGGAAGTAGTTTTTGGGAAACCTACTCTGGCTGTTGAATTTGTGAATCATTCAATTCTTCATTTCCAGTAGCATCCTTCTTAAGGACAGTTTGACCACTTAAAAACCTGTTAGGAACAATAATTTGAGAGTTCACAAACTTCAAGAAGGTTTGGTATGAGAAGTTTAAATAATTGTTTAAAATTTGTTTCAATTTTATTTACTTATTCTGCAGATTAAGAATTTACTATATTTTTATTCTACTGGTTGAACACTGTACGTTTATCTACCCTTTAGAAACCACAGAACCTTCTAGTGACCAACATTTACTTAAAATCTGTGTTGTTCAATTTGATTAGTGGGAAAACCTTTCATTAAGGAAATAAAATGAACTCTGATTTAATTTTTGAGAGGTGCTGACAAAGTGTTGCTGCATGCGTTTGATGGTCGGCCATCTGTCGCCATGGAAGGAGTAAAGGCTGGGTACTTCTTCTCAATTCCTCCTTCTATCATAAGAAGTGGGCAGGTAAAATCTTTCATTAAGTTTCGTTCTACACTTCGTGAAATAGCACTTTAAAATATGAACTTTTACTTTGCTGTCGTGAACTTTTACTGTTCAGTACTGTTTACGTTACTGTACTGTTGTGTACTGTTCTGGTTTCATTACAAAAGTTAATCTTAGGTCCCTACCTCATACTTACATCAAGAGTAACTCATAAATGGATCAGAGACCTAAATGTAAGAGCTGAAATTACAAAACTTTTAGAAGAAAACAGATCTAAATCTTTGTGACCATAGATTAGGCAGTGGTTTTCTTTGCCATGACACCAAAAGCACTAACAACCAAAGAAAAAAATAGATAAATTGGATCCACACACAAAAAATTGGGCAGCTCATGCTCAAAAGACCTTCCCTGATAGCTTTCAGAAAAGTGTTTTAAAGGCTGCGTGAGGGAGAAGGCTGCAGGGCATGTGATCAGCTTGTGCTCAGTTCTCAAATTGGCTGACATCAAGATAAAGTTTTAAGCATCATCAGTCAGTCTTCTGGTTTCAAATGGTCTGAGATCTACATGCTTGAGGTCAGCAGTTTTCATCTGGTGACGGTCTGCTTCCTGTAAAAACAACTTTGGAATGTGTGTCAGACCTCCGTCTGTATCTTTCAGGGAACTGGAAATTTGGTGACTCTCCTGTATGACTGATTTGTAGTCTAAGTTGTTACCAGTTTTCCTTATCATTAACTCTTGAACCACCTTTTGAGACTCAGGGGAGGCCTGGAAGACTAAAGTTGAAGCACTTTATTTCAAAATACTGGGACACTGGACTTTATTTTCAGGTGGAATGTTCTAGAGTTTCAGGTGGGATGTTCTAGAAATAGGTCAAGTTAATTAATAGTCCAAAATTATTTTTTATTTACCAATTTAGCTTAGTTTTGTTTTTTTTAATTTTTATTGAAGTATAGTTGATCCAAGATTATTTTTATTTTTCCTACTTTTATCATTCATGGAAAATTTCTTATTTAGTAGTACTTTTTAGCAGTGGTATTTCTTTTTCAAAACTAAAATGCTATTATTTTTTCTAAGTTTAAAAATAATATTTGTGCATTATAGAAAATTGAGGCACTTCAGAAAAAGACAAATTTCAGGTCAACCCAACCCATCCTACCACTGAGACAATCATTGTTAACATCTGATTCATATAAAATATGAAGATGTCATATCCTTTTTGTTTTGTTTTGAGTTAGCTTCATGGGTACTTTTTCTATCTATAAACATAGACCTATTTCTTCTTTAAAATGATTATATAATATTTTACAATCTGGATGTACTGTAATTTAGTTAAGTGAAAGTGAAGTCGCTCAGTCGTGTCCGACTCTTTGCGACCCCATGGACTGTAGCCCACCAGGCTCCTCCGTCCATGGGATTTTCCAGGCAAGAATACTGGAGTGGGTTGCCATTTCCTTCTCCAGGGGATCTTCCCCACCCACGAATCAAACCCGGATCTCGTGCGTTGTAGACAGACACTTTACCGTCTGAGCCACCAGGGAAATTTAATTTAATTAAGCATTACCTTAAGTAAAGGTTACGTTGCTTCTAGTTTTCACTGTTAAAAACAGCACTTCAGTGAATAGCTTTGTCCGTCCACAGTTGTTCACATAACTTTTGCAGTTACTGTGTATAAATGGAACCATTAAGAAAAAGGGTATGTATTTTTAAATATGTGGTTAAATTGTCACATTTCCTTTGAGGAAGTTTATACCAGTTTAATTTTTGTCTGCCAGCAGTGCATGAGCATACCTGTGCTTTTGAAATTTTACTCTTTTTTTTGGCTGTGCTGGGTCTTCGTTGCTGTGCTGGCTTTTCTCTGGTTGTGAGCAGGGGACTTCTCTTTGTTACAGTGTGTGGGCTCCCCCTCGCGGGGCTTGTCTTGTTGGGGAGCACAGGCTTTAGGGTGTGCGGGCTCAGTAGTTGCAGGTCCCAGGCCCTAGAGCGCAGGCTCCTAGTTGTGGTGGGCGGGCTGAGTTGCTCCTTGGATGTGGGGTCCTACTGGACCAGGGATCGAACCGTGTCTTCTGCATTGGCAGGTGGTTCTTTGCCACTGAGCCACCAGGGAAGCCCTGAAATTTTTACTCTTAAAATAATTTATTTTATCATTGTTCCACTCTGCATCATGTATCACCTTTCCATTTTTTAACCTTAAAAAGTGCAGAGGCAACAAGAGAATTGCTCGTGGTGTAAAACTCACTGAGTTAATTGAAGTCCTTATAATCCAGGCAAGATCATAAACAGAATATAAAACCATCTATTTCCTAATCTAAAATTCAAAATATGCATATGAACTTGGATTTATAAACATAAAACCTTGACTGCCTTAGAGTGAATACCAGGAGGAAACCCTGAGTATGGTAGCGGTGGAGAAGCAACAGACATCTCTTCTGTGGATCTTTCAGTGAGCATGTGATACCAGATGTTTGGTTCTTGCTGGATGTACCTCATTTTTCGCTCTTGGTTACTACTCTTGGAGTCCCTAGAGGCTTCAGATAATTTTTGACAAACTATGTAGTGTTTTTTTGTTTTTTTTTTGCCACACTGCAGTGCTTATGAAATCTTAGTTTTTCATCCAGGGATCAAACCTGGGCCCCCTGCAGTGGAAGCACAGAGTTCTAACAACTGGACCACCAGAGAATTCCCAAAAATGTTTCTTTTTAAATCTGTTAGCGCAGAATGGTGAGAACATAGTGGACATTTATTAGTTGAATATTCAGGCATGAATTTTAGATTCTTGCAGAGTAGAATGCATTGACAGGTAGGTTTAATGCTCCTTATTTAATCTTTACTTCTCATGATTTAAACTTACTAGCTTTCTCTTTTCTCTAAGAAGCAGAAACTTGTGAAACAGTTGCCTTTAACTTCAATTTGCTTAGAAACGGATTCCCCTGCGCTGGGACCAGAAAAACAGGTAAATGATTTCCTATTTCTACATTATTTAGTGTATCTTTCATTTGAAATATTTTCGATTTAGCTGTGTTTCTCATTACAGTGTAAATACAATGGAATTTTACTTTAGTGCTAAGTTGAAAGGTTATATTGACTTAAATTTCATCAGGTCTTTTCCAAATATGGCTGTAGTGCTCCAAAGAATATTATTTGCTATGGGTCACAACCTAATTTATGTAATATTGAAATCTAGGCCAGTATAGTAGAAAAGCTTAGTGTCTACACCTGAAACTACCACCACAGATTGCTCATGTTGAAACCTCAATTGGGCTGTTTACTAGCTGTTTAGGATCCCTTCTTATCTGTAAAAAAGGGATGGTAATAATCATAGTACCTATCTCACAGAGTTATTTTGAGGATTAAATGAGAAATTCCATGAAAAACTTAGAACAAAACCTTGCCTATGATAAGCACTAAATAAATGCAAGTTCTTATGCCCTTCCACACTTTTTTTCCCCACACTTTTTTATATCCATATATGTACACATAATATATTTCTCATAAAAATAGAATTAGCCTTAACACATCATCTCATATCTTGTTTTTATGTGGTGAACATGTGTGTTCGTCAATAAATAAACACTTTTCCTCATTCTGGTTAATAACTATATAAATTTTAGCGTGTGAGTATATTTAACTGGATATTGCCATGTAGGTTGTTTGTTTCCAACATAGTACAGTTGACTCTTGAATAGTGAAGTGGTTGGGGTACTGACGCCTTCTCCAGCCCTGCTCCATACCGTGGAAAGTCCTCATCTATCTGCCCTCCATGTCTTTAGTTTTACATCACTGGATCCAGCCCTCGTTCACATGGTACTGCATCCACAGATTCAACCCAAGTTTGGATTGTACAGTACTGTAATTTTTATTGAAAAAAACCTATGTATAAGTGGACCCACCCAGTTCAAATCGTGTTGTTAACAATATAAAGAATGTCCTTGAACCTAAATCTGGGTGTATGTTTTTCATTGTTTTTTTAGCAGCCTATATTATCAAGGTTATTTTTTTTTTTACTCTTAACAGTTATCTTATTCCTCTGAACAGTATCATCCTGAGTAAATAATAATAACAGTAATATATTTCATCATCTCTAAATGCCAGTGATTGTAGATGTACCACTATTTTGTGACCCTTAAGGGAAAAAACACTACCAATTATACTTCGACATGCCATTGAATGTCAATAAAATATTTACCAGTTTCAGAGACGTTAAGATAGGGGAGAAATGCGTCGTAGAATGTGAAATATGGGTGCATAATCTATTTACTCCTGAGACACACGATGGCATCACTTGAATCACACCACTGCGGCCTGTGGCGGGTAGTGGCCACGCAGCAGAACACAGCCTTTACAAGCACTTGCCTGAGGAGCAGGTCCCCCAGTGTCCACTGTGCAGACTGCGTCGCGTGCTAGGTTCTGGGACCTCAGCGGTTAACACCCTGCCCTAGGGTATTGTGAGCCCTGTGTTTCAAGAGCAACATAGCCTTACAGTCAGTGTTGTAGCCCTAGCTTTCAGGCTGAAGTTCAGGGCCTTCTCCCCACCCCCATTTTAAAAAAAAAGAACCCATGAGTTGTTAGCTACTCATTTTCATCTCTTTTATCCACAGTCTCCAAGGATTGCTTCCGTCAAGTGTCACGGTTGACTCAGTGTCTCTTTGTTCTGTTTCAGGTACGGAACGAGCCCCGGAACATTTCCATTTCAGCAGAATATATTGCCCAGGTGAAAGGGGTCTCAGTGGAAGAAGTTATAGATGTGACAACACAGAACGCGTTGAAACTGTTTCCCAAGCTTCAGCGGCTGCTCCCAAAATAGCCTCTGAACCAAACCACCTGCAGAGGGCAGTGTTTGAGAAAAATAAGTGTCCTGACGCGTCTCAACTGGAGAAGCCACCGGAGAAGTATCAAGATAGGGAAGATTATAATTTTAGAGAGAAGTTTCTCTCAGAAGGAAAACTGGGCTTAGATCCTGAAACCCTGGGTTCAAATTCTACCTTGCACAGCTTTTCATTTCATGAACTCATAGCAGGAGATGGGGAACACTGCTGCCTCTTACTTTGCCCGTTAAGAGCAACCACCCAATGAACTGAAACCGTTTCTTCTGGCGAGGGTGGCTCCCACAGATAAGAAATCAGCGCTACTGTGATGGCATGGAACAGGCCACAGTTTGATTCTCTACCACCTCTTTGATTTCCCAGAGGATTTATCCAGTGACAGGAGAGTAGCTAGTTTCTTCTCCTGTCAAAATCCTGTCTTTTCTGGGTTTGCAAAACTGAACTTTGCATTTTGAATTCTCTCTCTAAGGGAAAAATGATCAAGGTTTTTATATTGATCTTATATATTGATTCTGACTTGTGAAGCCAGTGGTTTGTACAATCATCATTAAACACCAAGCCCCAAAGTTTAGTTACTTGATTTTAAGTTCCAGTCTGAATTTTTTCACATGTTCAAAATGTAACTTCATTAAAAATGTATCTGACATTTTTGCAAGCAGTAATATTTTACATTCTCAAGTTTTGAAAATCTCAGGAGTGAAGAGAATCTTGTACATAGTGGTGATGGTAGCACAACAATATGAATATGCTTAATGCCAATAAACTATACTGGTAAAAATTATTAAGATGGTAAATTTTGTTATGGGTACTTTGCTACAATTTAAAAAAAAAATCTTAAATGTAGTTTATAAAGTATTGTGATTCATACCTAACCCTGAGTATTTAATTTTGTTAAATTTTATAAGCAGCAAACACTGGAAAAAGTACCTGCCAGAGAAACAACTTCCTAAAATCAAAGAGATTTTACATAATCTTCAATATTTTGAAATGAATTCATTTATGGAGGCGTGAGGGTAAAGGGTCCCCAATCAAGTTAGACCATCTTAAGAAGCAGAACAGGACCCTTTATGAGATATTCAGTCACTCATCACCATGATGACAGATGAAATTCCTACATTTAGTGGGAGGTTGTGTTAAAACTGGGTTTCTGAGTTCTGTTTTAGCTCTCTCTCTTTTGCCCGTTTCCTACCGCCGTCTGCTCACAATCCCTTTGTCAAACGTCTTCTCACCTTTAAATCCTTCAACATCCAACTTACATGACTTTAGCCCACACAGTCACCCCAAGCAGACGTGTCTTTGCCCTCTAAACTGCGTAGCCGTTTTCTTCATTTATTCGTCGGTTTCTTTCATCTGTTACACAAATAGTTACTGAGCTCTTCCTACAGGTTGCCCACTAGTCTTAGGTCAGTAGGCTACAGAGAAAAACGGGACAGTTCTTGTCTTCAGCTCTCAGTAAAGATTGACAAGTGGACAAATTTTGAAGCAATGTGAGAAGTAACTATAATGAAAAATGAAATGCTATGAAAACCAGTCTGATGACATTTAACACGTGAATCCTTTTTATTAGGGTTACTTTATGTTTTTTACCTCCAGAGATTGTAAACCTTTTGACGGCAAACTATTTTTGTCTTTGCATCTTCTACGTGTCCCGAAGCAAGGTTTGCAATATCATATGTTCTCACATACTTATTTTAAATAAGTGAACAGAGATGGTCAACGAGAGGGCGGGATGGCAGCATAGGAAGACTCGGAGCTTACCTCCTCTCAAAGGCACACAGATTACAACTATTCACAGAGCAAGTATTGAGGAGAAAGACCAGAAGACTAGCAGAAAAGATCGTCTACAACTAAAGATATAAAGAAGGAGCACAATGAGACAGGAAGGGCGGAGACATGGTATCATCAAGACCCATACACCCAGGTGGGCAATTCACAAATGAGAGTTGATTACAACTGCAGAGGTTCTTCTCAAGGGATAAGGGGTCTGAGCCCTACATCAAGCCCCCCAGGCCCGGGGTTCCTCCACCAAGAAGATGAGCTCCCAAAGTGTTTGGTTTTGAAGGCCAGGGTGGCTTACTTTCTGGAAACCCAGGGGTCTGTGGGTAATAGAGACTTCACTTTTAAAGGGCGCACACACAATCTCACACACCAGGACCCAGGGCAGAAGCAGTGGTTTGAAGGGAGCCTGGGTCAGACCTCTCTGCTGACCTTGAAGAGCCTCCCAGAGAGGCAGGAGGCAACTGGAGCCCACTCTGGGGACATAGGAACTGGCAACAGCAGGTTTTAAAGAGCTGCTTCTACCTGGTGGACAGTGGTACCGGCAAGTGCCAGTTTGGAATCCTCCTTCAAGTTCATTAGCACCAGAACCTGGTCCTGCCTACCAGCCCGTCCGCCCCAGTACCAGGACACCTCAGCCCTGAGAAGCAGCTCGGGGGAGACACAGCCCCACCCATCAGAAGGCCTGATGTCTTAAGACCCCTTGAACCCACAGTGACCCTGGGACCCAGCCCTGCCCACCAGGACACCAACACCAGCCTCATCCACTGGTGGGCAAGCACCAGCCTCACGATCACCTGGGCTGAAGCCCAGCCCCGTCCATCAGCAAACCAGCTTACCAACCATGAGACCCCCCAGGGCCCTGAAGCCAGAGGTCCCGGGACACAGCTCCTCTCAGCAGTGGGCCAGCACTAGACCCAGGACCTGGCTTCACTCACCAGCAGGCAGACACCAGACCCAGGACCCCCGCAGCCCCATAACCTGCCATGTGAGGACCCAGCCCACACCGGCAGGCTGACACCAGCTCAGAGACACCTTGGGACCCCTCAGTCAGCCGCTCCAAGGTTTAGTCCTACTCACCAGCGGGTCAGCACCAGCTTTGGGACACCATGGGACCCACAAGCAGCCATGTGGGTGGGTGGAAGCAGCCCCACCCACCAGCAGGCTGACACTAAATCAGGGAACCCCAGCCCCACCACCAGCAATCCCAGAACCTGGCTCCACTGACCAGTGGTCCTGAGACCCCCCAGGACTCCGCAGCGAGCCCCTCACAGCCTGGTCCTGCTCACTAACACCTAGCAGCCTCTACACAAGGCAGGGCCTGGCAGCCGACCAGACCAGGGGCCAGCCACACCTTACCGTAGCTTCCACAGTACTCAACTTCCCATAACAGAAGGACCCACACAGTCCACAGAGGGGGCACCCCTAAAGCACATAGCTCTGGTGACCAGAAGGGATTGAGCAGCAGCTATGAAAGGCGAATTTTCCAAAGTTAGGAAATGGAACCAATATACCGAATACACAGGAGGAAAAAAAACCCAGCAAGTTAGGCAAAAGAAGGTAACAGAGGAATATGTTCCAAAAGAGCAAGATGAAACCCCAAGAGAGCCAAGTGAAATGGAGATGGGTCATCTACCTGATGAGAAGTTCAAGGTAATGATCATAAAGATGTTCAAAGAACCCAGGAGAGGATTATAGGAACAGAAAGAGAGATTCGAGGTTTTTAACAAAGAGTTAGAAAATGTAACAAAGAATCAAATAGAGATGAAGAATACAATAACTGAGATGAAAATGCATTAGAAGCAATCAACAGTAGATTAAATGATATGGAGGAAGGAATCAGTGAGCTAGAAGACAGAGTGGAAATCACTGACACTGACCAGAAAAACGAATAAAAAGAAATGAGGACAGTTCAAGAGACCACTGGAACAACATCACGTGTACTAACATTCACATTCCAGGGGTCCCAGAATGAGAAGAGAGAGAGTAAAGATCATATTTGAAGACATAATAGCAAAAATCTTCCCTAACTTCAGAAAGGAAACATTTAGCCAGGTCCAGGAAGCACAGAGTCTCAAACAAGACCAACCCAAACAGGACCACACTAAGACACATTGTAATTAAAATGACAAAAATTAAAATATTAAAAGCTGCAAGGAAAAATCTACAAGTTACATGCTACAAGAGAATTCCCATAAAGATATCAGCTGACTTTTTACCAGAAACTTTTGATCCCTGGTTTGGGATGATCCCCTGGAGAAGGGAATGGCTACCCACTCCAGTATTCTCACCTGGAGAATGCCATGGACAGAGGAGCCTGGTAGGCTACAGTCCATGGGGTTGCGAAGAATCAGACATGACTGAGTAACTAACACGTCTGGAGGCCAGAAGGGAGTGGCATGATATATTCAAAAGAATGAAAGGAAAAGTCCTATAACCAAAAAGACCCTACCCGGCAAGTGTTTCATTCAGATTTGACAGATCAAAAGTTTTACAGACAAGTGAAAGCTGAAAGAGTTCAGAAACAGCAAACCAGCTTTACAAGAAACGCTAAAGGGACTTCTCTAAGTGAAAAAGAAAAGGCCACAACTAGGAACATGAAAGTTACAAGAGGAAAAAGCTCATTGGTAAAGGCAAGTATGCAGTAACAGTGGTATATCAACCACTTATAAAGGAAGATTAGAAGACAGAAATACTAAAATTATCTACATACGCAACAGTTAAGGGATACGCAAAACAAAAAGATATAAAATATGATGTCAAAAACAGTAAACACTGGGGAAGTGGTGTTACAATTCTGGATTGTTAAAATGAACTTGAACTTAAGAAATCCACAAATTACAACAATTACATTCAGAGATTGCTATATATAAACCTCATCATAACCACAAACCAAAAATCTATAATAGACACACACCAAAAAAGAGAAAGAAAAACAGATAATAAAAAAGAAGAAGATATTAAGAAAAGAGAAAGGAATCCAAACATAACAATAAATGTAGTCATCAAGTCACAAGGGAAGAAAGACTGCATAATTTCACTCTTATGTGGAATCTTAAAAAAAAAAATCAACAGACATAATAAAACAGAAACAGTTCTAGATACAGAGAACAAACAGGTGGTTGCCAGAAGGGGGTTGAGGGAAGGAAAAAAACAAATTTGAGAGATTAAGAGGTACAACTTCTAATTGCAAAATAAATGAGTCACGGGTATGAGATGTACAGTGTGGGGAATATAGTCAGTAACTGCAATATCTTTGCGTTGTGGCGTATCATAACTAGGCAATCATGGTGATCAGTTTGAAATGTATAGACGTCACTGTGTGTAATAGGAACCGAAATAGTGTTGGAGGTCAATTATACTTTAAAAACAAACAAACTCACAAAAAGAGATTGTATTTGTGCCTGAAGGTGGGTGTGGGGGAAGGCCGAAGTGAAGGTACAAAGTTCCAGTTGTAAGACAACTAAGTACTAGAGATGTAATGTATAACATGATAAATTTAATTAACACTATTGTGTGTTATACATATGTTAGTCTTTTAGTAAATCCTAAAAGTTCTCATCACAAGAAAAAATGTTTTTCTGTTTAATTTGTGTCTATGAAATGATGGATGTTCACTGAACTTACTGTGATAATCTTTTCACGATGTACGTAGCTCATTATGCTGTAACCTTCAACTTAGTGCTAAATGTCAATGGTATCTCAATAAAGCTGGAAGAAATGAATAAATAAATAAGAGGAATGGAGGCAGTAAGTCCAACTGATGGCAGTTGAGAAGTCAATATTTTATCTTTCAATCTACTCTTTGAAATGGATATTGAATGTTAAATACCTCTTCATTGGTTTGATTTTTTTAAATATGCTTATTATTCTCCTCCTAACCTATAAATGCATTAACTGCTACGCAAATATTTTTTAATGTTAAATCTTTTGAAAAATAGGAGTGAACTCTCTTGGTCTGGAAAGGCAAGTCTTTGTTTTATCCAGGAGCTGTTCCCCAGCTGAAACGTAAAAAGAGCTTTTGCCCTCTATGTATATGGTGACCTGCCATACTGGAGGAAGCATTTCTTACTCCAGCTGTCATCTTTTTTTATTCTAGTAAAAAACAGATGGAATAGTATCATTCTTTAAATAAGAAAAACATCAGTCCTTTTCTTTCATTCTGATGCAACCAAGAGTTCCCATTATCACTTTGGAGTTCAGTCTCCCTCCTGCTCACTACTTGTCTGTCATTGTCCTCCTCTTTACTGTTGCTATTGCATGTTTTCTTCCCCTCTCTCAGATCCCTCTTCTAAACTAAACATAAAGAAGAATCCTGTTTTTGCATGGTTGAGCTACAGTCATACTTCAAAGTTTAATTCCTGCTTTGCCCTTTCTTGCCCTTTTCATGCTTTTGATTGAAGACTTCAAAGCAGCTTATTGTGAACTGACATTTCATTTACAAGATCTGAGTAACTTAAAAAGGGTTTCCAGAGACTGGTTCTATGCTTTTTAGAGCTTAGCTTTTCATGAATATGCAAATCTCACTGTCTTTTTTATTTTATTTATTTATTTAAATTTTTGACCATGCCATATGGCTTGCAGGATCTCAGGTCGCCATCAGGGACTGAACCCGAGCCAAGGCTGTGAAAGCCCAGAATCCTAACCACGAGCCACCAGGCAACTCCCTCACTGTCCTTTTAAAATTATGACCAAGTTTGTGCTAAAATTACAAAGTCAGTCAAAAATATAGTATGGGAAAAGACTAGATAATTCAGGGATTATCAACGTTACAAGTTTAAACATGGAATGACTTCCATTCCAGCTCTTTTTTTCATATATCACAAGAAAAACATCCTAATACTTCTTATCCCCCTTCTTGTTTAGTCTCTAAGCTGCCTCCAACTCTTCTGTGACCCCATGGACTGTAGTCTGCCAGGCTCGTCTGTCCATGGGATTTCCCAGGCAAGAATACTGGAGTGGGTTGCCGTTTCCTTCTCCAGGGGATTTTCCCTGCTGAGATGTCTAACCCATGTCTCCTGCATTGACAGGTGGATTCTTTACCACTGAGCCAGCTGAGAAGCCCCCTCATCCCCCTTATCTTTGCCTAATTCCAAAACAAGCATATCTTTAAAAAAAAAAAAAAAGATGACTTCTTTGGTGAGCATCTCAATTCAAGTAATTCATGAATAACCTGAGTGGTATTTATACCTTGGGTGTTAAAAATGGTGTAAATTACTTCTCATTTCCCAGTTCAGTTACTTAATGTATTAGAGAACCATGCATAGCATGTAAGGACAGTAAGTGTTAGAAGTCCAATATCTTCAGTACAGGAATTTTATGTGGATTACTTCTAAAGTCCAAGTAATTTAAATAAATTGTGTAAATTCTTGCAGCTAATGTGTGACACATGTAGATTTATAATCCCCTGACTTCCATTTTAGCACTTTCTTTCAAGTATCACAAAGCCTCTCGACCTGATGATCGCTGTTGGCTTGCGTGCTTAGTCACTTCAGTTGTGTCCAACTCTTGGCGACCCCATGGACTCTAGTCCACCAGGCTCCTCTGAACACGGTATTCTTCAGGCAAGAGTACTGGAGTGGGTTGCCATTCCCTTCTCCAGGGGTTCTTCCTGACCCAGGGATCAAGCCCACGTCTCTTGCATCTCCTGCATTGGCAGGTAGGGGTTCTTGAGTTTAGCCATTATTATATATCTATTTTTTGTATCCACCTTCTAATTTGTTTTCTTCATAGACACTAGTAAAATAGCTTTTTATAATGAGAGTTTTGTAAAAACTTACCAATTTAGAAGTTTCTCCAGTTTCAAGGATCCACTGTCTAGCCACTGATGAGTCGCATGTTAGCAACTCAAAGCATAAAATTCAAGATGTGTCCCCACAAGAGAGTACAAAGGATGCAGCCTTCACAAGAGCCAGAAAGTTTACTCGTCAAAATAGTTTAAGTAAAGACCTTCATTGTATTTGTTCAGTCACCCAGTCGTTTCTGACTCTTTGTGACCCCATTATATAGACAGGCACAACAAAGGTTGAGATGACAAAGCCTCTTATGGTCAGGGACCATTTGTGACAAATTTGCAGGCACAGCCAAATGAAACAGCTACTCAGAATCCCAGGCTATTTGACTGGCTGCCAAATGTATATCATATGTATATATTCTGAATGGCAGAGATCAAGCTCTCAAAACACAATAAAAATGCCTAAAATCAGGTAGAAAAATTTACATTTCAAAGGACCAGGGAGAGAAACACAAGTTTCTCCTGGAAAGCCTTTTGTTTCTTTAAGGTCAAAATTCTGAAAATGTGTTTTATCCAATTAGCTTTCTCTAACCAGTTTTGGACAGAGTCCATTTTCAGGGTGAGATTTCCTTTAACTCTCAATTAAGCAATAACTTGTAAGTATAAATTCTGTATGTATATAAATCATAGTAGTGGTAGTGTTAGTCGTTCAGTCATATCCGACTCTACGATCCCATGGACTATAGCCTGCCAGGCTTCTTTGTCCATGGCATTCTCCAGGCAAGAAAACTGGAGTGGACTGCCATTCCCTTCTACAGAGGATCTTCCTGACCCAGAGATCAAACCCGGGTCTCCTGCATTTGCAGGCAGATTCTGGGAAGACCCTATATTAACCGGCAGTTCAGTTCAGTCGCTCAGTCTGTCCGACTCTTTGCGACCCCATGGACTGCAGCACACCAGGCTTCCTTGTCCATCACCATCTCCCAGAGTTTGCTCAAACTCATGTCCATCGAGTCAGTGATGCCATCCAACCATCTCATCCTCTGTCATCCCCCTTCAATCTTTCCTAGCATCAGGGTCTTTTCAAATGAGTCACTTCTTCGCATCGGATGGCCGAAGTATTGGAGTTTCAGCTTCAGTCCTTCCAATGAATATTCAGGACTGATTTCCTTTAGGATGAACTGGTTGGATCTCCTTGCAGTCCAAGGGACTCTCAAGAGTCTTCTCCAACACCACAGTTCAAAAGCATCAATTCTTTGGCGCTCAGCTTTTTTTATGCTCCAACTCTCACATCCATACGTGACTACTGGAAAAACCATAGCTTTGACTAGACGGACCTTGGTTGACAAACCGTACTGGGGTATTATTAGCAGTTTGGAGGTTGGCAATCTGTCACTCCTTTTTCTGTTATTTTGAAAGTTGTTTCCTATTCAGATATCAGTTTGCCAAGCTAAAACTGCTAATGACAATTTTATGGTGAACCACTGTGCTGTTGTGAGGTTAACGTCTCCAGGTGTCACCCTAGAGCCATCTCCGCGCTCTCGTTTCTCGGTTCCTCCCTCTGGCAGTCTAAAACCACTGTGGCTGCTTGGACCACTGAGTGACCAGCTCTCACATGTGATCCCTGGATGAGGAAGTTTCCCCACTCCCTTTTTTTCCCCCCACACCGCTCAGCTTGTGGTATCTTAGTTCTCCGACAGGGGATTGAACCCAGGCCTTTGGCAGTAAAAGAGCCAAGTCCTAACCAGCGGATGACCAGGGAATTCCCGCATTTTTTAACTTAAATGAGTAAGCTTCCTATGGGTTTACTACATAGTATATGAGGATTTACCTCCACCAGTCTTGCAAGTTTCTCAGTTGCCTGAGGAAGCCATTGCTGGCTGAAAGGAGATGTGTCCTTCTTCTTTGGAGCTGAAAGCTCTCATGTGATATTTTCACTTTTATTCTGACAAATTCTATTAAAGGAGCCAATTCAAGGAAGAATGACAGGCCAGTTTCTTACCAAATCACTCAGCCAAATGAGTTTTGGCTTTTACTCAATGAGTAAAATTGCCCCAGTATTTTTCAACAGAAGTAACTAAGGTACCTTTTTTTGAAACTAAGTTCAAGGAAATCACGTGGATTTTGTCTTTTCATGTGTTTTTTTTTTTTTTTTTTCTTCTTTTATTGATGTGGTGTGTCACAGCGACTGATTTTCATATGTTAAAACATTCTTGTGACCCTGGAATTAATCCAACTTTATCATGGTATGTGGTCTTCTCTATTTATTGTTGGACTCAGTTTACTAGTATTTTGTTTAGGATTTTTACATCTCTATCAAAAATATTGGCCTGTAATTTTCTTCTACTGTAGTGTCTTTGTTTGGTTTTCCCTCAGGGTTGACCAAAGGGCAGCTGTAATGTGACAAATTGATGGCTGCAACATTCTTTGTTTACTGTTATGGCAGGAAACATCTTTTCATTAACAAAGGAAGGAGGGTGAGGAAGGGAAGGCTTCCAGAAGATGGTATTTATTAATTGATGGGCTGCGTGGCATGCGAGAACTTAGTTCCTTGATCAAGGATCAAGCCCGTGCCCACTACAGTGGAAGTGCAGAGTCTTACCCACTGGACCATCAGGGAAGTCACTGAAGAAGGGAGTATTTAAGCTACAGTAGGTTCCCCCTTATCTACAGGGACAATTTCCCAGACCCCAGTGGATACTGAAACTGAGGATAGCATAGAACCTTATATATACAATCTTCCCTACACATATCAGGGGAGCAAAATTTGTCACCCCAAAATGTCTCTGGCACACGAGTTTAGGGGAAACACACTAACTGAAACTGCCCACCCTGGCCAGGCACCATATAACCATTTGTGTGAGTGATTTTTACAGCAGGAGGCCCTGGGAAGGAACATGGAACCACAAGGCACCACCAATCAGAAGAGTTTGGGAAAGGTCAAAAGGAGATGCCGTGTGTCCTTCCACCTCCCAGAATCCTCCTCGCTGGCATCCATCTCGGTCAAGCATTGTATGCGCCGCCAGGAAGCATCCTGAGTCAGAAGGATTGGCCAGAGACAACCCGGAAACTAACCCCATCACCATAAACCCGGAGACTGCAAGCCACGTGGCAGAGCGGTTCTCCTGGGCTCCCTCACCCTCCTGCTCTCCGCCCAGGGGGCCCCTCCCAATAACGCCTTTTGCTTTGTCAGCACGTGTGCCTCCTCGGACAATTCATTTCTGAGTGTTAGACAAGAGCCCCTTTTCCAGCCCTGAAAGGGGTCCCCGCTTCCTGCAACACATGGATTAATTCAATCGGAAAACAATCAATTTCCAGAGGACTCAAGAAGACCATTTGTCCTACCTGCCTAAAAGAATTTAGAGGACTTTTTCTCTTCATGTGAATTGCCTTCCTCCCAGTTGAAGTCCCAAACCACTACCCCCAATATCCTCTTTTTGAAGATGGTTTTTAAGGTAAGGGTTTCAGCCATTCTGGAAAGTTACTGAAGTTTCCTGGGTCTCTCTCATGTATACACGTTATTAAACTCTATTAGATTTTCTCCTGCTAATCTATCTCATGTCAGTTCTTGGGCCATCCAGAAAAGCCTAGAAGGGCTTTTAAAGTTTAATGCCTAGAAGGGCTGATAAAGTTTAATTTATAAATTAGGCACAGTAAGAGATTAACAACAGCTAATAATAAAATAGAACAATTATAACAGTATACTATAATACAAGTTACGTGAATGTGGACTCTCTCAAAATGTCTTATTGAACAAATTTAATACTTTTTCAACTTATCACATACTGTGGCTGTAACTTTTGCAGTTCAAGGTGCGACAGCAAAGGCAGCACAAATTTTTTTTCCTTTTTCACAATTTCACACATAGAAGTTTCAATCTTACTGTAGATCTTAGCAACCCCAGCAAAGGATTTTTTTCTTTCCCTTATTAAGTCTAGAACTTTTACCTTTTCACTTAATGGAAGCACTTCTTGTGCTCTGGGGCCATTATCAAATAAGGATTACTTAAACACCGTGATACTGAGATAGTTGGTCTGTTAATCAAGTCAGCTACCAGGAGACTACTGGGCAGCATACGCTGGACAAAGGGACGGATGATTCATGTCCCAGGCAGGATGGAGCAAGACAGGGTGAGATGTCATCATGCTGTTCAGAGCACTGCAAAATTTTAAATTTATTATTAATTGCTTATTTCTGGAATTTTCTTTTTTTTTCATTTATTTTTATTAGTTGGAGGCTAATTACTTCACAACATTGCAGTGGGTTTTGTCATACATTGACATGAATCAGCCACGGAGTTACATGTATTCCCCATCCCGATCCCCCCTCCCACCTCCCTCTCCACCCGATTCCTCTGGGTCTTCCCAGTGCACCAGGCCCGAGCACTTGTCTCATGTATCCCACCTGGGCTGGTGATCTTGGAATTTTCTATTTAATATTTTCAGGCTATGGTTGACCACAAGTAACTGAAACTATGAATAGTGAAACTGTGGATTGGGGTGGGGGGACTACTGTAAAGTTAAAGCTGGCCAAGTAACAGAATAAGGTGGAAGGTGGGTGGTGACAGAATAAGGCAGAAAACCACAAATAGTTGAGGAAGTAGTGGGGACTGAAATGAGGTTAGAAAAGTTAAGTATATTGTACACAACCAGACATCATTTACTATTTGTTTATCTCCTATGATTCATCTTCAGTTCAGTTCAGTCGCTCAGTCTGTCCAACTCTTTGCAACCCCATGGACTGCAGCACACCAGGCTTCCTTGTCCATCAGCATCTCCCGGAGTTTGCTCAAACTCATGTCCATCGAGTCGGTGATGCCATCCAACCATCTCATCCTCTGTCATCCCCCTTCAATCTTTCCCAGCATCAGGGTCTTTTCAAATGAGTCAGTTCTTCGCATCAGATGGCCAAAGTATTGGAGTTTCAGCTTCAGCATCAGTCCTCCCAATGAATATTCAGGACTGATTTCATTTAGGATTTACTGGTTTGATCCTCCTTGCAGTCCAAGGGAGTCTCAAGAGTCTTCTCCAGCACCACAGTTCAAAAGCATCAATTCTTCAGTTCTCAGTTTTCTTTATGGTCCAACTCTCACATCTACACATGACTACTGGAAAAATCTTAGGTTGAACCAAGAAAAGATTGGCGCTGTATCTGTAGCCTTTTACTTGGGCTGCCAGGTGTTGGGAGATCATTTTCCATACACAGGTCTCTCACATTTCTGCAGTTTTGTGCCAGAGGGACCAAAAGCTTTTGTTCCAGGCTATCTCTTCAAGGGTATTTATATTATCACGGGTCTTGGTAGATAGAGATAGTGTCCCCACCGAATCAAAGGGAGGGTTTATTTCCTGTCCAGTATAATAAAGAGAGTGTCTTCCAGCAGGCAAAGACTGGCTCTCTTGACCTTAGTGGTCTTTAGCCGTGAGGCAGAATCTGTGTGTGTGTGTCATCTATCTAAACAGCTCCACAGTGTCCTGCGGATTTTAGAAAAGGGAGGATGGAGGGGAGGGCAAGAGGAATCAGCAGGTATGTGAGGTTTGTGCTACTTGCCGAGCTCCAAATAACAAGTCCTTTGCCTCAGAACTAGGAGTCTTATGTCTTCTGTCAACGCCCATGAAACTGTGGCAGGCTAACCCTTCACAGCTCCTGACACTACTAGGTGTTTGCCTTCTTGAAAAGCAAAAGCTTAGGTTTGGGCCTGTTTTTTTTTTTTTTTTTTTTACATGCCCTCAGATCTGATGGATCTTATTCATACTATGCCGTGGTGCAGTGTTAGCTGAGGTAGGGTTGTAGGCCAGTTGCCTGGTTCATCCCCCTTCAATATTAAAATCCTTTGGCTTATGAATCTGAGCTTTCTATGGAGGCAAAGGGCAGCCAAATAAAAGGTGAATATTTCACTAATATAAAGACAAATGCCAAGAAACAGCTGTGGTCCAGGCCAGGCAGTGCTCAGCTTGCCATATGAAATAGGCTCTTAATAGAAATCGAATAGCAATTAACTCAAACTACTATACGGAGCATAAGCCAGGATAAAATTTGAAAATTAGTATGCTATCCAAACATCAGTGAAAGATAGGCCACCCTAGCCAAATAGGATTTGACCATGAGATGATTTAAGCAGTGCCCACTTGGGGTGGGCAATGATACACAGACCACCTGTCTCCTGAGAAAGCTGTATGCAGTTAAATCCAGACAAGGAACAACTGACTGGTTCAAAATTAGGAAAGGAGTACCACAAGGCTGTATATGGTTGCCCTCCTTATTTAACCTATGTGCAGAGTGCATCATGCGAAATGCTAGGTTGGATGAATCAAAAAATGAAATGAAGATTGCTGAGAGAAATATCAAGAACCTCAGATATATACCACTCTAATGGCAGAAAGTGAAAAGAAACTAAAGAGCCTCCTGATGAGGGCAAAAGAAGAGAATGAAAAAGCTGGCTTAAATCTCAACATTCAAAAAACTAAGATCATGGCATCTGGTCCCTTCACTTCATGGAAAAATAGAAGGGGAAAAAGTGGAAGCAGTGACAAATTTTATTTTCTTGGGCTCCAAAATCACTGCAGACAGTGACTTGCAGCCATGAAATTAAGAGACACTTGCTCCTTAGGGGGAAAGCTATGATAAACCTAGGCAGCATATTAAAAAGCAGAGGCATCACTTTGCTGACAAAAATCTGTATAGGTCAAGCTATGGTTTTCCAGGAGTCATGTACAGATGTGAGAGTTGGACCATAAAGAAAGCTGAGTGCCAAAGAATTGATGCTTTTGAACTGTGGTGCTGGAGAAGACTCTTGAGAGTCCCTTGGAGTCAAACCTAAAGGAAATCAACCCTGAATATTCATTGGAAGGACTGATGTTAAAGCTGAAGCTCCAATACTTTGGCCATCTGATGAGAAGAGATGACTCACTGGAAAAGATCCTGATGATGGGAAAGATTAAGGGCAGGAGGAGAAGGGGTTGACAGAGACTGAGATGGTTGGATAACATCACCAACTCAATGGACCTGAATCTGAGAAAACTCCAGGAGATAGTAAAGGACAGGGAAGCCTGGAGTGCTGCAGTCCATGGGGTTGAAGAGTCAGACATGACTTAGCAGCAACTGAACAACAACAGCAATGATATACAACAGAAGCCTCTATGGGAATCTTCTATTACCTTCTCAAGTATGTACTTATTCAAATTATCAAAATCATTGCTCTAACAGAGCAAGGTAATATAAGTAATCAATAGAAGCAAATGTTAACTTCGGGAAGCTTTAGCCTTCAACTTGATTGGTGTGGTTGGTCAACACATTCCACTGATTTGCAGAAACAATATAAACTTTGGGTGTGGGAAGAAGGATAAATTAGGGGCTGGAATATATATATACTACTATTTATACTATGTATAAATATAAATAGATAATCAACAAGGGCCTTCTGTATAACACAGGGAACTATACTCAATATTACATAATAACCTGTAAAGGTGAAGAATCCTAGAAAAGTGTATATATATACATATATATATATGTATGTTTTATGCATGTTTGAATTGCTATGCAGTACGTCTGAAACTTACATAATATTATAAATTAACCATGCTGTTTGTTGTTTAGTCACTAAGTCATGTCCCACATTTTCTCGGTCCCATGGACTGTAACGTGCCAGACTCTCCTCTGTCCAGGGGATTTCCCAGACAAGAATATTGGAGTGGGTTGCCATTTCCTTCTAAATTAAAAAATACAAAACAAAACCTTTTTTTAAAAATAATTAATAAAAGTAAAACACTTGTAACTCTAAAAAAAAGAAATAATATAAACTATTTGAACATTTTAAATTAGTAAAGAGAAGATCACTGTGAAGTGAACGTTTAGGTCATCCATCTCTGAAAGTATCTTTAATAACTCAAATCCTCTCTTCAAAACATTTAAGTCTAAATGATGGAAGGCAGTGAAGATGTAATACATTTTGTGTGGCTCAATGGTTTCTTGATGATCTAATGAATAGTTTTCTTTGGCTTCTCTTATAATTAATATTTGTAAATAATTTAGATGGATATTGAAGAAGGATCAAAGAGATTGTGTTTCTATGTGTCTTTGTAGATGGACTTTATCCAAATATGGCATTATCTGAAAAATAAAAGAATAAGTATCTATTACATATCTTATAATACATTTCATAGTTCCAAAATAACCCTGAAGGCAGAGGAGAAGTACTGTTTCATGCTGCTGCTGCTGCTAAGTCACTTCAGTCGTGTCCGACTCTGTGTGACCCCATAGACGTCAGCCCACCAGGCTCCCCGTCTCTGGGATTCTCCAGGCAAGAACACTGGAGTGGGTTGCCATTTCCTTCTCCGATGAGTGAAAGTGAAAAGTGAAAGTCAAGTCGCTTAGTCGTGTCCGACTCTTAGCGACCCCATGGACTGCAGCCCACCAGGCTCCTCCATCCGCAGGATTTTCCAGGCAAGAGGACTGGAGCGGGGTGCCATTGCCACTGTTTCATAGATACAAGGAATAAGGCTTAGAGACACTGAAGGACTAAAAGCATGAGACCACTCAATCTCAGAAGCAGAACTTGAACCCAAGTGCAAAGGGCTGAATGTTTGTGCTTCTCCAAATTCTTATGCTGAAACTCTAATCCCAATGGGATGGTATTTGGAGGTGGGGCCTTTGGGAGGTAATTAAGTCAAGAGAGTGGAGTCCTCATGAAAGGGATTCATGCCCTTACAGGAAGAGCCCAAAAAACTAGCCAGCTGTTTCTATTGTGTAACAATACAGCAAGAAAACAGCTCTCTGAAAATTAGGAAAAGGGAACTCCAAGAACCCAATCATGCTGGCACCCTGACTCAGACTTCCAGCCACCAGAACTGTGAGAAATAAAGTTAGTTTTTTAAGCCACTCAGTCTATAGTAACTTGTTAGAGCAGCCCAAACTGAGTAAGACACCAAGTCTTCCATTTTTAAGGCATGGTTAAGTAAGACTCTCCCTCTTTTGACTGACATATCTCCAAATAGAAAATTAAAGAGAGAGCTTCAAAATATCTGTGAGTCTGTTTCTGTTCATTTGAGTTTTATTTTAGATTCCACGTATAAGTGATGTCGTATGGTATTTGTCTTTTTCTGACTTACTTCACTTAGTATACTAATCTCTATGTCCACCCATGTTGCTGCAAATGGCATTATTTCTTCTTTTTTTGTGGTTGAGATTGTGCAGGTTCTCTTAGAATTGTGGTGGTTCAGTCACTAAGTCGTGTCTGACTCTTGAGATGCCATGGACTGTAGCTCGCAAAGTGCCTCTGTTAATGGGATTTCCCTGGCAAGAATACAAGAGTGGGTTGCCATTTCCTTCTCCAATGGATCTTCCTGACCCGGGGAAAGAACCCTGGTCTCCTGCATTGCAGGCGGATTCTTTACCAACTGAGCTACCAGGGAAGTGGAATACTTCCTCCTTGTAAAAGAGTTATTTTTTGAGCAAAGTTAACATATGACTGTTACAGATCAACTTTAAAACACAATGGAGAATCTCAGGTTTCCAGGCCACACTGCATCACCCTCTCTGCCCTGTTTATGAACCGCAGTGGGTCAAGTGTATAGTCACAGCCTTGACATCAAAGAAGTTAAATTTCCAATATGGCAATTATTTTGTTTGTGATCTAACTTAATCATTTGTTGGTTATGTTCAACATAATTATACTCTTTTTATTTTTTTCAAAATAAATGGAAAAACAACATCAGTTGCTTGTCTTGACTTAGAAACAAGTATTTAACAATTAAAGTATTTACCAGCAGTTCTTCTTCCTCCCCCCCTGCAAAATAATACCACCAATACCACACGCCACCTCACCCCAAACTTCCTCCACATTTTATTATTGTGTCTCAGGTTTTTTGTTTGATATTTGTCATCAAAATACTTTCCACTGTATCTCAATTTTGCATATGACATTTTTGCAGACGTAACAGAAATTGATGAACAAGGAGGCCTCTAGACCCTTCTCAAAATATGGTTCTTAGGCCATCAGGCTCAGTATCACCTCTGCCTGCCTGAGAATGCATATTCCAGTACCCAAACTAGAGCCTATTGAATGAGCCAGTGTGGAGATGATCCCTCAAATCCTGTAAACATGAGAAAACGAGGATCTCTGGTCTATAGTAGATCTTACTAGCCTAGTTTACGTCAACTAGCCTAGTATACTGATGCTTTTAACTTCAAACAGACTGCCTTTTAACTATCCCAGAGCAATATGTATGAACCTCTTTCAATCCTAGAAATAACTCCTAAGTTTACTTATAGATCCCTCCTGTCAACTGGGTAGGAATCCTACTGCAACATCTTACTTTTTGGTGGAAAGTGCCTTTTCTCCTTGTGAACGAAGAGACTCAGTTTGACCCAAGAGCTCCTGTCACTGTCGGGAACAGTTTCTTTGACCTGGTCATGAGTTAGGGACTTGTAGGCACCATGGAAATGCCTCTTTTGAACTCTCAATAAGCTGACTTGATTGCTTCTTTCCACCAGGCAGTTGGATTCTCGCCTTTCGTTTATGTCCTCCAGGAGACGTTTGTCTGTTTTAAGTTTTTTAATTATTTCACTCTTTCTGTTTACAGATGCCATTATGCTGAAAGACTAATCATCAAGCGATTCTTGCTGTCCTGCAAACAAATGCAGAAGAAAAAAAAACAAACTATCAATTGCTTGCTTGACCTCAAACCCAATATTCACAATCAGGTATTCACCAGCATCTCCAGTTACTTTATCAAGTGATTACCTCATGTTAGGTATTTCCCCTCCTGCAGATGCCACCACCACTGTGCCCCTCCCACAACCTCCCTGTATCTCTTACTATTGCTTTCTAAGGTCTTGATATTTCCTGAGAAGAAAGAAAAGACCAAAGAAAGAGGATACAGTGAGAGAATATATTTTGGTTTTTAAAGCGATACTATGCATTGATTTTTGCTTTTAGGAACTTTCATTGCTTATTCTGATTATAAACGTAATATGAATTTATTATAGGAAATGAAGAAAACACAGCAAAGTAAAAGGTAGAAAAGCTAAAATCACTTGTAATCCAGAAACAGCCAAATTCACATTTTGGATGTTTCTTTACTAATAAATATCCAAAGATATTTCATTATAAAAAGTACAAGGGGTTCCCTGGCTGTCTAGTGGTCAGAACTCTGAGATTCCACTGGCGAGGCTGCGTTGGATCCCTGCTCAGGGAACTAAGATCCCTCAGGCTTAGCGCTATAGCCAAAAATTAAAAAAAACAAATACAGAAGACGACATCAAACTGATTATACTAAAACACAAATTTTAAACATATGTTTTTAACTATTTAGAAAGATTTTGCTTGTTAGGCCTGTAAATTTGTCTTTTCAAGGATTTGAAGTACTTAAAAATCAGATATGCTAAATTTACAAAGGAAATTTAAAATATTTAAAGGATTTGTATTAACTAAGTTTGTAAATATACTACTCGAGGTGTTTAGTCTTTTCAACTTGGGTTAACTGAATATTAATTTCAGAAAAAAAATAAGAATGATCATTCACACAAAAATAAACTCAATTTAGGGAATTTTCTGGCAATCCAGAGGTTAGCACATCATGTTTTTACAGCCAGGGGCAGTGGTCTTTCAGTCTCTTGTTGGAGGACTAAGATGTCACAAGCCATGTGGCATAGCCAAATTAAAAAAAAAATCTACAATTTATAAATAGAATACAACTCATGTTGAAATCAACACTTTCATTTTAGAAAATCAATATTATCAGCCCCAAAGTCCTACCAACCCAAATGTCCATCAACAGCTGAGTGGATAAATAAATCATGGTATATCCACACAATGGATACTATGCAGTTATTAAGAAAAAAAAAAGATAGTCCTATTGATACGCATAACAACATGGCTGACTCTCAGAATAATTGGGTTGAGTGAAGAAAAGTCAGACCCAAAACAGTGGTATTATATGATTCTACTCATAAAATTCTATGAAATGTGAACTATTCTATAGTGACCAAAAGCAGAGAAGTCGTTGTCTGGAAATGAGGAAGGGTTAAGGACAATGGCAGCAGGCAGGATTGTAAAGTAATACAAAGTATGAGTAAGCTTTTAGTGGTGATGAATCTGTTTGTTATCTGGATTGTGGTGATGGTTTCATGTTTTTGTACTTATCAAAGCTAATCAAATTGTATACAGATCATCCTTGATTTAGGGTGGGGTTTCAATGTGATAAACCCATTGTTTATTGAAAATATATTAACTTGAAAATGCATTTCACACACCTAACCTACTAAACATGATAGCTCACCCTCCCCTACTTTAATGTGCTAAGAACATGTACATTGGCTTTCAGTTGGGCAAAATCATCTAACACTTATTATAAAACTTATTTTATAATAAAGTGCTGATTATCAAATGTAGTTAATTGAACATTATACTGAAACTGAAAAACAGAATGGTTGTAATCGTAGCAGTCATTTTCACTTTTGATCACATGGCTGACTGGGACCTGGGAGTATTGTCCCACGAGTCACCAGCCTGGGAAAAGATCAAAGTTCAAAATTTGAAGTATTTGAAATATGGTTTCTACTGAATACATATTGCTTTTGCACCATCATAAAGTTGAAAAATTGCACATCAAATCATTGTAAGTTAGGGACCGTCTGCACTTTACACATACAGTTTATTGTATGGCAATTATAACACAATAAAGCTGTGGAATAAAATTGGGATTAACACTGAGAACATTGCATAAAGCAAGTGGTTAATAAATACTTGTTGAATGAATAAAAAGTATATTATTTATCAGATAATTTATATTCACTTAGCATTAACATTGTGAGAATTTTTCATGTTACTATATGTCTTTCGTAATAAAAAAGGTACTCTCTGATGACAGTAGTCTATCATATGAATGTATAATAATTAATTGATTAGTCCCTTTACTGTTAGACTTTTAGATCATTTACCCTTTAACCCTTTCATCAAGTGCCAAAAATTTTGCAAACATACAGTGTTTTAGGAAACCCACAAGACATCAGTTTTCCATTCCTAAATACACAAGAAGATAAGAGGTATAATTTCAGAGTTCTCTGGGCTAACAAATAAATCTTACAAGAAAAAAGTCACTTGAAGAAAATAGTTGCTTGGAACAAAAGGAAATGCTTTAATGGAGAATAAAATCCCTGACTTTTTTTCCTCCCTCTGTCCAGAGCCATGAGGAAGACACGGATATTCTGAACAATCGTAAAGAATTGTCTCAGGAAGTTATTGCCACGATAATGATGCAAAACTCAGAGGCATGCAACAATTAACATTTATTCTCCTGCTCAGTGGTGGATTGTTTGGATTCAGGCGAATTTGGTTGGGACTGTCTCCCAGCTGAGGGCTGAGCTCCCACGATTTTAGGACTAAGAGAAACAAGTAAAGCTATTTTTCTCTAATCCAATATCTCAGATGGGATCTAACTCTCCTATACTCATTTCATTTCTGGGAATTTTAAGAACATAAACTCTTTTTCAAGAATATGAGAAGAAAAGCTTTTTTACTAAACGGCAATTGTATTGCACCATCTCTGGCATGTACAGCCTTTCTGCTTTCTCTTTCTCTTTCCTGTCTCCCTTGGAAAATCCTTCATTTCAGGCATCATATTATTTACAATAATACAGAGTTGGAGCTCAGTATAATGTAGGAGCTCAATAAAAAGCAGTTGACTTTCCTAAAAGTATAAATCCAGTAATGTTAGCTCACAAATATAAAAGATGTACAACCCACCAAGAAATGATCCCTTGGTTTTCAAGTAAGCAATTCTTTAGGCAAGATGTCAGTTGCAGAAGTGAACAGAGAAGAGAGAAGATACCTTTTCAACAATGGATCTAGCAAGTTTAAACTGAAGGAAGATAAAACATTTTATGCACTCAATTAACACTAAATAATTAAATTGGCCTCAATCTTGCTAACTCTGTTTCAATCACCCATTAATTATCCAAAGTAGTAAAAACAAGATGTGAATGAAATAAATCTACGAATAGCTCCCATCTCATTTTTATCATTAATTTCAAGTTACTTTTACTAGAGATACTAATTTGATGGAAATTAAACTCCTTGAATTCTGTCTCCTTTACCACTTTTACTGTTTATCATCCTCTCTGCAGGATGTTCAAATGAAAAACAAGGGGGGACATGACTAAAGGAAGTAGAAAACAAGGTCATTGTCTCATGTACTTTTGAGCTAATTTATATTTTGTTAAAAGTCCATTATGTAGATTTGCTGCAAATGAAATATAGATGTCTTAGTCACAAATTCACTAAGAAGATCACAGAATTCAAACTTTTTTACTAATAGACTAATTTATTTGATATCACTGTGCATCCTCACCCTAATGCGTTTTATTATTTTTAAACTAATTTTTATTGGAGTACAGTTTCTTTATAGTGTGTTAGTTTCTACTGTCCGGCAAAATGAACCAGACATACACATACATCTCTCCTCTCCCCTTTGGCTTCCTTGCCATCCAGGTCACTACAGTGCATTAGGAAACAGTCAATCAAGTCCAGGAAGCCCTAGTCCCATACAGGATAAACCCAAGGAGAAACACGCCGAGACACATATTAATAATCAAACTAACAAAAATTAAATACAAAGAAAAATGATTAAAAGCAGCCTGGGAAAATAAAACTCATTACAGATCACACGAACACAGGAGCCAGCTAAAATTAGACACAGCAAGAGTCTAATGGTAAGAGCATGGAATCTGAAGTCAAAAAGATTTGACTGTTGTTCAAGCTATGCTAATTGTGTGGCCTCAGTTAACTTACCTTCTCTGGGCTTCAGTTACCTTACATGTTTAATGGAAATAATACCCAGATCACAGAGAACTATAAGGATTAAATGAGCTAATACATTATCAAGAACTTAATAAAACCAAAACTCAATAAATGGTAACTTTAAAATATTTATTAGTCACTGTGAAAACATTTTTGTTCAATTGGATAAATAAATAGTATTTTTTTCCCCTCAGTTATTAATCCATTTAGTTGCTATGTGATCAGGTTCAGCTACATAAGTTGTGGTGGCCAGAGCAAAATGAAAAGGCAAGGGCCCTTGTTGAAAAATCCCTGAGAATTTTAAGATGGTGGCAGAAGAGAATTCAACGAAGTGGGCTCCTTCTTAGGGGTGGGGGCTTGCGTGACAGTAGAGAGGTGTCACATGTCTATGAAACTGGTTACATGTGTGTAGGAAAAGTCAGTTCCTATGCTTCAATCACCTAGTTTTAGTGTCTTAAATGGCGATAAGTAATGTGCCTAACCTATGACTTTTTAAAGGCATGTATTTTTAAGCATGCATACATAGTCACTTCAGTCGCTCAGTCGTGTTGACTCTTTGTGACTCCATGGACTGCAGCATGCCAGGCTTCCCTGTCCATCACCAACTCCTGGGGCTTATTCAAAGTCACGTCCATCGAGTCGGTGATGCTATCCAACCATCTCATTCTCTGTTGTCCCCTTCTCCTCCTGTCTTCAATCTTTCCCAGCATCAGGGTCTTTTCAAATGAGTCAGTTCGTCATATCAGGTGGCCAAGTATTGGAGTTTCAGCTTCAGCATCAGTCCTTCCAATGAATATTCAGGACTGATCTCCTTTAGGATGGACTGGTTGGATCTCCTTGCAGTACCAGGCACTCTCAAGAGTCTTCTCCAACACCACAATTCAAAAGCATCAATTCTTTGGCGCTCAGCTTTCTTTATGGTCCAGCTCTCACATCCATACATGACTACTGGAAAAACCATAGCTTTGACTAGATGGACCTTTGTTGGCAAAGTAATGTCTCTGCTTTTTAATATGCTGTCTGTTTGGTTTGTCAAGCTATGGTTTGTCATAGTGTTTCTTCTAAGGAGCAAGCGTCATTTAATTTCATGGCTGCAGTCACCATCTGCAGTGATTTTGGAGCCCAAGAAAATAGTCTCTCACTGTTTCCATTGTTTCCCCATCTATTTGCCATGAAGTGGTGAGACCAGATGCCGTGATCTTAGTTTTCTGAATGTTGAGTTTTAAGTCAACTTTTTCACGCTCCTCTTTCATTTTCATCAATCTTTAGTTCTTCTTCACTTTCTGTCATAAGGGTGGTATCATATGCATATCCAAGGTTACTGATATTTCTCCCAGCAATCTTGATTCCAGTTTATGCTTCATCCAGCCCAGCATTTCACATGATGTACTCTGCATATAAGTTAAATAAGCACGGTGACAATATACAGCCTGACGTACTCCTTTCTCAATTTGGAACCAGTCTGTTGTTCCATGTCCAGTTCTAACTGTTGCTTCCTGACCTGCATACAGATTTCTCAAG
Source organism: Cervus canadensis (assembly GCF_019320065.1). Lineage (NCBI taxonomy): Eukaryota > Metazoa > Chordata > Mammalia > Artiodactyla > Cervidae > Cervus > Cervus canadensis. The sequence goes on from NC_057398.1 coordinate 9,783,107, forward strand.
AGGCAGGTCAGGTGGTCTGGTATACCCATCTCCTTAAGAATTTTCCACCGTTTGTTGTGATCCACACAGTCAAAGGCTTTGGCATAGTCAATAAAGCAGAAGTAGATGTTTTTCTGGAACTCTTGCTTTTTTGATGATCCAGCGGATGTTGGCAATTTGATCTCTGGTTCCTCTGCCTTTTCTAGATCCGGCTTGAACATCTGGAAGTTCACAGTTCACGAACTGTTGAAGCCTGGCTTGGAGAATTTTGATCATTACTTTGCCAGCATGTGAGATAAGTGCAACTGTGCAGTAGTTTGAACATTCTTTGGCTTTGCCTTTCTTTGGGATTGGAATGAAAACTGACCTTTTCCAGTCCTGTGGCCACTGCTGAGTTTTCCAAATTTGCTGGCATATTGAGTGCAGCACTTTCACAGCATCATCTTTTAGAATTTGATATAGTTCAACTGGAATTCCATCACCTCCACTAGCTTTGTTCATAGTGATGCTTCCTAAGGCCCACATGACTTCACATTCCAGGATGTCTGGCTCTAGGTGAGTGATCACACCATGGTGATTATCTGGATCATGAAGATCTTTTTTGTATAGTTCTTCTGTGTATTCTTGCCACCTCTTCTTAATATCTTCTGCTTCTGTTAGCTCCATAACATTTCTGTCCTTTATTGAGCCCATCTTTGCATGAAATCCTCCCTTGGTATCTCTAATTTTCTCGAAAAATCTCTAGTCTTTCCCATTCTACTGTTTTCCTCTATTTCTTTGCACTGATCACTGAGGAAGGCTTTCTTATCTCTCCTTGCTATTCTTTGGAACTCTGCATTCAAATGGGTATCTCTTTCATTTTCTTCTTTGCCTTTAGCTTCTTTTTCTCAGCTATTTGTAAGGCCTCCTCAGACAACCATTTTGCCTTTTTGCCTTTTTCTTGGGGATGGTCTTAATCATTGCTTCCTGTACAATGTCACAAACCTCTGTCCATAGTTCTTCAGGCACTCTATCAGCTCTAATCCCTTGAATCTGTTTGTCACTTTCACTGTATAATATTACACTTTCACTGTAAAAGGGGTTTGATTTAGGTCATACCCAAATCATGCATATACGGTGGATCCTCTGTAGGTCCCACTCTAGGAACCCTCCAGGTCCCACTCATGGATTCCGTATTTGAAAATTTACCTACTCACTAAAATTTGCTATCTGATAATCAATACTGTAGCGCTTTCACAGTCACCCCCAAACATGCACATAGCAGTGAAAAACCTGGGTCTCCTTGTGTGCACACCACCAGCTAAGGTAGAGCAAGGCTGTCTCTCTGCCTTCTTGTTTCAGCTCTCATATCACAAGGGTGTCGTTGTCCTCATCTTTTTAGGGTCAAATGTGGTGTTTCTCGCATTTTTGTGCTTGACATTGATTTCACTGTTTAAAATGCCCATCAAGTTTCATGCTAAAGCACCGTCTGGTGTTCCTAGATGGCAAGAAGACTGTGATGTGCCTTATGTGTGTTAGATCAACCTTGTTTAAGAATGAGTTATAGTGCTGTCAACTGTGAGTTCAACATCAATGAATCAACAACATATTTTGTGTCTCTAAATTGAAACACTCTTTAAAAAAACTGTACATTGATTGGTTGACAAAATTGCTGTGACCAGAGGCTCTGGTCACAAAGCCACTGTATTTCCTCTAAGAGCCATGGCTCAGTATTTGCCAATTCAATGTTCAGGGCACTTTATAGACTATAACTACCAAAATACCGAGAATCAAATATGTATATATTGAAAGCATATTACTATTTCTACAGGTATATTGGGCTTTCCAGGTGGCTCAGTGGTAAAGAATCTGCCTGCCAATACAGGAGATGTGGGTTCAATCCCTGGGTCAGGAAGATCCCCTAGAGAAGGAAATGGTAACCCACTCCAGTATTCTTGCCTGGAAAATCCCATGGACAGAGGAGCCTGTTGGGCTACAGTCCACGGGGTTGCATGGGGTCGCGTGTGATTTAACGACTAAACAACAACAGGTATATTATTATAAGTTACCTTCAACATACAGCAACTCAGAGCCTATTGGAAGTCCACTGGTGTGGCTCAGCCTACTGATATGTTACCCTGGCAATGGAATATTATGATTTGTGCCATTCTGGCTTTGTTCAGGTCATAGAATCCTGGTTAAGAGAAGTTTTAAAGTCAGAGAGACCATTTAGTTATCAGCCCTATATCCTTGAATAAATTACTCAATCTCTCTTAATATCAGTTTCTCCATCTGTAAAATAAGATAAAGATATCTATATCATGAAGCTGTGTTTGTGTGTATGTGGTCGAAAGAGAGAGGGGAGTTGGAATTGTTAAAACACACACACACACACACACACACAAAACAGACCTTAAATGGTGTCACCATGATGCCAAACCTAGATTTAATCTCTAATGTAATTGCAGTTTCCACCCCTACCAGAAATGCAATTAAAAATCAACTCGTCTGGAATTTTCAATAAAGTGAACTGCCATGGGGGTGCTTTCCATCCCCCAGAGGAGGAAAAGATAACCCTTGCTTTTCTCTCCCCTCATTCTCCTGATTTAAAGCAATTTTTTTTTCCTTTTGCTAATAGCTCCCTTTCCCACCTTCCTTCCTATAAAAGCCTTCCATTTTATACAGCCCCCCAAGTGCCCTTCTAGTTGCTAGATGGACTGCTTCCCAGTTCGTGAATTGCCTAATAAAGCCAATTTCATCTTCAAATTTGCTTGGCTAAGTTTCGTTTTTTAACAGAGTTAAATGAGATATGCATATGAAGCTCTTTTCAATGTGCCCACCATCAACTTATTACATGCACTGACATTTCTTGAGCACCTTCTCTGGGTCTGTTGCTGATCTGTGCAGAGGGCAAATAGGTACCTGCTCCCAAGGAGCTTATAGTCCAATGGTTTGTGGTAAGTACTTAGTAAATTGTTGCTATTTTTATTGATTTTATTAAAACTTCATGTTTCACTTGGGTAATTATTTTATTTGTATGCTTTTTTCTCAGAAGAGGACATCTCCAGCTTCTAAAAAAAAAAAAAAACTTCAGAAATACAAAAAAATTTTTTTGTTGTTTTTTTTTGATTGACGTATAGTTGATTCTCAATCTTGTGCCAATCTCTGCTGTAAGCAAAGTGACTCAGTTATATGCACGCATTCTTTTTTTGTATTCTTTTCCATTACAGGGTATTGAATATAATTCCTGTGCTATACATTAAGACCTTGTTGTTTACCCATTCGAAAGAGTAGTTTGTATCTACCAACTCCACACTCCCAGTCCATCCCTGTCCCCCAACCCCAATCCCTTTGGCAACCACAAGTCTGATCTCTATGAATCTGTTGCTGTTTTGTAAATAGGTTCATTTGTGCCATGTTGTAGGGTCCACATATAAGTGATATCATATGGTATTTATCTTTCTCTTTCTGACTTTCTTCACTTAGTATGATAATCTCTAGTTGCATTCATGTTGCTGCAAATGGCATCATTTGTTCTTTTTTATGGCCCAGTATATTCCCTTGTACATATGTACCGCAACTTCTTTATCCATTCATCTGTCAGTGGACATTTAAGATGTCTCCATGTTTTGGTTATTATGAGTAGAGCCACTAAGAGCATAGTTGTGCATGTATCTTTTTGAATTAGTTTTGTCCAGGTATATTCCTAGGAGTGGGGATTGCTGGATCACATGGTAACTCTATTTTTAGTCTTCTGAGGAAGCTCCACACTGTTTTCCACAGTGGCAGCACCAAGAGTGTAGGAGGGTTCCCCTTCCTCCACACCCTTTCCAGCATTTGTTATTTGCAGGCCAAAAGCCATTATTTCTTCACCTGTTCACAGAAATTAGTGATAGAAGAAAGATGGGTGTTGAAGAAACCAGTTCACAATGCCAGAGAAGTTAATTCCTTAAAGAATTATATCAAGAGTCAGCAAAAGAAACTAAATCACCTAACTCTAATGAGACTAGAGTACAAAAATCATTAAGATCAACACAGGGCATTTGCTAAAGATAAGAAAGTGTTTTTGTTTTTTTCATTTTTTAAAAACACAGCTCCCAGATATGCAAAATACTTATCAAGAGATCTCACCAGTTGGGCACAATCCTGGTACCTGAGGGCAGGGGCTATATTCAAATCCTCCCTTCTCAGAGTGCAACCTGGAGGAAGATTTCTATGTCTTTGAACTTCAACTTCCTTAGTTGTTAAGTGGGGTGGATGTCAGTATTATGAGGATTAAACAACAGATGAAAAGGACTTACAAACTACAAAGTACAATCCAAACATTTTGAGTCCTAAAATGTGAAATAGATTAGATTTTTAATTCATAAAGTTATGTATGCTGTGTCCAAGAGTAACATTCTATCTACAACACGGTTATTTGTAACATAAGAAACCCAACTGGGGACTTCCTTAATGGTAGAATGGATAGGAATCCCCCTGCCAATGCAGGGGACATGGGTTCCATCCCAGGTCTGGGAAGATTACACATGCCCCAGGGCATCTAAAGCCCGTATGGGTAACTTCTGAAGCCCACATGCCCTAGAGTCTGTGCTCCCGCAACATGAGAAGCCACCACAATGAGAAGCCCGTGCACCACAACAAAAAATAGCAACCCCCCACCCCTCCTCCCTGGCTCATCTCAACTAGAGAAACCCTGTGCATATCGACGAGGACCCAGCACAACCAAAAAAAATTTTTTTTTTTTTAAAAGGAAAGAAACCCAACTGAAATAATTCTTTTTTTCTTTTGTCTGTACCACATGACATGTGGATTCTTAGTTCCCCAGCCAGGGATCGAACTTGCATCCCCTGCATTGGAAGGCAGGCTCTTAACCACTGGATCACCAGGGAAGTCCCTGGAATAATTCTTAAGCCAACACATTTTCCTTGCTCAAAGATTACTCTTCCAGCAAGTTTCAGGCTATATTCTTGAGTATCCCATTTTTATTTTCTTAGACTTGCTAGGGTTGGCTGCCCTCTTTAAGCGGTCAAACTAAATAAACTTGGAAGGAAATAATCAAGAAAAACTGTTTATTTGAGATCAAAGAATTGCAATTTGGGACACACAGTTTCAGGTAGCAACCTAAACAGCATCCCATGGGGAGTAAGAGTCAGTGGCTTTTAAAAGTAAAGGGGGGAGGTTTGTATTAGTGATTTTTCCCTCTAATTATTTCCTGAGGCTATTGCCAGAGGGAGGTAAAAGTCCTTTACCGTGATGTTTCAGGTCCTCTTGCAGAGTCCTTTGAATATGTGTGGTTTGACTCAGTTCATGGTGTGACTGGGTAAGGATGTGCATAAGATCCACCTCCTTAATGGCCTCATGGTTCCATTTAAAAACCCCTTGAAACTCTCTTACACTGTTGGTGGGAATGCAAACTAGCACAGCCACTATAGAGAACAGTATGGAGATTCCTTAAAAAAACTGGAAATAGAACTGCCATATGACCCAGAAATCCCACTCCTGGGCATACACACCGAGGAAACCAGATCTGAAAGAGACATGTGTACCCCAATGTTCATCGCAGCACTGTTTATAATAGCCAGGACATGGAAGCAACCTAGATGCCCATCAGCAGACAAATGGTTAAGAAAGCTGTGGTACATATACACAATGGAATATTACTCAGCCATTAAAAAGAATACATTTGAATCAGTCCTAATGAGGTGGATGAAACAGGAGCCCATTATACAGAGTGAAGTAAGCCAGAAAGAAAAACACCAATACAGGATACTAACACATATATATGGCATTTAGAAAGATGGTAATGACAACCCTATATGCAAGACAGAAAAAGAGACACAGATGTATAGACCAGACTTTTGGAGTCTGTGGGAGAAGGTGAGGGTGGGATGATCTGAGAGAATAGCATTGAAACATGTATATTATCAATTCTGAAACAGATCACCAGTCCAGGTTGGATGCATGAGACAAGTGCTCAGGGCTGGTGCACTGGGAAGACCCAGAGGGAAGGGATGGGAAGGAGGTAGGAGGGGGGTTCAGGATGGGGAACACATGTAAATCCATGGCTGATTCATGTCAATGCATGGTAAAAACCACTACAATATTGTAATTAGCCTCCAACTAATATAAATAAATGAAAAAAATAAAAAATAAAAACCCTTTGACATAAGTAAATGCATTTTATTTCATATTTCATATTTCCCCCTTTTGATCCAGATTTGTCTCTGAAAGCATCTCTGACTTCTATCTAGACCTGCTTTGCCTCACATCACTGGGATGGACCTCTCCCAGAAAATTAGATCCCATGCCAGGGGGAATTTTTAATTTCTGCTGGCTATTTCAGAGAGTCAGTGTCATAAGGATTAGGCCACATCTGACCAACAGGGAAGCATTCAGGAAAAGACGTGTGCAGTTTCATCATCCAGAAATTTCATTGTTACCTGAATGTTCAAGTGAATAAGCCTTCAGTTCAGTTCAGAAGCTCAGTCGTGTCCGACTCTTTGCAACACCATGGACTGCAGCATGCCAGGCCTCCCTGTCCATCACCAGCTCCCCGAGATTGCTCAAACGCATGTCCACTGAGTCAGTGATGCCATCTAATCATCGCATCCTCTGTCATCCCCTTCTCCTGCCTTCAATCTTTCCCAGCATCAGGGTCTTTTCCAATGAGTCAGTCCTTCACATCAGGTGGCCAAAGTATTGGAGCTTCAGCTTCAGCATCAGTTCTTCCAATGGTTGATTTCCTTTAGGATGGACTGGTTGGATCTCCTTGCAGTCCAAGGGACTCTCCAGAGTCTTCTCCAACACCACACTTCAAAAGCATCAATTCTTTGGTGCTCAGCTTTCTTTATGGTCCAACTGTCACATCTATACATGACTACTGGAAAAACTATAGCTTTGACTAGATGGACCTTTGTTGGGAAAGTAATGTCTCTGCTTTTTAATATGCTGTCTAGGTTGGTCATAACTTTTCTTCCAAGGAGCAAGTGTCTTTTAATTTCAGGGCTGCAGTCACCATCTTCAGTGACTTTGGAGCCCAAGAATAAATAAATAAATAAAGTCTGTCACTGATTCCATTGTTTCCCCATCTATTTGCCATGAAGTGATGGGACCAGATGCCATAAACCTTACTATCACTTCAATCCACTGAGAGACCACCGTCTTGGTGTTTATAGAAGCTTTGGAGCAGGTCTGAGTGAGGAGCAGCATAAGTCTAACTACAAACACACATAGCAAAATTCTAATAATCATAAATAATATTTGAAGTCCTGATCTTACCTAAGTGCCCAGAGCTGAAGACAGCCAGCTGAAAACATGGATAGGGAACAGAGAAGCTTTGTGCTATTTTTCTAAAGTTTCTGGTGAATCTGAAGTAGAACTTTAAAGTTTCTGTGTGTGTGTGTATGTGTTTAATAGTTATTTATTTGGCTGCACCAGGTCTTAGGGGTGGCCCTTGGGATCTTTACTTGAGGCATGCAAACTCTTAGTTGCAGCTGTGGGACCTAGTTCCCTGACCAGGGATAGAACCTGGGCCTCCTAGGTTCTGTCATGCTCCTTGGGAGCATGGAGTCTTAGTCACTGGACCACCAGGGAAGTCCCGAAATTCACTGCAAGTGTTAATCTAGGTGCAGCAGGAGGTGTTGGCTACGGCATTCTATCAACGGCTGCCCCATGCTGCAAGGAGATAATGAAGCCCTATTTGATTATCTAATACAACCCTCACTGGGGAATCCAGGGATTCCCATTGTTGTTAAGCTTAGCCTCAAGTGGTAGATTTTGTTAATTTAGCCATGGTCCAACAGGTCAGTATGGACTGCACCAGTTCAAGGAACAAATCCTTTCACATGGTAATCAATGGACAGTATGTGAGGGTGTAAAAAGCGGGCAGCTGAGTCTCATCTCAGCCAATGAGATTTTGGCTGGATTTCTTTCTCTAACGAGAACTTGAAGTTAAGTGAAACGCTATGGTATAAAAAAAGCATTATCCTGTCACATACCAGCTGTGTAAACATTCATAAGCCCATGGTTCTCCTTTGTAATCACATACAAAGGTGGACCCCGAAGGAGTAACATAGTCTCCAGTCAGGAGTGTGATTATTCACATTTCCATTAACAGGTTATGAACTTAGGGATACGTTCTAGCCATGGATCATGTAGCCATTACAGCCAACAACCATCTGGCCCCGGTGCAGCAAAATGCTTAACACAGACTTGTGAGGTTACATTTCTTACAAATTTTGGTCAGCCATTTGCTTCTTGACAGAGGTAAAAGAGAAAAGAAGATACAAGCAGGTGAAATGTTAGAGGAATAGGACTTAGAGAAATGTTTTGTAACAGTGTCAAACAGAAACAGTAGAGACCATGATCTTATCGTTTTACCCTGTAGACAACTTTAAGGGCTAAGTGCTTAAAATCTAGCAGACCATTGGGAACTAAGGAGAAATTGGTGATAAGGTGTAACTAGGCTTCCCTGGTGGCTAGGACGGTGAAGAATCTACCTGCAAAGCAAGAGACCCGAGTTCAACTCCTGTGTTGGGAAGATCCCCTGGAGAAGAGAATGGCAACCCGCTCCAGCATTCTTACCTGGAGAATTCCATGGACAGAGGAGCCTGGTGGGATGCAGTCCATTGTGTTGGAAAGGGTTGGACATGACTAAGTGACTAACACACATAAGTAGACTGTCCTTAAATCTGGAAGACTGAGGTCATGGTAACATATCCCACCCTCAGAGAGAAGTCCTCCAGCCTCTATAGTTTGAGAATGGATCACTAGAAGAATATCTCCCCATTTGCCAGAAAAGTGCCCTCGAGGAAGGTAAAAAATTCAGCTAACATTAAACAAATTCCAACAAAATGCTGACTGGTCACCATCTTGGACATAGTAAAGTCACTAAGTGATATTCTGACACCACCAGCCAATTGAACAGGCCTTCTTTAGCAAGGATATTGAAGTAGTATCATTAAACTCAGTAAATTTATCAGTAGAGTAGAGCAGCCCTATTATGAAAAGGATCAGTAATGAGGTTAGAGTAGTGTGTATGTCCCTGGAGAAGGAAACGGCAACCCACTCCAGTATTCTTGCCTGGAGAATTTCATGAACAGTGGAGCCTGGTGGGCTCCACTATATATAGTCCATGGCATCACAGAGTCAGACACGACTGAGAGACTAACTTTTCACTTTAGTGTGAATATATATACCAGCCTGGTTCTGAATATTGGGAAAGCTGTGAGCATCAGACATTATCTGCTTTGCTTTCTAGTTAGTTTTCATTTTATTTCTCCAGTCACTTCACAAGTCCAGTTGGGCACTGGAGCCTTTTTAAGTTGAGAAACATGGGAATTCCCAGTGGTTAGGACTCCATGCTTCCAATGCCAGGGCCCAGGTTCAATACCTGGTTGGTGAACTGAGATTCCCACAAGGTGTGTGGTGTAGCCAGAAAAAAATAGAAACATGAATCCAAAAATTAACACCTTCCAGCGTTGTAGGACAAGAATTAGTTAAGAGTGCCTCTTATGGTTCTTTTCATCTGGGATGTAAAGAATCTTTTTGAAAAAAATTGTTTTTACTTTAAAAAAAAAAAAACCTTTTTGAAGATTTTCCAGTAGACAAAACCACCTGCTTATAGAATGTGAATGTGATGTGTGTTGACTCATCTCCCAGGAGCACCCTGTGGAAAGATTGTGCTACGAGGGTATGTTTTTTTTAATCTAAGGCTCTGATTAGTTCTTTGCAGTAATGAAGCATGTCTCCTTTAATTAGTTTAATATGTCGAGAGAAGAAAGAGACAAATGCGTAGGTCTGCTGGTAATGATTTCGAGTGGTGACAGACTGCTTCCCAAAGGAAGTGTAGATTAGACCAAACCCCACAGACTTGCTTCATAATATGGCCAGTAGAATGTATTCCCTGGTCACCATGCAGTTCTGAGGAAACACCCCATGTGGGTGTAATCTTTTCTCTTTTTAAAAAAAAATGTTTATTTATTCTTTTATTTTTGGTTGCCCTGGGTCTTTGTTGCTACACTTGGGCTTTCTGCAGTTTCAGAAAGCAAAGCAGGGGCTACTCTCTAGCTGTGAATGGGCTTCTCGTGGCGGCGGCTTCTCTTGTGGAGCACGGGCTCTGGGCGTGCGGGCTTCGGTCGTTATGGTGCACCAGGTTCATTGCTCCGAGGCAGCAGAATCTTCCCAGACCAGGGATCGAACCCATGTTCTCTACATAGGCAGGTGGATTCTTATCCACTGTACCACTGGAGAAGTGCCTAACCTTTTCTTACAATATTTCTACAATATTGAAAAAACAATATTTCTTCAATCCAATGAGGAAACATACATATCATGACAAGCACAAATTTATAGACTTGGGAAGAAGACAATGGAATTAAATTCATGTGCCATATCTTAAAAGGCCCTTTGTGGTGGTGGTGGTGGTTTAGTTGCTAAGTGGTGTCCAACTCTTGCCACCGCACAGACCACCAGGCTCCTGTTTCCATGGAATTTTCCCAGGCAAGATTATTGGAGTGGTTGCCATTTCCTACTCCAGAGGATCTTCCAGACCCAGGATCAAACCCATGGACCTACATCTCCTGAATCTGCATTCAGGCAGATTCTTTACCCCTGAGCCACTGGGGAACAAATCAAAACATCCAGGGACAGTTTGGATAGTTTTCCCTGTTGTTTTTTTTTTTTTTTTTTTAAAGGGTGTACAGCACAAGCTAATTTTGCCTCCTTGAAGGCCTTAAAAATATTTCCTGGGACTTCCCTGGTGATGCAGTACATAAGAATCTGTCTGCCAATGCAGGGGACACAATTTCAACCTTTGATCTGGGAAGATCCCATATGCCGCAGAACAATTAAGCCTGGGTATCACAACTAAAGAGCCTGTACTCTAGAGCCCGAGTGCTGCAACTACTGAAGCCCACGTGCCTAGAAGCCTGTGCTCTGCAACAAGAGAAGCCACAGCAGTGAGAAGCCCTCCCACTGCAACAAAGAGTAGCCCCTGCTTGTCAAAATTAGAGAAAGTCCACGCAGAAAGCAACAAAGACATGGCGCAACCAACAGTAAATAAATAAATAAAATAACTAATTAATCAAAAAAATTTTCCCAACAGTATTGTCTCATTTATCACAGCCCAGTGAGTCATCTGATGAGTCATTGCCATCAGGACATGGACTCCGGCAAGACAGGTCTTCTTCCAGGGCCATACCATAGATTAGTTAATGGGCTAAAAATACAGCTCTCATCAGCCCAATAAAACCTTTGTGCACTGCCTTCAATGGGGCTTCTTTGATCACTTCCATTAGATCCTCTTTGATGATGTAGACAAACTTAATAAAACCTTTCAGGTTGGGTGGCTCATAGGTGGCTGTTCTTGCAGCCTGATCAACCAGATTATTTCCTTTGGTTTCATCTGAGTTTAATTTGAATGTCCAGGCACCTTCATGACGACCAGGACAGATGGAAGTTGGGTTGATTTCAACAATTCATTCACCCAATTTTCATTCTTAATCTGGTTTTCCTGGAATCTTTGTTTTCAAAGTGTCAAGGTTAGAAACTACCACAAAGTGACTGTCTGTATAGATATTCACAGTTTTACCTTCTTTTTGGGTGTGCAAGCTCAGTTAGGGCATGGAGCCCTGCTTGCTGGGCTGAAGTAGCAGTGGTCAGTGGAGTTTCTTCAGTTACTTCAAAGGAGGAAGTGATTGCATACAATGTTTTCCTTTGCCATTGTTCATATAAGAAACATCAGTAAACTTAAACTTAAGTAAACTTAAATTTCAGTGTTAGCTAGGTATTTCTTGTAAGTCAGCTCCAGGACCAGATAGTGATGAGGAGTCTGGTCAGTCGGTAAAGGGGAAAGGTTTGTAGGGTTAAGGTTGTTGCCCTGGGAAAGGGTTTTGTGAGAATTTAGTAACAGCATTTCATGTGAGGTAATATGGCTTACAGAAAGGCATTGAGTGTGATAGGAACTGAGCAAAGTTTCTATTGCTCGGGGAACATAGGTGATGAGTGGACAGCCCATAACCATTTCCTGAGTTGATTTTGTAGAGCTGCTTTTGAAATAGCTCTTAGGCACGGGGGAAGACCTCTGGCTACAGGGTCTAATTATTGACCGCAATGACCAAGGACTCAGTGTTGACCTCTGTGCCTTTTTGTAAACACTCCTAAGGCATTCTCCTCCCTTCCCTACACAAAGAAGGGGAAAGGGAAGCTGGTAACTAGGAAGGCCTAGAACAGATACTCTGAGGACTTCCCTGGTGGTACAGTGATTAAGAATCTGCCTGCCAATTCAGGGGACATGGGTTCGATCCCTGGTACGGGAAGATTCCACATGCGTCAGAGCAATTAAGTCCATGCACTACAACTACTGAACCTGCTCTCTAGAGCCTGAGAGCCACAACTACTAGAGCCCGCATGCTCTAGGGCCCTCGAGCCACAGCTAATGAGCCCCTGTAACCCAACTACTGAGCCCAAAGGCTGCAACCACTGAAGGCTTTGAGCCTAAAATCTGTGCCCTGCAACAAGAAAAGCCACCAAAAAGGGAAGCCTGCACACTGCAAAGAGTGGCCCCTGCTTACTGCAACTGGAGAAAGTCCAGAACAACCAAAAATAAAGTAAATAAATAAGTAAATTTTAAATATTAAGCAGGTGGTTTGAGAAGTCTGATTTTCAGGATCTGAAGAGTCATACAGGTGTTTTCTTCCCAATTTAAAGGATCTAGTCCTTCAGCTTTGAGCAACATATAAAGAGAGTGGGCTATTAAGGAGAATCAGGTATCCAGTTCCCACAGTATCCAGCCAGACTCCAGAATCCTTGATGTTGTCTTTTGGTCTGTGGCTACTGGAAATTTAAGACACTGAATCCTATTAGGGTCTGCCAGGGTCCAGCCCCGGCAGGATCCAGGGGAACCCTCAGGATGAATGGCGTCGGCGAGAGAGAGACACGTAGGACCAGCCTTGATAGGGCCAAGTCTGCTAGGGAGAGAGAGAGAGAGAGAGAGAAAGAAAGAGACCAGACCAGGAATATGCAGCAGAGTCTGGCAGTTGCTTTATTTTTCACCATAGCCTTTATACCCTAAGTTGGTACATTTCTAAGGGGCAGATAAGCATACAGACTTAGGTTAACATTACATCAGCTTGTCCTTCACGAAACCAGGTGTGCTCTGTATATTTTTTGTTTACGAGAGTCTTTTCCCATAGATTTTTTTGTACATTATCTTCTGGCCTTGAGGTTAGCAGAAAACAGAAAAGTGGCAGTCTCATGGTACAGCAGGTTGTAACATAATAGAAATACAATCCTGTTAACATAAAGTCAGTCTTTTTGCAGAAATTCTCAGCTAAATTTATCTAAAAAGTTTAACACACAAAGACTCTGTGGCTCTGGAGAGGCAGCCCCTGTTTAGCACTCTTGGTTAAAATTAACAATTATCTTATTGTTTTTACACTAGGGCTAAACTCTTATTTTACTATATCTTTAACTATATTAACAATAGTTTTCACTGCACAACCTCAGCACATTAACATCAATCAAACGTTGATCTAATAACCACTTTTAAAACAATATTTTTTCTATTTTCTAATAGGGCTTCCTCACCCCACAAAGGGCTCTGTGCCTATTAGGGCCTTTTTAATGGTTAATCTCTATGTATAATCTTTTGGTTTTCAGGCCTGTTGACAATTTATGGCTTGCACCTGGTGCAACTTTAAGCAACTTCAAGCAACTTCAGTAGCCGGCCCTGTCTTATTTGTGGTTAATCTATTTTCTTTCTATTAGGTGTCATCTCCAAGGGAACTAGATAGGATTACATTTTTTACAGAACAGAAATGCAAAGGATTGCAAAAACAGCAGATATGGCACAAAATAGGCTCTTAGTCTAAAAGTTAATTACCTGCAAGAAGTCGCCAGCTAATCTCTATCTAAACTATTTTCTATTAGGCGTATATGTGGCTATAATATTTGTGGGGCTTTTCTCACCCCGTGGAGGGACCTGTGCTTAATAGTTTCTTTTGTTAGTGTACTGTGCTTAGAATGTTTAGAACAATCATGAGCATTTTGTGCAATGAGAGCACACATTTATCAAACAAGCCAGAATGCCAGCAAAAGGGTTTGAACTGAAGCATTTCCTTCATCCCTGGCCCCTTCATAGGGTACCAGCGTCCAGGAGATTTATTAATTAGGGTTTTAAGTTGGTCTTCATTCAGTGAAAGAAGAGCAGGAGAGCTCTCGGCAGGCAACACAAGAATCCGCAGCAGGGCAAACAAGAACAACAGCAGAAAAGGGGAGAGGATATAGGGTAGGGTAGAGGCCGAGGCCAACCTGGAGGGTCCCTTATCCTAGACGGCCTTGCCTGTCAGGTATTTTCCTCGTGACCTCGTCATGGATGGGGTCCCGGACGGCCTTGCCTGCCCGGTATTTTCTTCATGACCTCGTCACGGGCGGGACCTCCCATAACGGCTCCCGACAAGGGTCTAAAAGCAGTCCTTGATCTGAGATCAGGTATCCCAGGTATTTGACTGGCATTTGAACAACTTGTAATTTCTCTTTAGAAACCTAATGAACTATAGTTGCTAATGGCTTGAGGAGACTGACGTCGTTTTGCTTACTTGTTTCCTTAGAAAAGGAACAGAGAAGCAGCTTATCAACATGTTGTAAGAGCGTAGATAGACCCTTGTGGAAAAAATGACATCTACTAAATCGCTGTCCAGGATCTGTGAAAAGTAGGAAGGCTTTCAGTCTAGCTAGGTGTATTGTTGTTCTTCCCTCATGAAAGCTAATAAAAATTGACTTTCAGAATCCACAGAGATGCTGCAAAAGCCACCACAGAGGTCTGGTGCAGGGACTGTGGGGCCTTGTGTCTCATATTCCCTTGTGATTGGTTTGAAGTGAAGTGAAAGTTGCTCAGTCATGTCCAGCTCTTTGCAACCCCATGGACTATACAGTCCATGGAGTTCTCCAGGCCAGAATACTGGAGTGGGAAGCCTTTCCCTTCTCCAGGTGATCTTCCCAACCCAGGGATCAAACCCAGGTCTCCTGCATTGCCGGTGGGTTCTTTACCAGCTGAGCCACAAGGGAAATTCCTGCCCAGGCCTCATGGATATTGATTAATGCTTGGAAGAAGTTTACCAGGATCAATTTGAATTTGAATTGGGGGAACTGGATGAATCCACACAACGTCCGTTGTGAATTTTGCCCAGCATTTCTCAGGGACTTCTTTGAGGAGTGTTAACTTTCTGTTCTTTCAAGCTCGTCCTAAGGGCAGAAAACTGCTAATAATAGAACTGAGGAGCTGGAATGCCAGGAGTTGTCCAGGGAACTGAATCAATCTTGAGAATAATTTCCCATTTTAAGAAAAAGAGATGACAGTGTGATACTGTTGCAGCAAAAAGGAAAAAAAAAAAAGAGGAATGAGGCTTTTTTCTTTCCCTGAGAACAAAGAAGATAAAGAGAATAGTGAGCAGGCCTGAACCCTCTTTTTTTTTTTTTTTTACTTTAACTGCTCCTAACTCTGCATGTCTGTAACTAAGTTTGCTTTTCTGCCCTCTAACTCTGCAGGATCTACACTTTGCACCTACTTCCTTTTGACTCTAGGCTAACTACATCCTCTGTGTTTACCCTTACAACACCCTTTGCCTTGTAGTTACATATCAAAAAGGCCACAGAACTACCGAACTGCCAGACTCATCACTGGATTACTGATGCCAGTCTGTGACTGTCTTTGTAAAGGGCAAGAGGAAGAAATCAAGATCTGAACACTTTTGTTACTCATCACCAACTCCTGACTGCGAGCCCTCGTCTTATATGAGCCCCCAGACTCCTTGGGGAAGCAGGAGAGGGAGGAATAGTTCTTAAGGCACGAACCTACTGTGTTCCCTCTCTCCGCCAGCTGAGAAATAAAGCCACCTTTCTATTTCCTCCAAACTCTGTTTCTGCACTTTTTATTCAGCTTCACTGAGCAGAAAAAGCCAAGATTCTGGCCAGCAACAAAGAAAAGAGGTTTCTTTCTGGGAAGTTGACAGGAGCAGAACTGACCAGAGGTAAGGAATGATTGTCCTGGAGGGAGCCCAGTTGGAAAAGGAAGGGAGGGGACTTGTAAACTATGGAGGGTTTTCAGGATATTCTGTTTGAACTATCTCAGTGCAGGGAGGAAAGGGTTGTTTGAGATTGGTGGTGTTGAGCACAGAAAGTGTGGCTCCAGTGTCAGTGAAGACAAGAAGGAGCTCACTTCCAATCGTAAGAGACTTGTCACTCTGTTCTTAGAGCAAGCACAGTCCATAAGAAGAACTAAAGGTTTAACTTGGGAGGATTGTTTAAAGTGTTTTAGTTTAAGGCAATCTTTTTTCCAATGGCCAGGCTTCTTATTCAAATGGCAGACATTTTTAGAGTTTGAAGGCTTTGATTTAGTTTGTTGAAGCCTCTGGGAGGAGTCTGATAGCTGTTGAACCAGTAAATTTATGATTTTAGTGGTCTTTAGTTTATTTGGATTGTGAACAAAAAAAGTGAAAATGTTAGTTGCTTAGTCGTGTCCTACTCTTTGAGACCCCATGGAGCCCACCAGGCTCCTCTGTCTATGGAATTCTCCAGGCAAGAATACTGGAGTGTGTAGCCATTTCCTTCTCCAGGGGCTCTTCCTGACCCAAGAATACAATTTTAGTCTCCTGCATTGCAGGCAGAGTCCAATAGGTTTGCCAAATTAACCAAATCAGGAGTTGCCATGGTTTTTCAATTAAGTTAGGCTTATTTTGCCCAAATTGAGATCTTCACCTGGGCCATTTAGGAACATGGAGTTAAAGATTCCATTATCTAAAAGGAGTCCAGGCTTTTCTTTAGAAACAATTTCAAGTCTGTTGTAATATCATGCACAGGTTTGTTAGTCCTTGAGTGCATGCTGTGATTTTATTCCAATCAACAGGTTTTAGGAAGGCCTGAGAAATAGCTTCATATAAAATTTTGCTATTTCTTGGGCTTTAGGGCTATCAGGTGGCAGGATACATTGCAGATCCTCTAAAGGAGGATTCCAGCCAGCTTTAGCCATGATCCCCCAACAAAACTGATAAAGATCAGGAAACAAAGGCTCATAGATTTGAATGACAATGTTAAATTCCTTTGTAAAATGGTGAGGGCCCACAGTTACCTCGGAAAGTTCTTTGACTATAGCTAGCAACTCTTAGTCCAAAGTATATAACGTACATTTTAAAAGGTGCCCTCATTACTGGGTTTCAACTTTAAATGTAAGGGGTTTTCTATTTATTTTTCAGCCGCGCTACACAGCTTGCGGGATCTTAGTTCTCTGCCCAGGGATGCAACCCGTGCCCCCTGCAGTGGAAGTGGGGAGTCCTAACCACTGGACTGCCAGGGAATTCCCTAAACGTTGAGTTTGAATTGGTTGAATGAAGGAGATTGGGGGTGGAGGCTGAAGAAGGGGGCCTCAAGGTTTTGGGGTAAAACGGGAGTTCAGCAAGAGAAGAAGAAAAGGAGGGAGATGGGGTAGATGTGGAGGACAGACTTGAGGAGCAGGAACGGGTGACAGATTACAACTCTTTTGTAATTGAGAAACCTTTTCAGAAAGTTTAGAATTTGTATCTTGGAAGGAAGTTGTTTTGCTGTATCTCACTGTTCACTGAACCCAGGGTAGGCAAGGCACGAGCGGGGAAGCTGGAAGAAAACTCAAGGAGCTGCAGACATTTATTCTCTTCTGACTGGTAGAGCAGCCATAGCAGCAGAACGCTGTATTCTCGCCGCTTGTGGTTGACCCAGCAGACGCAGCCATAATGCACCCTCAAGGGCGTTTCAGGTGGAGCTTATATAAGCACGCAGAACAAACGTGGCCCCGTGGCCAAGCGGGTTCATCGTGGCACGCATGCGCAGTGCTACAAATGAGCTCAGCCATGACATAATCATTATTTACCAAACGTGTGGCGAGAGCGAGAGGCTGTGGGGTGACAGCCTGACCACCGCCATCTTGGCTAGCTTGGTCTTTCCCTACAGATTGGATTTCCCTACAGATTGGGATGTCCCTGGTAGCTCAGTTGGTAAAGAATCCGCCTGCAGTGCAGGAGACCCTGGTTTGATTCCTGGGTCGGGAAGACCCCGTGGAGAAGGGATAGGCCACCCACTCCAGTATTCTGGCCTGAAGAACTCCATGGACTGTATAGTCCACAGGGCCGCAAAGAGTCAGACACGACTGAGGGACTCTCACTTCACAGAATTGATTGGGGAGTCAAAGAATTGCAGTTAAGGTCGCATAGATTCTGGTAGCAACCCAAACAGTGTCCTGCTGGGAAGTAAAAGTCAGGAACTCTTAAAGGCAAGGGAAGAAGGTTCGTATTACCAAGAATTACCAAGAAGGTTCGTAAGTGGAATTGGAGGCAGAAGCTAGGCTAAACAGGTTTGGGTGCCAAGGCTGACACTAGCGGGCGGGGAAAGCTCACCTCCTGACTGTGACAGGTTTCAGGTGTTCTGGCAGTGGTTTGGCCCAGTTCAAAGGATCATAGTTCCATCCTTGCGTGAGGTTCACCTTGTTAATGGCCTCCAGGCTCCGTTTTAAAACACCTTGCTATCAGTGAATTCATTTTCTTTCACATGAGAAATGGAACATTTCCTGCCGTATCAGTAAACAAGGATGTCACAGTCATCAGCAATTGCAGTCCTCCACAGTGAGCTAGTCATCCCCAAAGGAACTCAGGAAGGAGAGTAATACCTGCCATCTAGCAGCCATTAGGCTGCAGCCATTCCCTACAGTGAGCCCTGAGGAACTCAGGATGTGAAAAACACTAGATGCTGGCCCCAAATAGCTGAGGTGCATGTCAAAGGAATGGTTTCAATGAGCCCAGACTCTTGCATTCCCATACACAGAAATGCGCTAAATTCCTTAACCTGGGTTATCTGGTTTTCTTTAATTTACAAAAAAACTTCTGATTTCAGACTACCTGTCCGTTGTTGCAAAACATCTATATAACCTGGCTCTCCCGCAACACACACACACCTCCCTCCCCCTTCTTCCTGCCTACCCCCTCTTCCCCACCGCTGCCTTCTCAGAGTCACTCTCTGAGGATCACTGAAGATGCTACCTCTAAAAATTTTCGCCAAATTAAACATAACTTTCAGGTTGTGGTATTTTTTCAGTTGACACACATTTCACAAAACCTTACCAAGTTTATTCCCACTCTAAGGTTATAGGATACAGTACTAGGCATGTGGCCAACTATGTAAAATTAAACTGTTTTAGTTACATTTCAGAAGGGGGAGAGGACATGATTTTTTTTTCAGGACATGATTTATCATGTAATACAGATCAAATTTTAAAATTGAGGTTCATATGACCCACTCCTTGGTTTTGATTAACTTGCTGGAACAGCTCACAGAACTCAGGCACACAGTCTACTTACTATCTACTGGTTTATTGCAAAAGAATAAGATAAAGGATACAGATGAACATCAAGATGGAATAGATGCATAGGGCAGGGTATGTGGGGAAGGATGTGGATTTTCCATGCTTTCTCAGGAGCACCACTCTTCCACACCTTCAGGTGTTTGCCTGGTGTTAAAGAAACTCTCCTAATCCAGTACCTTTGGGATTTTGTATAGAGGCTCCAAAATCACTGCAGATGGTGATTGCAGCCATGAAATTAAAAGACGCTTACTCCTTGGAAGGAAAGTTATGTGTTAGAAAAAACGCCGCGGGAGGAAAAAAGCCGCCTCTAATGACCGGTGGTAAAGGCCTTTATTGAGCGGTCGCTCCTGGGCAGAACTCCAGGGGGCGGGTGAGTGAGGAGACAAAGGGAGTCTGCGAGGTATGAGGGGGTGGGGAGGGGTTTTATAGCCAGGGCCGGCGTCCAAGCCAGGTCTTTTCATATAAGGAAGAAAGCGCGGGCTACAGTGGCGGTCAGTGTCCCGAGGGCTCCGGGTCAGTACCTGATTGGACCAGGCTTCAGGGGGTCGGTCCCCGGAAGTTTAGCCAGCCTCCGGAATTTGCCTTGTGGCACTTTCCCGGGGCATGCCCCGACCTTTCATTATGATCAACCTAGACAGCATATTAAAAAGCAGAGACATTACTTTGCCAACAAAGGCTATGGTTTTCCAATGGTCATGTATGGATGTGAGAGTTGGACTATAAAGAAGGCTGAGCATTGAAGAATGGATGCTTTTGAACTGTGGTGTTGGAGAAGACTCTTGAGAGTCCCTTGGACTGCAAGGAGATCCAACCAGTGCATCCTGAAGGAGATCAGTCCTGGGTGTTCATTGGAAGGACTGACATTGAAGCTGAAACTCCAATACTTTGGCCACCTGATGCGAAGAACTAACTCATTGGAAAAGACCCTGATGCTGGGAAAGATTGAGGGCAGAGGAAGGGGACGACAGATGATAACATGGTTGAATGGCATCACCGACTCAATGGACATGGGTTTGGGTGGACTCCGGGAGCTGGTGATGGACAGGGAGGCCTGGCATGCTGCGGCATGGGGTGGCAAAGAGTCGGACACAACTGAGTGACTGAACTGAACTGAACTGATGGAGGCTTTCTCATATAGGCATGATTGATCATTTCATTTCTATCCCCTCTCTCCTGTCTGGAGAATAGGAGGTGAGGCTGAAAATTCCAAGCTTCTTATCATGGCTTGGTCTTTCTGGTGACCAGTCCTGCGAGGGGCCCACCAAGAGTTGCCTCATTAGAAGCGACTAGTGACACTGCTGTTACCCAGGAAATTCCAAGGGATTTATCAACTCTGTGTTAGGAACCAGGGACAAGGACCAAATATTAAAACAAAGATGCTCCTAGTGCTCTTACCACTTAGGAAATTATAAGAATTTTAGGAGATCTGTGTCAAGAACAGTGTGTGCAGCAGGGTGGTGACAGAGACTGATATGTATTTTATGATCCCACAGCTATAAAACAGTTTTTTTGCAAGCAGTATTTTACTGTTTAAGGAAATTTGTTTTAACCAAAAGTTTCGGACTTACTAAGTTTGTAAGTCGTGTTTAAAATGCTTTAAATGATCTGTCTTGTTAGACTTTTAGCGTTGGTGCATGGGTAGATGTAGCATTTGCTACTTTAATTGTGTGAGTACTCCCATTATGGTCAATTTCAAGCTACCTACATGATGTCACTAAAGCTGAGGTAGAAATCTGATATTAGCCGGAGAAGGCAATGGCATCCCACTCCAGTACTCTTGCCTGGAAAATCCCATGGATGGAAGAGCCTGGTAGGCTGCAGTCCACGGGGTCGCTAAGAGTCGGACACGACTGAGTGACTTCACTTTCACTTTTCACTTTCATGCATTAGAGAAGGAAATGGCAACCCACTCCAGTGTTCTTGCCTGGAGAATCCCAAGGATGGGGGAGCCTGGTGGGCTGCCGTCTATGGGGTCGCACAGAGTCGAACACGACTGAAGTGACTTAGCAGCAGCAGCAACCACTTTTTGTTTTTCTGAGCACAAAATCCTCCCTCACCATTAAAAAACAAACAAAATAAATTCAAATGAATACAGCTGGAGTAGGGGAGCAGTCAGTCAGAGATAAATGTGTGAATGGAAAACTTTAAATTTGTTGTTCTGAATCTCACCATCTTTAAAACCAACATGCCAACTAGAAATCTGATAAATTCATTTAGGTAAACGAAATAGGAACAAGATGTAACATGGACAATTTACTGTGATTTGACATTGGTTATACTTAAATCACTCAATAGCCAAATTTTAAGCGAGATAGGAAAGGCAGGACCAAATTTAGCAAATCTGTGGGAGGTTTTAGGGCAGGATGTTCTTCCCACTGCAGCACTGAATTCCTAGCACACCTACACAAAAAGGTACACGTAGTTTCCACCATCCTCCAATGCCACTACAATGGTATGCATGAATTACCTGGCTGATGCTCTCAAGAGTATCAGCAATGTCAAGGAGACCCAAATGCCAAATTCTTATCAGGCACTGCTTCAAAGTCATTGCCCGGTTTCTAACTGATGCTGAAGTATGGTTACATTGGTCAATTTTAAGTCATTAATGATCACAGAGCTGGGAAAATTGTGAACCTTATGGGTGGTTAAACAAATGTGGAGTGATCAGTCCTAGATTTGGTGTGCAACTCGAAGATCTAGAAATATGGCAGAATAATCTGCTCTATCCTGTCTGTTTGGTATCATTGTACACTAAGTCCCCTGCATACAAACAAGTTCCATTTCGAGAGCACGTTCATAGGTCTAATTGGTTTATAAGTCAAACAAATTAGCCTAAGTACCCAGCTAACACAGTCAGCTATATAGTACTGTACTGTAACAGATTTATAGTACTTTTCATACTAATAATGCATAAAAACAAACACAAAAAATAAAAACATTTTTAATCTTATGGGACAATACCTTGAAAAACACAGTAGTACAGTTAGCATTCAGGGCCTGGCACTGAGCAAGAAGAGTTTCTGACTGGAGGAGGGAGTGGAGATAGGAGATGGTAAAATTGAAGGATTATCAGCAATAGGAGGTGGAGGGCAAGCTGTAATTTCATTCATGCCTGATGCCTCTTTGAAAGTTCACAGCTTGATGTTTCATATGTAGGGGACCTCCAGTACTGATGGACTCAACTGGTACCACGGATGAAGAAAAAAATGAAAACACACAGAAGGGAAAACCCTAGTATTCTTTTTCTAGGAAGGTAGCGTATACATACAGATAAATCACTTCAATGGGGCAGGGAGGGGTACATTTCAATGGGGGAAAGTACATCTGGGAGGATTCTAATTTCCAGCTTTCTCCACCTCTTTATTCCCAACTTAACCTTTCCACAGAATAGAACAGCATTGCCTTGGCTACTCAGGGAAGCACATGGTAACAGTGGTTCCAACGAAAACAGTGCTGCTAAAGTCTACCCCCGCTCCATGACACGTGGATTTGACATCTAGTGACTTTGTTCTGGTTTGTAACATAC
Source organism: Cervus canadensis (assembly GCF_019320065.1). NCBI lineage: Eukaryota > Metazoa > Chordata > Mammalia > Artiodactyla > Cervidae > Cervus > Cervus canadensis. The sequence continues at coordinate 9,805,978 of NC_057398.1, forward strand.
CCTCTTAGTCTTCAGGAAACCTTTGCTCAGGAACAGCCACATCACTCTTAATTGTATCTTGGACCTTGGCTCCTGGGTATCATTCAGATCTCACATCGCTGAACTATGACGTATTCAGATCTGTCTCAGACTTGGCATTCCACATCCATAAAGTGGCTCAATCTCCTCTTGACTCCCAACCAAGTGATGGTCTCAGTACTGTCCTCTCTGGCAGAGATGAAGGTTCGTGTCATGTTATATATCCAAACATGTGATACTGTATAAAGTATGATTCATACCTAAACTGGTTAATAAGTACCTACCACTGAAGCCTCAAGAGAGAGGAGGCAAGGGTTAAGAGATTAGAATGATAATACAGAGAGATACTACTGAGTTTTTTCCTTTCTGTACCTCATTCATTACTTTCTGGAACTTTGTTGAAAGAACATATGAATTTTGTCAAATCCTTTCATAGGAAATATCTTAATTTTCATAAATCAAAGAAATTTAAAGTCAGAAGAAATCTTAAATCTCACATAGCTCACTTTTCCCTGGAGTTTGGAAATTATATCCACAACATACCTAGTCCAACACAGATTGCCTCTAACTCTTGTCTAGATATGTCACATGTTGTCTAGATATGTCAACTCTTGTCTAGGTATGTCACCTATTGGCTTCTTCCTATGAGGTAAGTGTAATTAGTATATGCCATTGCATGCTACCTTTTAGGGACATCCTCAGATCATCTTCCAGGGAGGAGGTCTACCACTATAAATTTGGTCTAAAGATCCTGTTATACAGAGTGAAGTAAGTCAGAAAGAGAAAACAAATATTGTATATTAACACATATATATGGAATCTAGAAAAATGGTACTGATGAACCAGTACCAATGATAACTGATGAATATTTGCAGGCAGACATAGAGAACGGACTTGTGGACACAGCAGGGGAAGGAGAGGGTGGGATGAATTGAAATAGTGCTGAAACATATGTATTACCATATGTAAAATAGCTAGCTAGTGGGAAGTTGCTGTCTAACATAAGGAGCTCAAAACAGTGCTCTGTAACAACCTAGAGGGGTAAGATGGCATGGGGCGGGGGGGCAGGTGGGAGGTTCAAGAAGGAGGGCAGATTCACAGCCATAAGTGTGAGTTGTGGCAAAAATTGTTGTGTGGCAGCAACCAATACAACATTGTAAAGCAATTATCCTCCAAGTATAAAAACAATAATAATTAAAAAAAAAGAATTCACCTTCTAATACAAGGGGTATGGGTTTGACCCCTGATTGGGGCGCTAAGATCCCACATGCCTCACCACCAAAAAACAAAACGTAATATTGTAACTAATTCAATAAAGACTTTAAAAATGGTCCACATTAAAAAAAAAAAAAAAGAAAGACAAGATGGGATCAAATCTAAGAACACATGAGAATGAGCTATGACTTTGAGGAGACATGAGCTGATAATAATGGCTCTGGACAACATTTTACTGAGTATTATTATATATCAGTGGTCAAGACAAATTTAAGTTCTTTATATTTATTAGCCATTTATTTCTCACAACAATCTTATGAAGAATATTGTCCCCCCCCTTTCCCTGTGGAAACTGAGGCACAGAGTAACTAATCCAGTCATGCAACTAGTAAGTCCAACAGCTAGGGTTTGAGTCCAGTTTGTTTGGCTCTGGAGCCTGGGCCCTCAAGTGTGTGCCCGTGTTAAGTCACTTCAGTCGTGTCCCATTCTTTGCGATCCTATGGACTGTAGCCCGCCAGGCTCCTCTGTCCATGGGATTCTCCAGGCAAGAATACTGGAGTAGGTTGCCATGCCCTCCTCCAGGGGATCCTCCTAACCCAGGGATCGAACCCACGTCTCTCACATCTCCTGCATTGGCAGGCAGGTTCTTTACCCCTAGCACCACCTGGGAAACCTATAGTAGACTATCTCAATAACTGTAACTAAGAATACCTAAATCATGTGCCAGGTGTTCTTTCCTCACTCAATGCTCATATTAACAGTCTTATAAGGCATGTACTATTACAGATCAGCTCAGTAACTTGCCCAAGTTCACACAGTTATGTGAATACTGAAGCTGGAATTCAACTCCAAGTAGCCAGGCTTGAGGTCTGATACTCTTCTTTACTATTCTAAATCCTCTTGCTGCTATGCTCCATGATGATGACAGAGTCAGATACAGAATTTCGTTAAGTGCAGGGAAGGCAAAAGATAAGGTGGGCAAGAATAAGACAGGCTCGAGCTGGTGATAGTGTGGAAGGCAATTTTTTATTTTGCTGGCCAGGCTGCATGGCACGGAGAATCTTAGTTCCCCAGCCAGGGATCAAACCTGTGCTCCCTGCAGTGGAACCGTGGTGTCTTAACCACTGGATTGCCAGGGAATTCCACCATGGAGGGAAATTAGATACCATGCTAACTGGTGTCCAGGACACTCAGAGGACTCCCAATCCCATTCCTTCTTGCTAAGGACCATAGAAAATACAAGTTATTTTTAAACAGATGGAGCCTCAACAATCAGAGAGAAGCGCCTCCCTGCAGGGCATTCTGGAAGCTGCCTCTGTGCTGAAAGGAGAGTTATCTTTCCAATCTGGCAGAAGACAATCTCCAACCTTCACTGGATAATGGGGAAATAGAGCCTTCACTGGATAATGGAGAAAATGGGGCCCTAATGTACTTTGCTACTTTTTGATTTCAAGAAGGGGGTGAGAAGTTTGTAGATACCTGACTGTTTACTGTGAACATGTGGATTGGAGGTACTAATGGGGCAAGTAAAGAAAGGTGCATTTAAAATTCTACCCATTGCTGGGGATCATTTTGAAATGTATAGAAATATGGAAAAAGGAAAACACTATATTGTGCACCTGGAATTAACATGTTGTAGGTCATTATACTTCAAAAAAAAAAGATCTAAAATTAAATTCTATACACCAGATTCACTTTCTGAACAATTGGTTTTTTGTTTTTTTGGTGAACTATGTAGAAGGTTTCCTAGTACATGAAGGTATGTAAAAAGCCTCAGAATAATGAATAGTAAGTTGTGCTGAATATTATGCAAAGCAATTAGTTCGTTTCTCAGAAATCCATAAAATAGACTTTTTAACAGAATGAAGTCCTCTGGATTTAGTTATTCGTTTGTTCACTCGGGGACATCACTAAGTTATCTAAAATAATATCTAAATCAAAGTTAAAAAATCATATTTGTAGAAGAAATTTGCAAGTTTTTTTTAAAAAGAAATAGATTCACTTACAAAGTAAGTAATTATTTAAAATATACAAAGCTTGTTAGTTGCAATCATTCAGTACATATTTATTGAAAACCTACTGGTAGGTACTGGTCCAAGTTCTCAGTAAGCAGCAACAGCATCAATGTAACAAACTTTCAGCCCTGCCTTCAAGGAACTTACATTTTAGTGGGGAAGGAGGAAATAACCAAAAAAAGAAAAGAAATGTAAAATAAAGGACATTTTAGAGTGTGCTAAGCATTAAGGAGAAAAATAAAGCAGGGGAGGCAGTTAGGGTGGAGTGTGCAATTTACGTAGGATGACTAAGGAAGACATTAAAATTCCTTAAGGTTTAGGATTATGTAGTTTTCACCTTCACTGAGAAGTATCTGATAATAGATTTATATGCTACCAAAATAATGATGTTAAGAAGCAATAAAAAGAAAGTGTATCAGGTTTTAGCATTCTCGGTAGCAACACTTTTTAATATTAAATCCATTGTGAAATACCCCTAGTTTCAATTTCCCTTTAATAATGAATATGTGTCTAGAAAAATGGTCCATAGATAGATAGCGGGAAGCTGGTGTATGCACAGGGAGCTCAGCTAGGTGCTCTGTGATGACCTAGAGCCCTGTGATGGGGAGCTGCCCATAGGCTCAAAACAGAGGGGATATATACATACATATTGCTGCAGTCCATGGGGTCCCAAAGGGTCAGACACAACTGAGTGACTGAACAACAACAAATAGGTGATTCACATTGTTGTATAGCATAAATAAACAAAACACTGTAAAGCAATCACACTCCAACTAGAACAAATAAATAATGTGAAAGTGAAAGTCGTTCAGTCCACTCCGACTCACTCTGATCCCATGGACTGTAGCGGGCTAAGCTCCTCTGTCCATGGAATTCCCCAGGCAAGAATACTGGAGTTGATACCCATTCCCTTTTTCAGGGTCTCTTCCTGACCCAAGGATCAACCCCAGGTCTCCCTCATCCCAGGCAGATTCTTTACCAGGGAAGCCACTTGGAGTCTTTTCCTTTTTTCTTCAAATTTAGTTTCCCAAGAAGTAGCAGGGCTGAGATTTTCTGTTGTCCAAAAAGACTTACAAGGCCACGTGCGCTCTTTAGAGCAGGGAATATGTCTGCTTTCTATTTTTTTATTCCCCAGAGCCCATGATGGTGTGGGGAACATTCCTTTCAAAGCAAGTTTGGTACCTGGAAGCCAAAGAATGAGTTCAGTTAACTACTAACTGCAAGTGTTGGTGCAAGCGAGACCGTTAAGCAACTGGGCCTGCTCAGACACAACACATCCCCAGGAAATTCCAATTTCACAAGGGCAGATTTCTGAAGAAATCTCTTTACTCGGAACAGAATGCTTTCTTGCGTTTTTCCAATGCCGAGATAGTACGAATCATGAAACCTGGTCCAGTCTGCTCTCCAGGCAGGGTCTGATATCGACAGACAGCTGCACTGGGCTAAGGAGGCCAAGTTCGTCCTCTGCCAGGATCAGACTTGGCGCTAGGGGAGCCCCTCTAAGCGGAGAGACTGATGGCCGCCTCTTTGTCTCTGCCCTGTCTCCTACCCCCTCGCTCCCCTCCCAAGTTACTCGATCCAAGGGTCGCCTCTCGCCAGTCCGTCCGCCCATCCCCGAGTCTGAGGACTTCTGCCCACGGCATCCTTCACGGGGGCGATCACCCAGCCGCGCGACCTCCAGCGGGGCCTTCCTCCTCCGCCACCCGGCAAAATCTGCCCCGCCCTGCCCCTCAGGACGCGCTCCGATTGGCTCTCGTGGGCGAGGGCGCTCGCTGATTGGTCCGCGAGCCGTCACCTCGCGGTGACGCTGCGTTCGCCTACCCGGCCTGGCACCCAGGCGGACGCACGCCCGGGCCGCGAGTGGGGACCAGGACCTCGCCTGCGGACTCAGGCGGCGCGGCTTTGCTGCTTTCGGTTCACACCCAGGCTCCCCCGGCTGGGGAGACCGTCGCAGGAGCGCCGGGCCGAGGGGTAGGAGTTTTGGGGGGTGGGGTGCAAGGAGGGCCTCGGGGCGCCGTCTGGGGGAGGGGTGCAGGGCTGGGAGGAGAGCGGGGGCGCCCGGCGGCTCCGGGGAGCCCAGGGACATGGCGCGGCCGGACGATGAGGAGGGGACCGCGGTGGCGAACGGACACCCGCCCGTGAATGGATACCTCCCGGTCCCGGGGGACACGCCGGCCGGAAAGGTGAGCGCGGAGACGCAGAACGGGCCCACGGCCGGCTTCCTGGCCTTGAGCGGGGTTTCTCGGGACAGCCCCAAGACCGCCGCCTCGGGAACCCCGGACGGGCCGAAGACTCCGCTGGCCCCGGAGGAGGAGACCCAGGCCCGGCTGCTGCCCAAGGACCCGGGCGAGGAGACCCCGGGGGGCGAGGGCACCCTGGTGCCCCGGATCGCGCTCTCCCCGAGGCGCTTTGTCGTGCTCCTGATTTTCAGCGCCTACTCCCTGGTGAACGCCTTCCAGTGGATCCAGTACAGCATCATCAGCAACGTCTTCGAGGGCTTCTACAACGTCTCCTCGCTGCACATCGACTGGCTGTCCATGGTGTACATGCTGGCCTACGTGCCCCTCATCTTCCCGGCCACCTGGCTGCTGGATACCAGAGGCCTGCGGCTCACCGCCCTGCTGGGCTCCGGCCTCAACTGCCTGGGCGCCTGGATCAAGTGCGGCAGCGTGCAGCAGCATCTCTTCTGGGTCTCCATGCTGGGCCAGTGCCTGTGCTCCGTGGCCCAGGTGTTCATCCTCGGCTTGCCCTCCCACATCGCTTCAGTGTGGTTTGGGCCCAAGGAAGTGTCCACAGCTTGCGCCACCGCCGTGCTAGGGAATCAGGTAAGGACTGGGTGATAGGTGAAAATCGAATCCTTAAGGACCAGATAAAACGGTTTAGGCCGCGGGGTCTAGGTATATGGATGAACCCTTAGGAGGCATTCTATAAAGGAAGGAGAGGAGATAAGTAGTCATAAAATAGAAAGCAGTCTTGGATGAAAGAGGGGGTTTGGTTTATTTGTGGAAACAGAACTTTCAAAACCAGTTTAAAATGACTACCTTGTTATCTCTGAGAATTACCTGTAAAGTAATTAATGGTATATGCCCATAAATGCATAACACTTATGAGTGCAGCAGTGAAGGAGACTAGGATAGGTATTATATTTGTCACCAGTGTATTCTTTGCAAAAGGAAGGTGTTGGAGTCAAGAATTTTGTTCTTAGTTTGAGTGGTCAGTGTGAACAACTTCTGTTTGATTTTACGTATTAGCAGTCAGTGGAGTGCCTGGTACATAGCAGACGTTTATAAACGATTGCCAAATATTCTAATGATAAGGACCTCACAGCATTACTGTGTCCAGTTACCAACTTTTGATGGTGAGAAAATGCAAGATAAATCACATATCATGGAATTCATTGTAAAAAGGTGGCTTATTTTGCCAAGTCTCCATTAAGGTGTTTCGTAGACTTTACCAACACCATAGGTTCAAATTCCATTAGCATTTCAGTAGCATTATTAGGTAAAATATGTGTATGTGTGTTTGTGTGCACACGCGCATGTGTGTTATTTGCAAAATGGTCCTTTTAATGTAATTTAAATTTTGCATATGGAGTCCTATGATGATTTGTGTAAATTATATTGAGTGTTCATTCAGCTTGAGAAGAATCAAGTTAAAAAGCTATAACAAAAACGTCACCTCTCTCTATGCATATATCACTACATGTAGCTATGTAACCCACTCCAGTACTCTTGCCTGGAGCATTCCAGAGGAGCCTGGTGGGCTACAGTCCAATGGTTGCACAGAGTCCCACAGGACTCAAGTGACTAAGCAGTAGCAGTAGCAGCTGTGTAACAAAGGAATGTTACTCTCTTGCTTCTGGTCTAACACTTGTTTCAAGATCACAGTAAAATCTATTTAAAATCGTGTAAAGAGGAACTCCACATGTGGGCCTACTGCTTTTATTTATTTCCTTTAAAAGTACAGACGAAGGGATAGTTTGAAATGTAGTTGTATATTGAAAATAACTTGTGACATATTTTAGTTGGTTGCTTCTGCATGTTTGGGTAGGAACTGTTTCTTTAAAATATTTCTCATTTACAAAATTATACTCAAGATTAATGCTTCATTGAGCATGATGGAAATATCAACTCCTTGCCTCTGGATTATCTATTCCATGAATAGTAAATAGAAATGTTTTCTTATAGGTTGATTTCCCTCTGACACTTAGCGTCATTCTGGGCCTTCCTCCTACCTTCTCCCTAAGTGTTCTCATCCTTTCTTGTCTCTAGTAGCTGTGCAGTTGCTCACGACCCCCAGCTCTGCATCTTTAGCCAACCAGAGATTGCCCCAGCAGTGAAAGCATGGCGTCATAACACTGGACCATCAGGGAATTCCCAAGAGAACCTTTTTTATTTATTTATTTGGCTAGTCTTAGCTCTGACGTGTGGAATCTAGTTCCCTGACCAGAGATGGAACCTGCACCCTCTGCGTTGGAAGCTTGGAATCAACCACTGGGCCACCAGGGACTTTGTAAAACATAGATCAGATCATGTCATAACTGTGCTTTGAACTCTCCAGTGATTTTTCATAGTAATTAAAATCTAAATTCTTTACTCTGACAAAACTTTACTAATATGTTTTTGGTTGCTTAAACAACACTAAGCTTGCATTTTGCATAAGGGCCTTTGCAAAAACATTCTTTCTGCCTGGAAGGTTCTTCTTCATAGGATCACATTGTTACAACTTTATTATCACTCTGCTCTCAGTTTAAATTCATTTTAAATATCATTCAGTGGCATTTCCTGAGGATCCCATTTAAAGTTGCCCAGTCAATCTGTTATTACACCATTGTTCTTTAATCCTGTGTGTAGTGCTTATCACTGTCTGATATATTTATAAAAGTGTTAGTCGCTCAGTCATGTCCAACTCTTTGTGACCCCATGAACTGTAGCCCACCAGGCTCCTCTGTCCATGGAATTCTCCAGGCGAGAATACTGAAGTGAGTTGTCATTTCCTTCTCCATGGTATCTTCCTGACCCAGGGATCAAACCCAGATCTCCCACATTGCAGGCAGATTCTTTACCATCTGTGCCATAGTAATTGTTAATAATTATTAATCTCCCATCCCCACCATTAGATGCTCGATTTCATTAAGTAGGCACATAGTCTGAATGTACAGCATTTACTATAGTGCCTGGCACGTTGTAGTTTCTCCGAAAGAATGTATTCAATAAATTAATGAGCTTCAGACTCATATAGATACTGGTCAGCCAGGTATTAACACTTGACTCTCCCACATGACCCCACCAATCAAAATTTGCCTTGTCTTCTAGCTCATTGCTCTCCATTTCTACGGCCGCATCTTAGCCTTGGCCACCTGCAGCTGTCACCTAGAGCTTTGCTAACTGATTTGCCTATCTGCAGCTCAGCTTTCTTCCCTCTAATTCTCCACATTCATCCAGTGTGGTCTTTCTAATGTGCAAATCTGTCCTGGGCACTCGCTTGCCCCGCCTGCATTGTCTTCCATTGCCCTTAGGGGAAAAAAGTCAAACTCTCTTAAGATGACAAAGTCAGACTTCCTGTTCTGCCTTCTGCCAGTTGCTCAGCATCACCTGTCTGCAGCCCCTGTTCCTCACATACAAATGCTTCCTCTGCTCTGAGGGAAATTGTGCACTACTTTGAGTTTCTCAGGGCTTCCCTGGTGGCTGAGACAGTAAAGAATTTGCCTGCAGTGCAGGAGACCTGGGTTTGACCAGTTTCACATAAGGTCATGCTATCTGTTTTCTGTGAACATGATGTCCTTGACTGGGAACATTTCTTGTTCACTTGGCTAACTCTAACTTCTTATCTGGATCTTTACCCCTTCAGAAATTTTTCCGGAACCCCAAGTCTATATAAGATGCTCCTCCAAAGTACTGTCTTGACTAAGGTGACCATATGTTCCAACTGGCCTGGAATAGTTCAGGTGTATACCTGTTGTCCAGCACAACTGCTCATGGAGTCCCCTTCACTCCGACTAGTATTCTTGCTTGGATGATCAATTACACGATCCTGACAGTCTTGACAGCCTCTCCTTCTCATCACAGTTCTGCACTTACCACACTCGTAATTACACATTTAATTGTCTCTACCCAGCTTTTTATAGGGAGAAAGTGAAATATTTGGTAAATGTTCCTGTCTCTGCCTCAGCCTCCTTTTTGAAACCTATCTTGGCCCTTCTCACCTTCAAAGAATAGGATCTCTTGCTCCGTTGAAGCTCCTTTAATATCTTGGTTTTATTTCTCTTGTTGTGATTATCGTAGTCAGACCAATTTTATTTTACTGAGGTGAAATTCACATGAAATTAATCATTTTTAAGTGTACATCTGTGTGGCATTTAATCCATTCATACTGTTGTACAGCCATCACCTCTAGTTCCCAAACATTTTCATCTGCCCTCAAAGAAAACCCATTTCCACTAAGCAATCACTCCTCATTTTCCCCCTCTCTCTAGCCCCTCGCAACCACTAATCTGCTTTTTCCCTATGGATTTCCCTAGTCTAATACTGCATATAAATAAAATCATACATACAAAAAAAAAAAAATCATACAGTATGTGACCTTTTGTGTCTGGCTTCTTTTAGCATGTTTTCAAAGTTCACCCATGCTACAGCATCTCTCGGTATTTCATTCTCTAAATAATGTTTCATTGAATAATATACCATGTTTTGTTTATTCATTGATGGATAGTTTGATTGTTTCCACCTTTTGGCTATTGCAAATAGGACTGCTTTGGATATTCATGTGCAATATTCAATACCTGTTTTCAGTTTGGGGGGTATATACCTAAGAGAGGAATTACTGGGTTATATAGTAATTCTATGTTTAACTTTTTAAGGAACTGCCAAGTTGTTTTCCTTGGTAACTGTGCTGTTTGCAATCTTATTAACATTGTACAAGAGTTCCAGTTTCTTTACATCATAACAACATTTGTTATTTTCTGGGTTTTTAAAAAAATTATAGCCATTCTTGAGATTAATCCTTTGTTGCTTCATTTGCTATTATTTTCTCCCATTCTGAAGGCTGTCTTTTCACCTTGCTTATAGTTTCCTTTGTTGTGCAAAAGCTTTTAAGTTTCATTAGGTCCCATTTGTTTATTTTTGCTTTTATTTCCAATATTCTGGGAGATGGGTCATAGAGGATCCTGCTGTGATTTATGTCAGAGAGTGTTTTGCCTATGTTCTTCTCTAGGAGTTTTATAGTCTCTGGTCTTACATTTAGATTTTTAACCCATTTTGAGTTTATTTTTGTATATGGTGTTAGAAAGTGTTCTAGTTTCATTCTTTTACAAGTGGTTGACCAGTTTTCCCAGCACCACTTGTTAAAGAGGTTGTCTTTCTTCCATTATATATCCTTGCCTCCTTTGTTGAACATAAGGTGTCCATAGGTACGTGGATTTATCTCTGGACTTATTTTGTTCCATTGATCTATATTTCTGTCTTTGTGCCAGTACCATACTGTCTTGTTGACTATGGCTTTGTAGTAGAGCATGAAGTCAGACAGGTTGATTCCTCCAGTTCCATTCTTCTTTCTCAAGATTGCTTTGGCTATTCGAGGTTTTTTGTATTTCCATACAAACTGTGAAATTATTTGTTCTAGTTCTGTGAAAAATACCGTTGGTAGCTTGATAGGGATTGCATTGAATCTATAGATTGCTTTGGGTAGTATAGTCATTTTCACAATATTGATTCTTCCAATCCATGAACACGATATATTTCTCCATCTATTTGTGTCCTCTTTGAACACATTTCTGAATAACCAACAAATCATAGAAGAAATCAAAAAAGAAATCAAAATATGCATAGAAACGAATGAAAATGAAAACACAACAACCCAAAACCTATGGGACACTGTAAAAGCAGTGCTAAGGGGAAGGTTCATAGCAATACCAGCTTACTTCAAGAAACAAGAAAAAAGTCAAATAAATAACCTAACTCTACACCTAAAGCAACTGGAGAAGGAAGAAATGAAGAACCTGAGGGTTAGTAGAAGGAAAGAAATCTTAAAAATTAGGGCAGAAATAAATGCAAAAGAGACCATAGCAAAAATCAACAAAGCTAAAAGCTGGTTTTTTGAAAAGGTAAATAAAATTGACAGACCGTTAGCCAGACTCATCAAGAAACAAAGAGAGAAGAACCAAATCAACAAAATTAGAAATGAAAATGGAGAGATCACAACAGACAACACTGAAATACAAAGGATCATAAGAGACTACTACCAGCAGCTATATGCCAATAAAATGAACAACTTGGAAGAAATGGACAAATTCTTAGAAAAGTATAACTTTCTAAAACTGAACCAGGAAGAAATAGAAGATCTTAACAGACCCATCACAAGCATGGAAATCGAAACTGTAATCAGAAATCTTCCAGCAAACAAAAGCCCAGAACCAGATGGCTTCACAGCTGAATTCTACCAAAAATTTAGAGAAGAGCTAACACCTATCTTACTAAAACTCTTCCAGAAAATTGCAGAAGAAGGCAAACTTCCAAATTCATTCTATGAGGCCACCATCACCCTAACAGCAAAACCAGACAAAGATGCCACACAAAAAAGAAAACTACAGGCCAATATCACTGATGAACATAGATGCAAAAATCCTTAACAAAATTCTAGCAAACAGAATCCAACAACATATTAAAAAAGATCATACATCATGACCAAGTGGGCTTTATCCCAGAAATACAAGGATTCTTTAATATCCGCAAATCAATCAATGTAATATACCATGTTAACAAATTGAAAGATAAAAACCATATGATTATCTCAATAGATGCAGAAAAAGCCTGTGACAAAATTCAACATCCATTTATGATAAAAACTCTCCAGAAAAAAAAAAAAAAACAACTCTCCAGAAAGCAGGAATAGAAGGAACATACCTCAACATAATAAAAGCTATATATGACAAACCCACAGCAAACATTATCCTCAATGGTGAAAAATTGAAAGCATTTCCCTTAAAGTCAGGAACAAGACAAGGGTGCCCACTCTCACCACTGCTATTCAACATAGTTTTGGAAGTGTTGACCACAGCAATCAGAGCAGAAAAAGAAATAAAAGGAATCCAGATAGGAAAAGAAGAAGTAAAACTCTCACTGTTTGCAGACAGCATGATCCTCTACATAGAAAACCCTAAAGACTCTACCAGAAAATTACTAGAGCTAATCAATGAATATAGTAATGTTGCAGGATATAAAATTAACACACAGAAATCCCTTGCATTCCTATACACTAACAATGAGAAAACAGAAAGAGAAATTAAGGAAACAATACCATTCACCATTGCAACAAAAAGAATAAAATACTTAGGAGTATATCTACCTAAAGAAACGAAAGAAACGACCAAAAATATAGAAGCAACTCCTGCAGCTCAATTCCAGAAAAATAAATGACCCAATCAAAAAATGGGCCAAAGAACTGAACAGACATTTCTCCAAAGAAGGCATACACTTGGCTAACAAACACATGAAAAGATGCTCCACATCACTCATTATCAGAGAAATGCAAATCAAAACCACAATGAGGTACCATTACACGCCAGTCAGGATGGCCGCTATCCAGAAGTCTACAAGCAATCAGTGCTGGAGAGGGTGTGGAGAAAAGGGAACCCTCTTACACTGTTGGTGGGAATGCAAACTAGCACAGCCACTATGGAGAACAGTATGGAGATTCCTTAAAAAACTGGAAATAGAACTGCCATATGACCCAGCAATCCCACTCCTGGGCATAGACACCAAGGAAACCAGATCTGAAAGAGACACGTGTACCCCAATGTTCATCGCAGCACTGTTTGTAATAGCCAGGACATGGAAGCAACCTAGATGCCCATCAGCAGACGAATGGATAAGGAAGCTGTGGTACATATACACAATGGAATATTACTCAGCCATTAAAAAGAATTCATTTGAATCAGTTCTAATGAGATGGATGAAACTGGAGCCCATTATACAGAGTGAAGTAAGCCAGAAAGATAAAGACCAATACAGTATACTAACGCATATATATGGAATTTTTAAAAATGGTAACAATAACCCTATATGCAAAACAGAAAAAGAGACACAGATGTATAGAACAGACTTTTGGACTCTGTGGGAGAAGGCGAGGGTGGGATGTTCTGAGAGAACAGCAATGAAATATAAGTATACTATCAAGGGTGAAACAGATCACCAGCCCAGGTTGGATGCATGAGACAAGTGCTCAGGGCTGGTGCACTGGGAAGACCCAGAGGGATGGGATGGGGAGGGAGGTGGGTGGGGGGATCAGGATGGGGAACACATGTAAATCCATGGCTGATTCATGTCAATGTATGGCAAAACCACTACAATATTGTAAAGTAATTAGCCTCCAACTGATAAAAATAAATGAAAAAAATAAATTATAGCCATTCTAGTGGATATAGTTTTGATTTGCATTTCCCCAATAACTAATAATATTGAGCACTTTTTCCTGTGCTTGTTGGGCATTTGTATATCTTCTTTGGAGAAAAGTCTGTTCAGGTCCTTTGCCCATTTTTGAATTGGGATGTTTGTCTTTTTTGTTGTTGAGTTGTAAGAGTTCTCTATATGTTCTGCATAGTAGAGAATTATCAAATATATGCTTTACAGATATTTTTTCCCATTCTGTAGCTTTTCTCTCAGCATTTTGTGTGTGTGTGCATGTGTATTTTTATTCTCTTTTCTGATTTAAGTAGCCAAAGGGTAAGAAGTGTATCTTACACAACTTTATAGCAGCAGCCTCTGAGTGATTGCAGCTTAGTAAATGTTTATTGAATAGGGAAGACATTTGTCAGCAATTTTCCTTTAATAGTAGAATGGTAAAAACACATAAGAACATGGTTCTTTAGAGCTTATGAAAGCACCTTACACCTTATACTTGTGGGGTTTTTTTATGTTGTATTAATTACCTTTTTCTCTTATAATAAGAAGAATTAACAGAACTGTTCCTTTTACAGCTTGGAACTGCAGTTGGCTTTTTGCTGCCACCAGTTTTAGTGCCCAACACACAGAATGACACACAACTGCTGTCGTGTAATATCAGCACCATGTTTTATGGAACATCAGCTGTCGCCACACTTTTATTTATTTTAACAGTAATTGGTAAGTGAGTTACTTTCCCTAAAGCTTAACTAGATAAATGCATGACAAACATAGGAAAATAAAAATAACCAACCCTGAAAACTTGTACTGATAATATCTCAAGTGCTATTTGCCTCTTTCATTCTTGCTGTTCACTTTCTTGATTAGATCATGAATGCTGCAACACTAGGGATATGCTGTGGTCCATTACATCTGTCTTAATATTGTACAGGGTTGGAAGACTAATTCATCTCATTTATCTCCCTACTAATTTTTCTTTCCTGAGAACTGTTGGTTTCAAGCATCTTACCTGCCTCCTCTTTGCATATCCGTCTACACATTCTGCATCTTAGACGCTAACCTCGCCAGGAATAAGTTCTTGTCATGCTTTGCAATGATGCAAATAGGCTGTCACCTTCCTTTGAATGATAAATCCTTCCAGGGATCCCCAATTTAACAATTAACTGGATCTGACAATGTTGGCCAGAGAATGATCGTGGGCAGCAGCAAGCCGCTCAGCAGAATTTCAAACTGTGGCAACTGTCTGCTTGTTAGGCCGCTCCAGCAGAGCTCTGCTGTTACCACTCGTCCCCGAGTCCTCCCGTCCGGGCCTGTCTCTTGAAGCAGTCAGTCAGGATCAGCTGCAAGCAGCCATCATCAGTTTGGAAGACGGTTTGGGAAGGTCTGCTATTTAAAGTTTGTTTTTCATGGGAAATAGTTTTGATTTCAGGGGAAAGAGTAGGTGAGGCTTACTTAAAGTAATGCAGCTGCTAGCGTGACTTTTGGGCACTCAGTATATCTTAAATGGATTTGAAGAAGAAAGGAACCATAAAGATGAATGGCTATCTTTTAATCATTAAAATTTATAGTTAAATTTAATTACAGCTGGAGTTTTAAATTTTGTATATTAATTTTTACCATGGTTATTATAGTAATGAAAAATACAAGTTTTATGATCACCAGATTAAAAAATCCTCAGTTTTCAGAGAAAATTTATGTTTTGATAGAGATCACCTTTAGAGATGAACTGCTGGACCCAGGGAGAGGGAACTCAGGCCACATATTTAATTTCCCTTAAAATAATGAAGAAAATATTCTCTTGGTAGCATTTAAAGTATTCTGACATGTCCAGGCCACCTATGGTTGGTTTTCATGTTCCAGTTAGGAAGTAGCATATTTGCTGTGTGCTGAGTACTGAAAAAGGACAAATTATGCCTTGTAGTCTTTTGGCAGTGTAACAAAATTTTAAAAGAAATCTTTATTTTTTAAAAAAACAAATAAACAAAAAAAACAACAAATACCTCTATCTACTTTTCTGGTATCCATATTTGATTTGCTGGATGAAATATGAAATATAGTTTATATACATTTCACATAAATGGATCTTCTATTAGCAATAGGAATTATTAAAATATAAAATCCTCTTTCCTTTGATTGCTGTGTATCTTTGCATAAATTCTGGTTTTCCTTTTTTATTGCCTCAATTGCTTGTCTCTTTGGAAGAAGTGAGAGTAATAGATTGTATATAAGATATCTCTAGATATAAAATCATATATATGACACATATGTATTTAAACATATATATATATATATGAGATGCTACAAAAGCAAGATTTTTATTTGTCAAAGGAGTAGGACAAAAAATAATAATAGGTGTGACCATTGGCATATCACCCTGTGTTATTTAAGAAATTAAAAGAGAGCTATTCATGTATATAATTACTTATTTATATACTTATGGCTTATGAATAGACAGTGGAAGTGGAAATGGGAGGGAAGAATGAAAAAAAATGGAATGGAAATGAAATAGGAATAAAAAGCTTGTTGTCAAGTTTTGTTTGGTGACCTGTAATCTTATGGTACTAGACATAGTATATAAAAGCAAGATAATATACAGTTGTGTTATGCAAGTCTAGTTTAAAACTGTGACATTTAAATGTAAAATGTACCTGTTTTCCTTATAACTAAATAATTCCTCTTGAGGAAAATCTGGTTTACTTTAAAAACCCACTTTCAAAAATAAATAAATAAATAAATAAAAATAAAAACCCACTTTCTTAAAATTCCTCAATTATTGAGGCAGTCCTACTTCCTTCTAAATTCTACCCATAAATACTTTGGAAACCCAACCAAATCTTATAAAATAATTTAATTTTGCTGATGCTTTTCAGCAATGTGACATATACCAAATTGGTATTGAGCATTCTTCCTAAAATACTAACTTGAGGATTCATGCCATGTAATCCTATTACCCTCTGTAAGTGTAATCCATCTAGCATTTCTAAGAATTAACCCCAACCTTCCACTGAATTTCATACTAATACCCCATTTTTATTGGGAGAACACTATTATAGTCTCTAACATTTGATTTATATGCCCTAAATATGTTTAAAAGCATACTACATGGTATATTTCATTTAATCTTCACAACCCTATAAGGGCAGTACTATATTATCATTTCTATTTTATAGATGAGGAAACTGGGGCACAGAATTTAAGTAAATTTAACTTACCCATGGTCACAGTTAATAAATGCTAAAGACAAAAATTTGCGCCTAGGCAGTCTAATTCCATTAATAAAATGTTACTTATACAAACATATCATTTTAATTTTTACTTAGTCTGATTTTTTGTTTCAATTCAGATTCCTTTTGTGTAAATGGTAATGCTATTGTATTTGAAAGTTGTTCTTATGCAGATCAATAAACTGTATCACTTAAGTATGTCAGTTAAAATCCTGATTCACTGAAATGAGTAGATGACAGAAATCAAAAGTTAACGGCAGTAAAAATATTTAATATTAAAATTTTAAAATATATGAGTATATAGCATATATACATAATTTTACTTTTTGATTCTTATATTCAAAATATTTATATATTGGTTGCTATTATAAACTTCTAATAGAAATACATTTTCCGTAGTCTATAAGAATTTCAAGTCCTGAGAAAAGTCTCTGATTTTATTTTATTTTTAAAAACTATTTATTTATGGCCACACTGCACGGCATGTGGTATCTTAGTTCCCTGACTAGGGATAGAACCATTGCCCCCTGCAGTGGATGTGCCGAGTCCTAACCACTGGGCTGCCAGGGAGTTCACTGAAAATTCTGATTTTTAAATATAAATATTCCTCAAAAGGACAATGCTCAATAATTACAAAATTCTTTTACATCATTTATATCATGTAATCCTCATACTAGCTTGTTGTTATTATCTCCATTTTATGGATGAGAAAGTTGTATAGCTGAGAAGCAGGAATTGATTTCTTCAGAGTCATATAGTAAGTTGAGGCGGAGCCAGGATTAAAACCTGTGTTTGTCTTATAATAAGTTAATATGTGTAATGTCTGCTTGAATCACACAGGTACAAATAATGAAATCAAAAGATAATATTATAATCTGATTTTAAAAAATAGAAGTGGTCCTAAATACAGTAGATTTGTTACTTATTCATCACGGGAGAAAAAGTTTGAATGTGTTGCCCAAAAACCCTTTGGCTACTTTCCATGCCTATTGCCAAGGGTGGAGAGTAACAGTTTTATTAGTTAATTATTTTATTTGCACAACTTTTTGGTGGGGAGAAGGTAGAAGTCTGTTTTTCAAAGGAGAAAGAAAAAGGCATATTTTATCTTTTGAAAGGAATAATGCAGCATAAAAAGGGTGATAGATCAATGGTTTTTTGATTCTCCTTTTTCTTCATAGACTGAAGCCTGACTTTACTGTATTGTGTAGCTTGTAGATAAAGGCTTGATTTTGTCCCGGAGAGCAGCTAAGTTCCTGAAACTAAGAGATAATCCTTGTGTTGAGAAAACGAGTCTAATGGAATTATAGACTACCAGAACTTGTTTTCATCTTGCATTTGAGTTCAAATCTGAGCCATTTAGACTTATTTTACCATAGTAAATAAAAAATCTTAAGAGACTTAAGACTCACTGAACACCCATGACTACATCTTAAGCATAGTTTTTACGTTCTGCAATGTTGTTTTAAACCGTGTGAGTTCTGTTTTACCAATATTAATAAAAAGAGATATCTCCTTTGCATCTTAACTAGGATGCAAAGAGTCTTTCAGGAGAGGACAACAGACGTCCTCAACAGTGCAAGGAGCAGATAGGGTGAGAGAAGAGGAGGGATTGCAGCTACTTAAACGTTTTATGTCTACCAGCTCTCCAGTGTAAGGATGTTAAAAAGTAAATACGTATGAGTTATGTCTCCTCTTGAATTAGTTGTAAGACCTATAATAATAGAAGTCTTTTAGCTTGGTGTTTTCTTTGTATCGTAATTAATCCATGGTTTGATGAGCAAAGAACTGTAATTTTTCAGTTTTTTAGCAGCAGATAGAATTAGAGAGTAAAATACTGTGTACAAGTTTAAGAACAGTTTCTTTCTCTTGCAGTAATTTTCAGACCTGGCTGGGTGTTGAGTTTTGCATTTAATACAGATTCTAAGGTTCTGTTCTAGACATTCTGATTCATTGAGCCTTCGGTAGACTCTCAAAATCTGTATTTTTTAAAAATTTCTACGTGATTACAATCGACAGTCAGGTCCATCAGATCTAGCCCACTGTCAAACTACAAAGCAGGCCTTCTTTGTTGGAAGAAAGAAATAGCCACTGTTTAAAGAGAAAGAGGAAGTTCTAATATTTTAGAAAATATTACTTTATTATTAATCCATCAGTGACATCTAAGATGAAAAAGTTCTAGAGATCTGCTGTATAACATTATGCCTATAGTTAACAATACTTATTATACACTTAAAAGTTTGCTAAGAGGACAGATTTCAAGTTAAATATTCTTGTATCAGTAAAAAAATACCAGTGGCAAGTAACATTGGTGGAAATCGAGACATGATTATGTGAAAACTATGTAACCATGTTGATGCCTGCCAACATCATTGAGTGCCAACATCAGACCATTTTAGATTCAGTGAAATACAGCATTTCCCATCTATTTTAATTTAAAATTTTGAGTCAATACCAAAACTAGATTTTAATTTCTGGAGTACCAGTCTTAGCAGATCAGCTCTTCTAGCAACAAGTCTTGATTCCCAGCTAGCAAAACCCTACAGAAATCTCTCCTTTGCCATCTGTTGCAGGAAGTTGGTAGATCCTCCCTTGCTCAGCAAAAGGGCAGTCTCTAAATGTCTGGCTGAGAAGGTTGTGTGATCAAACTGCATAGAAATGAGCAGTACTAGAACTTAAGATCTCAGAAACCATGTATCATACTTTTATTTCTCTCAGCTCTACCCCTGGATTTTCCATATGCAACCAACATGGGTCAGCAAGCAGGACCTAGCTCTGCTCCAATGAATCCTCTTGGACCCTTTCAGTTCTAGAAATAATAAACTTTATATCAGGTTTCAGAAGAAAAGAGGTACTAACTCAAGCCAGTCATCTAAAAGCTCAGTAAGATATTGGCTTACTCATATCTAACCTTATCTCTGATTACAAATTGAACCAAATTTAGAAATAGAATACTTAACATAATAAAAATTAATCTTGCTTAACTAAAACTGGAATAATCCCTGGGCAAAGTTTAACATAGTATTATGGATGGTTTTGTAGTTCAGTTATGTGAATTGGCCAAATCTCTGAGTTTTAGTCAGTCTCAGAGGGTTGAGATGATAATACCAAACTATTCTTCACTTAGAAATTAGTGAAAATGAACAGCCTTACCACAAAAGATTTTTTAGTACCTCTTTAAACTTAAACTAAATTTAGTCTGCTCACTAAGGAAGACACGTATATTGAATTATCTTTTCATGTATGTTTCCAGCATTCAAAGAAAAACCGCAATATCCTCCAAGCCAGGCTCAAGCAGTTCTCCAAGAGAGTCCACCTGGAGAGTACTCCTATGTGAAATCAATAAGGAACCTATTTAAAAACATTCCTTTTGTCCTTTTATTGATCAGTTATGGTAAGTGGTTTTCTTTTATTTTTGTTCATGTCTGTGTAAACCTTTGAGCATTGCAGATTCTGTTCCTTTAGTGGTTTGAGTTTTAATTAATGAGATAATGAAATAGGTTTATTAACTCTATAATAATAGCATAGTCATAAACTTAAATTTTGAACTAAAAGCAAAAACTTCAGAATGGGCTTTTTCACTTGTTTTTAAAACAATAAAAACAAGTTATAGCTATTAGAGACAGAAGCACTTTCTTCTTTCATGAGTTCTCCCAGGGTATTTTTAGGTCCTTTATGAATTACAGTTCTGACCGCCATAAGGCAAATGTCATTAATAATTCCTTTCTTTGGCCTTATGCAAACTGTCATCTAACTGGAGTATTCTGTCAAAATCTCATCCTTCTAGATCTTTCAGCATAGCAGGCAGATATTCCTCCTAACACTGTAGCTTTGACTGTAGGCACCAACACATTTGTTCTGTTTATTCTTTATTTCTTATATTAACACTGTTTGTTAACCAGTACCCCCTATTTCTGTCTTACTTGCCTTCAGATGTCACTGTGATTGTCTTTATATTTTCAGGTGTGGGGAGGGGGTGCACTAGAGGAAAATTCACCCC
This sequence comes from Cervus canadensis, assembly GCF_019320065.1. Taxonomy (NCBI): domain Eukaryota; kingdom Metazoa; phylum Chordata; class Mammalia; order Artiodactyla; family Cervidae; genus Cervus; species Cervus canadensis. The sequence continues at coordinate 9,826,844 of NC_057398.1, forward strand.
GTAGCTGAGGAAGAAGCATTTGATAGAATACAGTACCCATTGGTTAAAGACTCTTAGCCATCTGTGAGAAAAACAAACTTTCCGAACCTGACAGAGTTTATCTGCAAAAACCCTGTAGCAAACATCTTTCCAAAGACAGAAGCTCAGAAGCATTACCCTTGAGAATCAATAAGAAGTATCCGTTTGAACAAGGATGCTTATTGTCACCACTTCTGCTCAGCATCCAACTGAAAGTCCTGGCTGGCCCACTAATACAGGAAAAATTAAAAGTACATGAATTGGAAAGAAAAAAGATGCTTTATTCACAGATAACATGACTGTATATAGCAGAGGTCAGCAGACTGTCTTATGAGCCAAATCTGGCCACTGCCTGTTTTTATAAATAACATTTTATTTACTTACATATTTTCTACTATGGCTGCTTTTGAACTACATGAGCAGCACCAAGTAGCCACATCAGAGACCATACAGCCTGCAAAGCTAAAAGTATTTACTGTCTCCTGTTACAAAAAATGCTTGCTAACCCCATGGTCTACAGAATAGTGCAAGAGAACCTACATTCTCTTGTTAGAACTAATAATATTAAATACATAACAACGTGAAAATATCAACTGCATTCCTATAGAAAGATACTTCTTATAATAGCAGCCAGAAGCATAAGGTGCCTGGGAACAAATCTACCAAAGAGAACTTCATGTAGATCAACTATGCTAGCACTGTGCTCAGTTGCTCGGTCATATCCGACTCCTCGCGACCCCATGGACTGCAGTCTGCCAGGCTCCTCCATCCATGGGATTCTGTAGGCAAGAATACTGGAGTGGGTTGCCATGCCCTCCTCCAGAGGGTCTTCCCAACCCAGGGATGGAACCTGAGTTTTCTGCGTCTCCTGCATTGGCAGGTGGGTTCTTTACCAGTGAGCCCCCTCAGGAGCCCCCGAATCAGCTTTACTTAAACTTAAAGGAAGAACTTTATACATTATAAAACACTGAAAGATGTAAGAGAAGACCTAAATTAAGTGGAGGGATATACCATGTTTATGGGGGACTCAACATTGTAATAATGCCAGTTAACCTTACAGGACCACTGTATTAACAAACGCCAGTTGTAGATTTGGGTTGATGGAAAGGTCAGGCACATACAGAGGCTCTGGAAACTGAACCGAGTTTACTTGTAGAAGGAATTAGAAAGAATGAGTTGAGAAACACTGTAGAGAGTTCAACAATATTCCCTAGAACAGCTAGAGAAGCTTGTTGACTTGATGTTCATTGCCAAAGGGGTCTTAATGTCTAAGTGAGGGTCATATCCCACCTTTTAGAAGTGTACTTGTCTGCTCCATCCATGCCTAGTATTATTATGTAGAAAAGATTGGGGCAGACTTGCACATAGGATAGTTTGGCTAGGTACCACACTCCTAGGACAGGTTTTCAGTGTCCAAAACTCAAGAAACCAGAAAGACTGAGAAACTGTTTTTTTTTTTTTTTGGCATCAGGGCTATTTGGTGAAACTTGTTATCACTTATATCCCAACTGTAGCTACTTGCTATCTGAAACTCAGACAAGTATCTCACTTTAGATTCAGGTAACAATGCTCATTGCTATTATAATTCTTTATCCAGACTCTGGCTGTCCTCACTGAGTCTGGAGTGGGAGTGAGACCACCATAGGGTACCGTGCAGTAGAGGACGCTCAAGCCTCAGCACGGGCCTCATTTGTTTTCCTTGGCCTCCTCAGCCTAAGCTGACTGGGTCTCTGTGCATTCCTGAACCCAATGGGAAGTGAATAACAAAGGCTCGCTACCCAGGGGTTTTTGATAAGATCTCTGGACATAGGCCTCATCTAGCAATCTCCAAATTAAAACAGGGTTTGTAATGAAACTTGGCTAATTGTAAGATTCCTGTGAAAGAAGTGAGGGCCAAAAGCAACAAAGATAGTTTTGATAAAGAACAAGGTGAGGAATTAATTCTGAGATATCAAGGTTTCTAGAGCAGTGGTAATGAGATGCCGTGCATTAGTAAGGGATAGACAGTTAGACAGTCACAAAGAGTTGGACACGACTGAGCGCCTGAACTGAACTGAGACAGTTAGATCACTGGAACACAATAAAGAACCCAGGGGCCTACCCCTGTGTATCAGTCGACATAGGCTAGGTTAGCAATGAAACCCCCACCAAAAAAAAAAAATGGCCTAACACAGCAAATGGCACAGCATGCCAATGCTGCAGTCCACTGTGAACAGGCCACAAGTCACTCGGAGATCCAGGCTGATATCTCAAAACATGCTTCCATGATTACTAAGAAAAGGAGAACTAGCACTCTGGCTCACTTTTGTAATCATATGGCCTTGCCACTAAGTGCCTACATAGAGAAAAACTAGAATATTTGCAAACAGCAGAAGATCCCCTGGAGAAGGAAAGGGCAATCCACTCCAGTATTCTTGCCTGGGAAATCCCTTGGACAGAGGAGCCTGGCAGGCTATACGGGGTCACAAAAGGGTCAGACACGACTTAGCGACTGAACAACAACAAGGTGATGACTAGAACATTATGCATATATGAAAACTTGGTGTTTGTAGAAGAGAAACTACATGGTAACTTATCTTGGGAGAATCGATTATCCATAAAGGAGAAATAATGTGAAGTTAGAACATGAATTGTGGATTAAAGACCAAAGGGTAAATAAAAATCAGAACTTGAATGTTTTTTTGGTTTTTTGTTTTTTGGCCGTGAAGCCTGGCAGGTGGGATCTTAGTTTCCTGACCAGGGATCAAACCCACTCCTACAGTCAAAGTGCAGAGTCTTAAACCTAGGGAAGTCACCCGAACTTTAACGTTTTAGAAGCAAATATAGGAAACCATCTTTAGTAATCTTAAAAGAATTTTCTAAGGCAAAAGAAAAAAAAACCCTAAATTTAAAAATTGATAAATATGATTAAAGTAATGATATTTTCTAGAAAGACATGACATAAACCATGAGAAAATGTCTGCAGTGCATGTAACCAACAAAGGCTTTGCACCTACAATATAAAAGTGACTCCTGCTAATCACTTAGAAAAGAGCAAACCATCTAGGGAAATCAGAGGCATTTATATGTTTGTGTGTGTGTGTTGCTCATATATGATGCTCAGCCTTACTAGGAATCGAGGAAATGCAAATCAAAACCAGAGTGAGATACAATATCGCACACATTTAAATTGGCAAAAAAATTTTTTAAAAAATCTGATGAAGACAAATTTATCAAGAATGTAGAAAGGAACTCTGTTGGTAGTATAAACTGGTACAACCATTTTGAAGGGCAATTTGACTATATCCAGAAAGTAGAAGTTTTACTTCTAGATTTTTGCTTAGAGAAACCCTTATATACATAAGAACAAAAGCAATATTTATTGCAATATTGTTTTAAATAGTGAAAAACTGGAAAAAGCCTTAAAGTATCTATTGACTTAGGACAAGAGATAGTTAAATTGAAGTATATTCGCACAGTGGACTATTATACACCACAGAAAACTGATAAGGTAGAACTAAAAGTATCAATATGGATAAATCTCAAAACCATGATATTGAGTGATATGAGCAAATTGCAGACTGATACAATGCCATATTATTCATATAAAATTTAAATACAGGCAACTAATTCTGTTGTTTATTGACACACATGTTGTAATATCTACAGTGATAAATATGAAGGTCAGGGTAGGGATTACCTCTGAGGAAGAATAGGATTAAGGAAGATCTGAAAAAATGAATCTGAAGCAAAGATAGCAAAATGTTAACGTTTGTCAAAGAGTGATGAGTAAGGGTATTTGTTAAATTATTCTCTGTACTATTTTGTATGCTTGAACTATTTAATAATAGAAAAATAATAAGCTTAAATTTCAGCTCAGTTAAGAGACTTAGACCTAAAGTGATACAACATATGTGAAGAAACTCCATGATTCAAACCTAGTCACATGCTTCCTGATAGCCAGCTGTTTTTAACTTTCCCTTTTAAAGCATTCCTTAATTGACGTTGTCTTCCTGATTCCTTGTACGCCTTTGATGCAGGGGCGAGATGGCTGCAACAGGGGTTCTGTCTTAACGCTTTAGCGTTCAACTAGCATAGGTGCTCAGGAAGCAATCAGTTGTTGAGTGCTGTTATACAGTGTTATGCCTGGGACTGTGATTTCTGGCCCGTATGTCTGAATCTAAATAATAGTAAATGATGTAATGACAGAATTCTACAGTTGTAATCTCTGCTAAGTTTGGATGTTAACATTGATCAGTCTACCTCTTGAAAGGGAATAGCGAGAGGTCTCAATTTTTTCTGTCAACTGCCTAAGAAGACATTGTATTTTCACAAGTGTTGCAGAGTGCTCCATATCACTTTGTAAACTGGTACATGGCACATTGATAGTTTTCTCTTTATTATTGTAGGTATCATGACTGGAGCATTTTATTCAGTCTCAACATTATTAAATCAAATGATACTGACACATTATGAGGTAAGCTTCTGCCAATATTGTGTTGCATGCCTGGCCAAGAACTTTTCTTCAGCAATATAATTCCTATGAGCATGATCATAAGACTAAAGCTGTATGACCTTGTTGCTATAAAAGATTTATACTTGTTTCAATTGAAATTATGTTTAATCCAAATTATAAAACAACATAGAAAGCAGAAGTCATTATTGTTTTGACAATACCTCTGTCTTTTTCTTTATTCTTTTTTAAAGGGATAGTGTGACTGGTTATATGAGACAAGACCAAAAATATGTAAAAGAAACCAACACAAATATAAAAAAGTAAATATCAAGCCCTGATCTCTCTTTCCTTTTGAAAAGAGAAAGCAGTTATATGTAAAAGCTATCAGATTAACTTTCTTTTCAGACACCTATGAATTGCTTAAGAATTCTAACAAAAATCATTGTCCTTCTAACCATGGAGGATCAAGAAAAATTACCTTTTTGATTTCTCCCATATGTCAGGTTTTGTTTCATTTTTTTTGCTTTAATGTAGAATGTCCATTCACGCTAATACACGTACTGAATTCTTCATGTTATATTGTATGCTTAATTGTATCTGCTTATTTCCATTGACATGAGAAGGTATGGGAATGTGAAGGATCTTTTTGAATTTGAGGTGTCTAATCAACTTCTTTTGAAAAAAATTTTAAGGGCGAAGAAGTGAATGCTGGAAGGATTGGGCTAACACTAGTATTAGCTGGAATGGTGGGATCTATTCTTTGTGGCTTATGGCTGGATTATACCAAAACATACAAGTAAGTGAAAGCAGGCAAATGTATGGTGTACAACCTAAGGTATTTTGGTTTTAAAGGAACCTTTACTTTTCATTCTAAGAAATTTAAAAAGTATTATTATCACTGAAAGACTTGCATTCTAGACACTCTTAGGTTCCCTTCACTTCTGAATGTTTCAGTGGTCTCTGTATGATCTTACTGGTCATATTTATTTCAACTTTGAGAACTTAGATACCTTATGAACTCTCCTCTCCTCTAATAGTACTCATATATACCACTCCAGAATAGATCAGTTCTATTCTAAAAGGAGCCCTTTCTGAGAAACATTTGACTTTTGATAGAGACTTTATATTGCTGTTTTCCATGTTGTGAGCTTAAAAAGTTTTTTCCTATCAAAAAATTATTAGTGAGCATAAGGCATTTTGATAAGAAGTTTTTGGCTAAAATGCCCTAAAACTGTAATAACACTTGACTATAATACTGTAATAGATAATATGAAGATTCTATATTAATTGTGTACTGTATGGAACCAGAAAAATGCTAATACAAAAGAAAAAGTGAGTAATACCAACTGGGAGACTGAGAAATGCGCTTTCCAAGACAGCATCTTTTGCACTGGGCCTTAAAAGAACAGCTACATCTAAAAAAAAAAGTAGAAGAATAGCTGCGTTTCTTAACAGACAGAAATTTCTCATATGTTTGGGAGAAATGAATGAATGGAACTGTGAATGAATGAAGTAATGGAACTGTGTCCTCTACACCTTTCAAGGCCTAAGATATATTTGATATCATTATCTAAGCCCTTTCAAAGTACCTCTGATCTTAAAATTCTCCAAATAGTTCTCACATGATTTAAAACAGCACTTACTGGGGCTTCATTGTAAAGTAATGGTAGCTTAGACTGAAACCCATTAAATTTGTAGATGAAGAGAGTATGTGTAAAGGATTTATATTTATCAATAGTCTTTGGTCCATTTTATAATTAGGAAACGGATTGGCATACAGATGTTCTTTGTTGCCCTGGCTTTCTTCTCAGGATAACTGCCGTTCATTCACCAAGCTCTTGTTACATGCATCACTCTTAGCTAAGAATCGTGGGAAGCAATATTTGATCCCTGTCTTTAGGACCTTTGCAGTCTAATTGGGAAAAATTAAGGTGTTCATGCAGGTAAAGTTCAATAATCATATAACAGACTAAAATAGAAGTCAAGTGTCAATCATGTACATAGAAAATGATTCGGGAGTTTGGAAAAAAGGAAAATCTTGTAAGCTACAGTGGTTAGGAAAAGTATCGTGGAAGAGGCAGAATTGGATCTGAATCTTGAAATACAGATAGGGAACCATCCGTATCCTATTTGTTGCCATAAAAATGATTTTTATCCTTATGGGTATTCTTTTGTCTGAGCATTGGGTATGAGGTGACTTTTGTTGTTGGCTGCAAACTGAAACTTTTGAAACTTCAATTTAATCTTTCAAGTCCATGCCTGGTGGAACCATTTTCCATAGATAAGACGGGGTGAGTCTTGAAATCTGAAGAATTTATTACCATATGGACAGAACAGAATTAGCCACATGGTTTTTAATGTGCCTAAGAAAATCAGACAGAACATTAACAATTCTGTTGTTTTTGTTTTAGACACACTACTCTGACCGTTTACATTCTGTCTTTTGTTGGAATGGTTATCTTTACTTTCACACTGGACCTTGGACACATTATCATCGTGTTTGTCACTGGAGGGTTGCTTGGGTAAGCATTGCACGTGTTAAAAGGAATGATAGTGTGTTGTTAGCATTCTGAAGTATTACTGCTGTGGCTTTTCATTTTTTAAAGTTTATCCAGAAGCCCTTTAATTTTTTAAACTTTAAAAAAGATCTGTCTTGTGCACATAAATGTATAATTCTTTGTGTGTTAGCCTCTCAGTCATGTCTGACTCTTTGAGACCCCATGGACTATAGTCCGCCAGGCTCCTCTGTCCTTGGGATTCTCCAGGCAAGAATACTGGAGTGGGTTGCCATTTCCTTCTCCATAATTTTTTAGAACTATAAAAAATAATTCAAGATTATTTTTTGCTATGCTGTAGGTGAAAAATGGATGAGCCTTACCTAATCCAAAGTCTCTTTACTTGGTTAGAAAGACAACTGACATAGAAAACTAGGAGTATATTTTTCTCTGGAAAAAAATTAGAAATTGTTTTGCTTCCTAGTTCATGGTTTTGCTTCGCACTTCTCCTATCCTCAGGTTAATTGGTGAATCATAATAGTGCCTTCCTTTCACACACCAACCTCAAAACTTTCACTTATTTGATAATTTTAACAAGTCTGAGAAGTAAAGCAGTTGCATCAACAGGTGATATTGTTCTTCCAATGATTTCTTCTGTGATTTTGAATTTATTTTCTATAGTTTCTTCATGACTGGTTACCTCCCCTTGGGTTTCGAATTTGCTGTTGAAATCACTTACCCTGAGTCTGAAGGGACTTCATCCGGTCTTCTCAATGCTGCCGCACAGGTAAACCTCTGATTTCTCTTAAATCTGAGACCATTAGTTTACCAAATATTCTAATGGATAATGAATTTGACTGTAGCTTTTGTTTTTAAAAATTCCACCTTTCAATGCATGTTTCTAGAAGCCAAATCATATGAATAAAATAGCTAAGAAAAGTTCTGGGGGAAATACAGTGTTTGTTTTTAAAAGCAATCTTAATAAAATATTTCTCATTTTATTTTAGATATTTGGAATCTTATTCACATTGGCTCAAGGAAAGCTTACATCAGTGTATGGTCCTAGAACAGGGAACATTTTCCTCTGTGTTTGGATGTTTGTAGGCATCATTTTAACAGGTAAATCAGGGTGTATGCCTGCCCGAAGTACTGTGTCACATTGTCTTTGTATATTTAATTTTCATTTCTGTTGCTTCTCAAGACTTGGCAGAACTCAAGGGGAAAAAAATGAAATAAAAGGCAGGATATTGTTTCCCCCTTCAGGAATATGAATCTATGGATTCATTTTTGAGGTTTCAAATTCAATACAATTACCATGCCTGGAAAACAAAACTGTTGTAACAAGTGTCAGTAAAGACTTGGAATGGACAGGACTGGCCTCAGGTTCTGATTTTGCTGCTCGTTAGCTGTGTGACTTTAGACAAGTTACCCAACCTCTCTCGTTGTCCTTTTCTCGTTTATATTAATAGGATGTTAAAAGCTTGCCTTTAGGGCTCGCTATGAGGACTAACTGAGATGGTTGATGAAAAGCTCCTGGCAGGGTCTGGCACCTAGGACCTGTCTGAGCATGCAGGCTGTTATTGTAACCCAGCCTCCCTGGGCTCAGCCCCACCTGCCCACACGTGCTCCCCTGGGTTCCACCCCTGGTTGGGGAACTAAGATTTGAAAAGCCAAGGGGCATGGCCAAAAGAAACAGAAGCAAGACTTATATCCAGTAGTGCTTCCAGGTCCGTGTTAGCTTCTAGTGTGATTTTACTTTGTTAGTTTCTTTCTGCATTTCTTGTCTACATGAGAGACAGAAGCCATGGAGACTCAGAGAGGGGTTGTTTTTTGTTTTTTTTGATCTGCTATAACTTAATTCAAGGATGGAATCTTAACAGGAAGGTGTGAATCAAGGCTTCTTTCTATTATTTGTTGAACACCTGGTCATCCTTTTTGAAACCCCCAATATGAGCTCTTAGCAGTGATAAGCACTTACTTTGGAAATATATAGCCACTTAAGGTCACTGTCATTTATTCATTGCACTCAAAGGAACTGAGTGCACTGTTTCCTCAAAGAAAAAATCCTACCAAGGAAGCGTTTCCCCCCCATTCTCTTCAGTTAGTAAAAGGAAACACATAAAACAATGTTTTGTAACTGAAGGTATGTAAGGTAGTAAACAAACTACCTTGACTACTGATCTGTCATAAGTGATTCCTTATTGATTCTCAGTTTCTAGGAAAGTAACACATAGGTATCAAATAGTGTTATTGTTGCACCAAAAAAGGGAACAGTTTTGTGTTCTCTATTCACTTTATCTTATAGTAAGATTCATAAATGTTAATTCAAACAGGTCAAGTACAGAAAATTAAGTGTAAAAAAAAAAAGATCTTTAAAATCAGCTTTACATTGACAGTTTTACCATTTAAAAATGCTAATTAATGTCTCTCATGTGTTGAGTGTTTTACTGGAGAGAGTACGATGGATTTGTATCCAATAGTCATTTGTATAGACAAAGGAAAGAGGACTGAGAGATTCCTGAGGTGTGCTGAAGGTGATACCTTTTCTTTTTTACATTTTTTTCTGGGAATTGTTGGCAGGTCTTATTTTGACAGAGGAATTACCATTTAATTGCGGTGCATTCTGTTTTCCAGTGTTGACTGTTCTCTGTGAAGCAGTACGCTTCACATATATAATATATATCCACTCCTTAGCCCATTTATACACATTGAAAAAAAATGTTTCTAAACATGTCATAGTGTTTCTCGGTTCTTTGATTAATATTAATGGTAGAGAGATACACAATTTCCCCCTGTAAAAAAGTGAGTAGCATCTTTTATATAGTGGACTTGCAGAACAGTGTCAGGCAGACCAATCGATGTCAGTCACTGGTGCAGTTTAGAGAGTGATTGATTGATTGATTGATTTTTGGCTGCGCCAAATCTTCATCGCTGTGCACAGGCTTCCTCTAGTTGTAGCAAACCGGGGGCAGCTCTCCGTTGGTGTGCGAGCTTCTCGTTGCGGTGGCTTCTCTTGTTGCAGAGCATGGGCTCGAGGGCACGCGGGCTTCAGTAGTTGCAGCATGTGGCTCAGTGGTTGCATCTCACGGGCTCAGAGCACAAGCTCGGTAGTTGTGGTGCGTGGGCTTAGTTGCTCTGCGGCATGTGAGATCTTCCCAAATCAGGGGTGGAATCCATGTTTCCTGCACTGACAGGCGGATTCTTACCCACTGGACCACCAGGGAAGCCCAAGAGTGATGTGTTAATATCAAGCTGCTTGTAATTGGGAGCTCGTTACATCACCAGTTTCTTTAAAATCATTCAAATGCAGTCAGAAAGGCCATTTTACATATATCCAAGTATCTTTGCGTAAATATCCGAATTTCTAAAATGTTGCTACCAGTAACAGAATTCTAAGGGGTAGTATGAATTTCTAAGGAAGCAGTAGTCTAACTTTAAGACTGATTTTACTTTTACCTTTCAACTTTGCTTTATGACCAATTAGATTATTTAACTACCCACCAATCTGTACCTTTTCTTATTTTACACTCTCTGTGTAGTCTGTGGCTTTAACTACCACATTAATGCTAGTAATTTTCAAATCTGTACCTCCAGACCCTGATCTCTTTTACATTTCAGACCAATATGCCTAATCATATATTTATCCTTGAACCTGAATGTCCCACGAGATTTTATGCTCAACCTGTCCAGAACAGAACTTAACCATCTTCCCACCACACCTGTCCTTTTTGTATTTTCGGTTTCAGTAACTAGGACCAAAGACAGTGAAAGTGTGGGTCACTCTGTCACATCTGATTCTTTGTGACCCCATGGACTGTAGCCGATACCAGGCTCCTCTGTCCATGGAATTCTCCAGGCAAGAATACTGGAGTGGGTTGCCATCCCCTTCTCCAGGGGATCTTTGTGACCCAAGGATCGAACCTGGGTCTCCAGCCTTTGCAGACAGATTCTTTACAGTCTGAGCTACCAGGAAAGCCACCATCCATTCAATTGCCCAAACAAGTCTCCCACTTCCCCCTCCCCAACCCCCATTTTTCATATCCTTTCAAACCACTGAGTCTTACTGGTTCGATTCTAAAATATCTCTGAATTCTGTCCCTGTATCACCATTTCTCACATATTCAGGCCTTACCATCTCAGGATGAAGGGCTCTTGACTGGCTTTGCTGCCTCTAGCCTTGTTGCAGATCACACCCCCACACACAGCTGCCTGACTGAGCTCCCTCACACACAGCCCGACCGTGTCCTCCCCGCTCACTCCCAGTGTCCTGCCCACCCAGCCTCCTCTCTTGCCGTCTCCTGTCTCCCTCTTGTACTTGATGCTCCACCGATCGCAGACCATCACGGGTGCCAAGAATACACTCTACTCTTCCTGTCCTGATCTCTTGGCATGTACTGGTTTCCGCCTGCCTGGAATGCCTTCCCCTCCCCTCTCCTCTGCTTGACAAGTTCCCACTCGTTTTCTCAAGTTTCAGTTCAAACACGTCTCCTCTTTAGGTAAGCTTTTCCTTATTTCCTTTGGCTGACACAGACGTTTTCCCCATGCTTCCACAATATCCTGTCCACGCCTACATTACTGGAGTTGCTATACAGTGTTAAAACTGTCTGCACGTCAGTGTTTCCCATAGATTGCAGTTGTTCAGTCACTCCGTTGTGTCTGACTCATTTGCAGCCCCATGGATTGTCGCCCACCAGGCTCCTCTGTCCATGGGATTTCCCAGGCAAGAATACTGGAATGGGTGCCATTCCCTTCTCCAGGGGATCTTCCCGACCCAGGGATCAAACCCTTGTCTCCTGATTGCACACAGATTCTTTACCATCTGAGCCTCCAGAGAAGCCCTTCCCTAGATTAGAGGGTCCTTTAGGGAAAGAATTGCTCTTTTCATCCTTGTGTCTTGGTTCTTGGCATCCTGTATTTGTTCACTAATGAACAACTTGCTAATTAAGTTAATGACTTAGGTAGTGTTCTTTTTTCAGGCTACAAGAATGTTATGGAATATTATGGTACTATAGTGTGCTACATTTGACAATATCAAAAAAGATTTTGCACTGCTTAGAAGAAAGTATATTTATACATACTCTGTGGTAACTTCATTGATCCTTCTCTGTTTGCAGCATTAATCAAGTCCGATCTGAAAAGGCACAATATAAATAAAGGAATTACAAATGGTGATGTTAAAGCTGTAAGTAGTGAATATTTTTATGATTATACTATTGAGAAATGTGTGCATAGTATAAGTGTAAACCCATCTAGGTAGTCAGCTTGCTTTTTAATTCCTGAGTCAACTGTGGATCTGTCATAATGACATGCCAGATATGTAATGTAAATTTTTTATCTTCTTATTCTTTCTACAGGTACCAGTTGATAGCCCCACAGATCAAGAATCAAAAACTATCCTGATGTCCAAACAGTCAGAGTCAGCAATTTGACGTGAAGGAAAAGTTAACATCATGTGATAACTGAGTAGTAAAGCCTGGTTTATAGGTTATGGAAAATGGACACTTACTTGAAAATTATTATGTGACTCCTAAATGCAGTTACTGTTTTTATTTAATTATTAATTTAAAGTACTTTTGCTGACATCATTTTAACATAGAAAATAGAAGCTTAGGAGGCTTTCTAAAATGATAATATGGAGGTCCACACCCTTCAAATTGCATAGGAGTACATGCAATTTGTTTATATAAATATGCTATCTAGTGGAACCAAGTGAACAGTATATTCCTAATTATCTCCCTTTCCATCCTTGATAGCTCATTTGGTAAAGAATCTGCCTGCAATGCGGGAGACCTGGGTTTGGTCCCTGGGTTGGGAAGATCCCCTGGAGAAGGGATAGGCTACCGACTCCAGTATCCTTGGGCTTCCCTATGGCTCAGCTGGTAAAGAATCCGCCTGCAATGCGGGAGACCTGGTTTGATCCCTGGGTTGGGAAGATCCCCTGGAGAAGGGAAAGGCTACCCACTCCAGTACTCTGGCCTGGAGAATTCCATGGACCATCCATGGAGTTGCCAAGAGTCAGACACGACTGAGCGGCTTTCACTTCACTTCACTTGGCATTGTTCATACCAACTGTCTAAGCCCCTCAGTGTGAAAACAGTATACCAATGCGATACTTTTAACCCACCAAATGACACTGTTGGGATGAGACTCTCAGATGACCTCTATGATTTTCCCCATTTCTTGCCATTCTCATTAGAAACTGCTTTGTAACAGGTACTGTCTGTGGTCAACTGTCAGTGTGTAGACGGAACTCATAACTTTGGTCTTAGGCTTATGTTCTCATTAAGCAAAGAAGCCCAGACACAGACTCGTCGCCCTGAGTTCGTCTCTGTGCTGCCTTCCCAGTCATTGTAAGAAAGCTAACACTATATTTACTATATTTTTTCACTCCAACTTGAAATTGAGTAGTTTTGTATGCATCATCTTTTTTACTTCCCGCCCCCTTCAGTATGTAACTTTCTTGTAAAAACATTTCACCCTGTGTTTCCCGGTCTTTCTCATGGTTTCTTGTATCACACCTTATACTTTGGCCTTGACGATTCCTGAGATAAGGAAATCTCTAATAACTTCAGGGAGACCGGGTGTTCCCAATTAGGGGAGACCTCTTGAAATGCTGTCTGTGGTGATTCTACAACATCGTTTCTTCAGACCACTCTCCTCCCCCGAGACCTGTGCCCACGTGTGGCGCCCTCGGTGCGCTGGGCTCGGGGACTCGTTTCTTCACCACGGAATGCGCACAGGCTCCGACCTGCTGGAACAGCCTGCTGTTTTCTGTGCTCAGGGTAAGGAGAACAGGACCAAATGTGTTTCCACAGTGCCTACCACTGCGCCTCGTTTACAGTGAGAATCTCAGCGTTCACATCCTGGCTCTCTGAGCTGAGAGGGAACATCTTTAGAGTAATGACATTGAAACAGCCATAATATTTGTATTATGTCCACATAAACACAAAAAGCCAATCAGGTATTCCCTTGAATACCCTTGAAGTGAATTAGCAATTCTGATCTGGGCGCGCTATGTGCATTGCTTAATATTAAAATTATAGCAGTCTCTGTAACCAAACGACTGTGAATTATGTGGAATCGTACCCTGGAGAACGTGTTACCAGAAGAACTTAGCTGGGAATCAGGAACTTCAGGTCTGTGTCCTGGTGGGTCTGTTTCTAGCTTCCCTGTAAATCTCCAGGCAGCATTTTCCTCATCTGTATATAATGAATGTAAAATCTGATCTCAAAGATCATTTTTTGAATCTTAAATGCACTCATCAGGGGATAGACCAAATCATTGTACCACAGGAACTTAAATCTAGCTGGAGGAAAATTCCCTGGACAATTGAATAAACAACGGTGGTTGTTACCTTGTAGATACGGGGAATTTAAAGTCTGTTTTCAGCCTTTTTGTTCAGTTGGTGTTAGCTCAGGCAGATGACGCTGTATCATTAACTTCCTTAGATAGTCACATCACAGATTTTATGGCCAAAAATACATTTTAAGGTCCCTCCTTTAAATGATTGTTTTTATTTTTAAACTGTCAATGTTGTTTCAAATAATCATGTCCTTGTCAAGTTCCTGAGGTTTTGAACAAATTACAGATAAAAGTTGGAATATTTTATTCCTGAAAAGCATATATACATATATGTCATGTTTATTTGTCCTAGTTGATTAGAAAAAGAATGAAATATTATGTGGCAGAACACAGAATGAATTGATAAGTTTTTTGTATTTTTAGTTAAATTTGTAATGTGTCAAACAAGAATATCATATAATTCTATGTTGTATCTTTGAAAAATGGAGTTGAGTAACTCACTTGTGTACATTTTAGTTGAGTGATTTGAGAAAGAAACTGGATGTTTTCAAAGTATTTTGAAATGTTGCAAGTATAGCTTTTGCCTTTTGTGAATGTTGGAGAAATATCTTTAAAAATGTGTTTTAAAAATATGTGTAAACTTATAGAGTATTGCCAGAAGAATCCCTGTCTGTCTTAAGTCATTTTTTATGTTCTAATTTCTGCTCTTTGTACTATTTAGCTATATGCTTGTTCTTCAGTATTTCAGACCTCAGATAAATTTATTTTTTTAATGTTAATTTTGTATGGCTTTTTCTTTTTTTTTTTTTAAGTTCTGATACTTCAGTACACTTGGGGAATAGAAAAAGGGTTATAAGACTTCAGAATGGGCCAAGAGAGAAGTGGTTTGTGGATTACCAGGTAACAAATCTCACCAGGGTCAGGGCCAGGGCCAGGGCCAGGGTCAGGGCCAGGGTCAGGGCCAGGGCCAGGTCAGGGTCAGGGTCAGGGCCAGGGCCAGGGTCAGGGCCAGGGTCAGAGCTGAGCCACAAAGGAGCCAGGGCTCAGTCTCTCCCCTTGCTTCGGTGTCTGCCTCTCACTGGCCAGCCTGGTGGCCCTGCCATGAACCATCATGGACACTCCACCTAAGCTCCAGACTGTTCTCTGCCTTTTTTCTCCTTCTAGCATGTGCCTGTGTGAGACCTTATAGCCTAGAATATGTGTCACTGTTCCTAAAGGCCTTGTTGCTTAATAAAAACAATTTACAGGTTTCTTCATTGAAAATACATGTTCATGCTTCATAACATTAAATGAGATCATACATGAAAAGCATTTAAAATTAAGGTTGATACAGTCAACACTCAAAAAGTTGGGTATTATTTTAATCCATTAATGACTGGTAACTAGCAGCAATTGCTACTTACGTGTATTTAGATTTGAAGAGAGGCATTCAGGTGACTTACATCAAAAGAATACCAGTGAGGGAAATATGAGGTCCTGTGGAGGATCTACAGAGAAGATAATTAGGGAGCAGGGCAGCGGAGGCTGTTCTATTGAAGTCAGACCAGGCCCGGGGGCTGCCCACTCCAAATCCTCCCAAAGCTAGTCTTGTGTCCTAATAAATAGGTTACTATCTGTTAAGGAAATTGTAATGAAAACTAGAAGCCAGATAAAAGATTAGTCTATAGCAGAGACTCCCAAAGTTTTTTTTTTTTTTTTAATTTTTATTGTTTGGCTGTGATGGGTCTTAGATGAGGCATGTGGGATCTAGTTCCCTGACCAGGGCTCAAACCTGAGTCCCCTGCGTTGGGAGTGTAGCGACTTAGCTGCTGGACCACCAGGGAAGTCCCTCCCTAAGGTTTAGATCTCAGAATTCTTACACACTTAAAAATCCTTGAGGATCCCGAAGAACTTCTGTTTTATGAGTTATATGTCAATATGAATTATATTAGAAACAAAACCAAAACTGTTCATTTAAAAATAACTATATCTTGACATAAATTTCATTATTATGAAAATAACCTTTCTAAAACAAAACAAAGGTAGTGAGACAAGTGACCCTTTAATGTTTAAAGAGTACAAAACTCTCCAATGTCTAGTGTCATAGAAGATAGCTGGATTCTTAGATTCTTCATTCAAACTGTAAAGATACCCTATTTTGACATGTTTGAAGAAAAGTCTTGCACGTATATGGACTTGGAAAAGTATTTCACTAGTCTTTTCAGATAATTGTGGGTATTCCTAGCATTTTACTAGTCTTTTCAGATAATTGTGGATACTCCTTAATACTATACCAAAATCTGAATTGGTAGTGTCTTAAAGGTTAGTTGCTGTGAAATCTGAAACCAGAGTTCCTACTTTGTTATGTTAAAACCTAATGTTCTCTCTTGTTCTATAAAAATATTTCATAGTATTATGCACTTTGAAAATAGGATTTCACTGAAGTATGCAGCTTTTGCAAATATTGATACATTTCATCATATGATGCCAGACAAATCACCTCTGATCTCATTAGAAAGTCTTTCAAGTACCGGGAAGCAGTCAGGCCCATATGCATATTCTAAGTCTTGTTGTGGCAGACGCAGGATTTCCAAAACGCTAATTTTATTTTGAAAACTTGCTTCTCATCACTGGGTAAAAAATTCTGCCAGTTGTTCCTTGAAGTGACTCACTTTGTGGTTCCTTGAGAAAATACCTGCCAATGCCCACGTCTGGGTAACTGTAATTTATGTCAGTCATTATTTCAAGTGAAAATGATGGTCTACGAAAATCAGGCTGTAGATCAGCTTGTGACTCAAATAATTGTACGTGGGCTTTTCCTCCAAACAACCCTCATACTTTGGTGTGTGGCAGAGTGTGTTATGCATACATGCCGTGTCATCACAAAATATTAAAAAGTCACATACCCGAGGACTGGGATACAATAGCTGTTATTCCTTCATCGAGGACATTCTTAGGTAAAATGGACTTTTTTAGAAACTGCAAAGGCATGGTAGTGAAAAATCCAGTGGCCACCAGTAGTATGGTTTGATGTCACAGCCGTTTTTGGGCTAAGATGCCAGCAGTTATTTACATCACCACATTTGCAAATGTCACCCAGTAAAAAAATGTAAACAACTTCTTTGTATTATTATAAGAGTTTTGACATGGATTCCCTGTAAAGAGGCTTGGGGACTCTCAAGTCTCTGTCTGCCAATCACACTTGGAGAATCACTGTTCTAGAGAAGAGACTGGCTTTCGATCAACGATTGACAGTGTGAGAAAAAAAGAAGAGTGGACATGTGGATATGGGGACATGTGGGATGAACCGGGAGGTTGAAACTGACATATATACACTACCATGTGTAAAACAGATAGTGGGAAGCTGCTGCGTAATGCCGGGAGCTCATTCTGGTGCCGTGTGATGACCTGGAAGGGTGGGATGGGGGCGGGGGGGGGGGAGGTCCCAGGGGGAGGGCATGTATGTATACATGTTGCTGATTCACTTTGTTTGACAGCAGAAACTAACACAACATTGTAAAGCAGTTATTTGTTGTTGTTTAATTGCTCGGTTGTATCCAACTCGTTTGAGACCCCATGGACTGTAGCCCACCAGACTCCTCTGTCCATGGGATTCTCCAGGCAAGAATACTGGAGTGGGTTGCCATTTCCTTCTGCAGGGGATCTTCCTGACCCAGGGATCGAACCCACAGCTCCTGCATTGGCAGCTGGATTCTTTACTACTGAGTGACCAGGGAAGCCCAAAGCAATTATACTTCTCAATTTAAAAAAAAAAAAAAAGGGCAGAAAGTAAGAGGGGGGTCAAGGATCAAAGGTCTCTAATGAGTAGACAGGAGAAAGGAGACTCACTGGAGACAGAAAACCCCATGAGAAAGAAAGGCAGAACTGGGGATTTTTTTCAGTTGTCGTATAGTAAGTAGACTTCAGCATCTCAGCCCTTTCCTTCATTA
The DNA here is from genome assembly GCF_019320065.1 of Cervus canadensis. NCBI lineage: Eukaryota > Metazoa > Chordata > Mammalia > Artiodactyla > Cervidae > Cervus > Cervus canadensis. Next base: position 9,845,023 of record NC_057398.1, read on the forward strand.
TTTATTTGGCTTCATTGAGTCTGCGTTTCAGCATGCTGGTCCTCCGCTGCAGTACCCGGCGTCTCTAGTTGTGGACTCAGTAATTGTGACATGCAGGCTTAGTTTCCCCACAGCACGTGGGATCTTAGTTCCCAGACCAGGGATCAAACCCATGTCTTCTGCGTTGCCCAGAAGATTCTTAACCACCGGGGAACTGTTAAGCCCTTTCTTAGATCCTATTGGGAAACACCAAAATTACATTTAGATTTTCAGTAAAACGAAAGACTTCCATTCAGAAAAAAGTACCATTCTCATTTTCCACTGCAGGCAAAGGTACACAGGTAAGGGGCACATTTCTGAAATCAGATCTCCTATAACCTGCCTGCTCAACCTCAGCTTCTGGGACCAAGATGCCTGTCCCACCCACTCTTTGCAGGTGGAACCAGTCATTCATTCTTGAGGGTGACCATCACCCTGAAGTAACTCGGAGTGGCCTTGACACCGTCCTGAGCATGGAAGATGCTTCTATGACTTCTCACAGGAGATACAATACCTTTGGGTCCGTAAAGAGAGAGAAGGTTTCAAGGTGCACTGACCTCGTCTTAAATCTGTACTGAGATCTATGGATGTCCTGTGAGCAGGTTTGAATCAGAAGAAAGAGGACATGGGTCTAGAGGCCCTAAAGCCTTGAGAAAAGAAGGGAATGGGGTTCAGGAGAGAGGGGGAAACGACTCATAAGGTAAAGTATATGAACTTCACGTCCCATTGAGACAAATGACAGGTCGAGCCTCTGTCTAGTGCTGTCCCATGTATTCATTTGCACTTTTCCCTTCATTGCTATTGTTTTAAGTCCATGATGAAATGGTCACTGGAAAGAGAACTGCCCAAAACCAGGAGACACTTGATTTCCAGTTGCAGCCTCGAGGTTTTGGTTGACACATGCTGCTTGAGCAGACCTCTCTTCGTCAGGAAAACATCTGATTCCTCCAGGGACTGAAATGGACCCACCCCCCTGAGATTAGTGGACAGAGTACATTTTCATAAAGCTTCATAATGCATAAGAGTAAAACTGACATGAGTGACAATGATCTCTTTTTCAGTCAAAAGCCCAATCCTTCAAAACATTAGTTCAGTCGCTCAGTTGTGTCCGACTCTTTGCGACCGCATGGGCTGCAGCATGCCAGGCTTCCCTGTCCATCACCAAACATATTTGACCCTTCAAACATATTTTGACCCAAAACCAAGAGAGGTGAACTGCAGATCGTCAGCTGGAGTGGGATTTATGGATGGACAAAGCTTCCCCATTACATAATCAGCAGCTCAGTATTAGAGGAGTCCCTGAGGACAGTACACCTGGGCATAGATTCATCACCTCCAAACCTATGCAGTGCTTGCTGCTATTATGCATGACACTTTTTTTGTATAGTTAGACCATATTTTAAAATTTTTATCTTTTTGGCTGCAATGGGTCTTCATTGCTGCACTAGCTTTCTCTGGTTGCATAGAGTAGGGGCTACTCTTCATTGTGGCGTGCAGGCTTCTCATTGAAGTAACTTCTCTTGTTGCAGAACACGGGCTCCAGGTTCCTGGGCTTGAGTAGTTGGAGCATACAGACTTAGTTGCTCCGAGGCCTGTGGGATCTCCCCAGACAGGGATCGAACCTGTGTTCCCTGCATTGGCAGGTAGATTCTTAACCACTGGACTACCAGGGATGTCTAGACTATATTACTGATGTGCATTATTTTATTGCCTCTGCAGTACTGTGAGCCTTTTGAAAGCACCCATCATGGAATGTTGGGTTAAAACACGAGCAGCCTTTGGGAGCCTAAAGTCTTAGGTATGATGAAACCCAACTGCCGATAGTCTTACGGCAGTAATAGAAACCCTCTGAATTTCTGTTTCTTCCTTTACAAGATGGGATAATATTTCCTTGTTTGTAGGTTTGTGGTGAGGATTAAATTTATGTAGAAAGTTGCTTCTGAACAAATGAGACCCATTATTATTCTCATTGACAGTATAAATAGGGACTTATTATAGATAACACTTGCGAAGCAGTTGACTGGGAGAACTGAAGTTTAAGTGTTTGAATTTCATGTTATTCACAGCAGCTGCCGGTAAGATTATTAATATCCAAAGGATTTAGATATTAATACTTCTGTGTGCAAGTGGGTGCAGTCCTGGACACTGTGACCAGCACGTGAAACTAATGAATTCCGGAGAGATATAGATCTGAGCAAACACGATAGGAATCAACGTACTTTGGCGCCAAAGAACAAAACTGAGAAGTTCTTGTGGGCAGGGGAAAAAAAAATGGTTTTTATGTGTATTGCACAACCCACAACAAAGGAAATTAAATCACAAACTAGGAAGGAAGCTAATGACAAGTCCACTGCCCGTCCACAACTCTTCATTTCTCCTTGTTTCCTTTCAACTCACATGCATGAGTAATCGTCCATAGACATAAGGCAATTTGTATACTCAACATAATATCATAAGCACTTCGCATATTACTACATGGCCTTTGTAACCATTTTATTGAGATATAATTGACATATAACATTGTATTTAAGGTGAACAACATGATTTGATTTCTATATTGTTAAATGATTACCACAGTAAGTTTAGTTAACATATATCACCTCACACAGTTACATTTTTTTTCTTGTGATGAGACCTTATAAGATTTACTCTCTTAGCAACTTTCAAACAACCATTATTTTAAATCATTGTGTAATATTCCAATGAGACTGATACACTATAATTTACTGAATGGTTCCTTACTCGGGGCCATTCATTTGTTCACTTAGTCAGCATTTACAGAGCATTTACAATTGTGTCAGAGTTTACACCAGGAACTGGAAATATAAAGCAGTGTCCCGCCCTCAAAATGCTCAAAGACAGGAAAAATCATCAGGGTCCACAGCACTTGATCTAGACCGTCCACGTGCAATTGACAACAGACCCCCAAGGAGGTGGCATCCCTCCATGGTGCTCTCAGCTCTTACCCTGGGAGGCACACAAGGGTTTCCCCTTCTTTGGAATGGAGGCGGATTATCATACTTGCCTTTGAGGCCCCGATTTCATTGTTTTAGGCCCCAGGGCCTCTGCGCCCAGCCCAGCACTCCCTCACCCTCACCTTCTGGATTGTCAAAACCCTCTCCACTCCCTGCATCTCAATGAGACAGGAAGCCCTGAAGTGTAGTCCTGGGTTATGTTTGCATTTTAAATGGATAAGGCTCAAACAGTCTCCGCTGTCTGAGAAGACAGACTAGGCGAGGCTTTGCTCCCTGTGTCCCTGAATCACTTTGCTTTAGGCTCGTGTGTCTTTTACCTCCGAGTAAATCTATCCTTTCCTTAGCGCTGAAGGTCTGGCTGCCAGACCCGCACCCGGCACAGGGCAAGGAGAGCCAGTTCTACCCCAAACTGGGGAGAGCACGCCCTCTACTGGTCATCTCATAACCTGCCTCAGTTCAGTTCCGCTCAGTCGCTCAGTGTCCGACTCTCTGGGATTTGATGAACTGCAGCACGCCAGGCCTCCCTGTCCATCACGCACTCCCAGAGTTTACTCAAACTCATGTCCATTGAGTCGGTGATGCCATTCAACCATCTCATCCTCTGTCGTCCCCTTCTCCTCCCGCTTTCAATCTTTCCCAGCATCAGGGTCTTTTCAAATGAGTCCGTTTTTTGCATCAGGTGGCCAAAGTATTGGAGTTTCAATTTCAGCATCAGTTCTTCTAAGGAATATTCAGGACTGATTTCCTTTAGGATGGACTGGTTGGATCTCCTTGCAGTCCAAGGGACTCTCAAGAGTCTCCTCCAACAGCACCGTTCAGAAGCATCAATTCTTTGGCGCTCAGCTTTCTTTATAGTTCAACTCTCACATCCATACATGACCACTGGAAAAACCATAGCTTTGACTAGATGGACCTTTGTTGGCAAAGTAATATCTTTGCTTTTTAAGATGCTGTCTAGGTTGTACTGTTTCAGACTCACTGCCAAAATTTCACTGGGGATGGCAGTGTGTGTTTGTGGGGTGGGGCATAGGATATGCTGGTTTATTTAAGCCATATCCAAGCCAGCAAGAGCTACTTAACCCAAACACACACACACACATGCACACACATGAGTGTCTGTCCCACCACTCCCAGCTCTGGGCAGCACCTAGCAGGGAGGGCAACAGCAATCTCTCACCTGTCTAGTGATGCTTCCAAGCCAAACAATGGGATGGGTAGTGAATGTCCTGACTCCTCTTAACTGCCCGGGACAATTTCTGTAAAATGGAGCCCAGCTCAGTGATTCTTCCCTGGAGGCTGCTCCTGTGCCCCTGGGGGTTCCCTCGGGCCACGCTGTTCCAGACTCAGCCCCGTGTCCCAACAGTGGGCTTCCTTCCGCTGACCGCTCACAGCTGGGCAGTGGACTCTCACCCTTCTCCACTCCTGCTGACCAAATATCAAGTAGTGGCCTGTGCGGAACGAAACTTTTTTTTTATGTTGGGCAAAAGGATTTGCACGCAGCTTAGTCTCTAAACCGGGTTACCAGAGGACTCGTGGAAACATGCTCTCCACGTTGGGATAAACGCTTGTCTGCACCTGGAAGATGAGCCTCCTTCAACAGGGGACTTTCCTCGGCGTTTCTCCTGGTCAGGTGTTTCTCAGGTAGGCTCCCAAACCCTTTTCCCCTGCCGGCACACCTAGAAAAGGGTGCTCTTTGTACAACACCCTGGGGCAGAGGGTGGGGCTGCTCTGAAGGCCCCAGGCCCCAGGCCCCGCCTCCCACACCAGGGCTCACTCTCCTGGCAGGCCTCATCCAGACTCTCAGCATCCCGGGCCTGCCTCGGAAGCCCCCAGAGTGGGGGGCCTTGTTAAACTCCAGCGTGCTGTGCCCCACCCCCGAGGTTCTGATTCTGCAGGTGGGAGGTGGGGCCTGAGGACCGGTATCCCACACAAGCGCCCAGGTGGCGCACCGCAGCAGGTCTGCGGCCCACACTTCGAGAGCTCCCGCTCCACAGAAGCTGCCTCTGATCTGGCTTCCCTGGGTGGGTGCCTCTTTAGGGGGTCTCCCCAGGCTCAGCCTCCCCCCCAACAACCCCGTACCTGCTCCCCTAGCTTGCCCCAGAAACCCTTCCTCCAGCCTCACCGGAAACAGGACCTGGCTGTTTCTTTCATGATCCAGAGGGGAGGCTTCTGTCTTTTCCCTGTGAAGAGGAACATGGTAGAGATTGGGTTTCTTAACCGTCTGGACGGCCCTGAGCCGGGCAGGTGCATTTGTGGCCATGGAGGGGACGCATGCAGATGGCACCACTGGCCCGTCTCCAGCCTGCTTGGGACACATGGCCTCGGGCACCTGTGTAGAAACAACCCAAGCACCCATGCGAGACACCGGGCGGGCCAGGCTGGTCCCTGGAGAGAGTCAGCTGTCGCTCTTCCCTATCAGATGTTTATCTTCCTCACTTCCCCTTGCTTTTGGACCACTTCAGAGAACAGGGTTGATCTGAGATGGGGGCAGTGGACTTTGCTTCTAGGAAAGGAGGGTTGGAAAAACCAGCCTCTAGGAAAGCAGCTTTCTCCCCGGTGAAGAGGAGAAACGTTCATCTGGTTCCCGCAGTATCCTGATCACCATGAATCGAGGATGGCAAGCAACACGCTTACCTGTTTTCAAGAAAAGGTAGCAAAGGAGAGAAGAGACTCCGTCCCAGAGACTGGGCACAAAATCCAGCACTTTCAACAGGCCAAACTCCTGGGCTTGATGCTAAGGCCTCCTGAGCAAGTAAAGGAGGGAAAAAGGGACCTCCCTGGCGGTCCAGGGGTTAAGACTCCATGCTTCCACAGCAGGCAAGCACGATGCGACCATAAAATAAAATAAAAAAAATTAAAGGAGGGAAAGAGATGTTTGTGGTCTCACTTCTTAAGTTCTAGGAGTCACCTAGTGATCCCGGCATGGCCACGCTGGGTCAGACTCACACAAGACAACCACTTCTCAGAATTATGTATTCACTTCTCGAACTACCAAGTATGGGTTCGCCCAACCCTTCCTCTGCCTGTTTATGTTTTCTCTGTTTTATTCATAAGGACAATGGATTGTATGATTAGGACTTCCATTTTTTTCTTCTTCTTTGAATGACCTCTTAAGATCTTCTCTGGGTTTCTGTCTCACAGGTTAATTATGGGGTTTATTCATTTATCCATTCAACAAACATTAAACAGTAATTTCGGGCCAGGGTTGCAGAGCCAAGTGAGACCTGCTGCCAGGTCTGGTAGTCTGGTGAGGACAGACATATGGAGGATTTAAACGGTGAGAAAGTGCTGAGGAGGGGATCTGAGCTGAGTGCTGAGGCACATGAGCGAGGATGAACTCTGTGGATGGGGCTGGGGAAGGCTCTGAGCGGAGCTGCGTCTGGCAGGAGCATCTCCAGGCCCCGTGGGACCTCCCCCGAGTTTTCTGTCTTCTCCAAACAAGAGCTTAGCAAAAGCTGCCCTGGGCAACAGCTCTGCCCTCAGCACATGCATTTGAAACCCTACCTCCCCAGTGCTGTTTTTATTCTCGAGTTTCCTTCCGCACTAGCTCAGCTGACTTTCCCAAAAGGAATATGTGGCTGGTATATTTGCTGTGTTCCTGTCACTTCATCGCCTGCTAGGAACAAGTGAGCACTTTAAAATTGGGAAAGATTCTCCTGAATTTGAAGGGTTTATAGGAACTCTAGCTGGGCGGGGGACCAGATCCCATGAAACACCCTTTCCAAAACTCAAATTCAGTTTGTACAACAATAACCAGGGATGCTTGCAATGAAAAACAAAACAAAACCGAATGAAAAAAACCTCATGGGTTGTTCCAGCCCACTCCCAGAAATTGATTCTTTAGACCCAGGATGCTGCCATGGAATTTTTCACAAGCAACTGGCCATCTTTGCCTCTGTAGGTTCTTACCACTTATTTGGAGGACTACTTGGGCTGCCGCTAAGTGAAGAGATTCCCCCAGAAAACAAGGTTCAAGGGGTGGGGAGGGGGGCTTGGAGGATCCAGTGAAGCCTCTGGCTTAAGAAGGAACCAGAGAACCACTTGGGGCATTGTCCACAGCTGGGAAAAAGCTCACTGAAGGCCTCACTGCAGAAGGGTCCACAGGAACATCACTGATCCATCAGCAAGCATGCTGGTCAGGTTCCCGACTGAAGGGCTAAGGTCCTTCTAGAGGAGGAGACAATAACATACCCCATCTGCTGAGAGCATTACAGTTCCCAAAGGGCTTCACTGCATGATCTCATCTGACCATCATAGTCACCACATGTCAGAGGCAGGTTTTGATCCCTGTAACCCTGGCAGCACCAAGAGATGCTGGGAGAGACTTCAGCATCACCCTGGCCGGCTCCCCGTTCTCCAACCCACCCCCAACAAGCGTACCATCTAAGCAAGATGGTGTACGCGTGCTTGTTGACAATATCCCAGCATCTCCTTTTAGGGCCCCAAGCGCCTCCTATAACAAACTCTGAAGCCTCACTGATCACAGCCATTTTGCAGAGGGGTAAACTCAGGCTCAGCCTTGCCAAAAGTTGCGTAGCTAGAAAAAAACGGAGCTGGGACTAGGACAGATTCGCAAGGCAGGCCTCTCCCTTGCCTCATATGAGCTGCCTCCTTGGGGAAAGGGGGGTCAGAAAACCCAAGCGGGGAGAGGCAGGCACAACCCCAGCCTCAGGCTCTGACCTGAGGGATGACCCAGAGGCAGGCACGTCCCTAAGGTGTCGGCGTGGATGGTCAGCCTGGTGGGCATCATGGGCTGGCTTTCTTAGCCCCGGCACCAATCTGCTGCTGGCACTCCTGCCTCTAGCACCCACGGCACAGTTGCCTGGACTGCTCTCGGGCATCGGGCCCCCTGCAAACTCTCACTAGTGTGCTTAAGGCAGCCCCCTTTCTATGTAGACTCCACCCTCGGAGACTCGTAGCAAGGATCTGGGTCAGTGACGGAAGTCAGACATAGAGAGGTGGACACTCTGCTAATTATGACAATGATCATAAGCCACACTTCTTGTTCTGTTCAGTCGCTCAATCGTGCCTGACTCTTTGCAACCCCATGGACCGCAGCACATCAAGTTCCTCTGTCCTTCACCATCTCCCAGAGCTTGCTCAAACTCATGTCCATTGAGTAGATGACGCTGTCTACCATCTCATCCCCCACTGCCCGCTTCTCCTTTGGCCTTTGGTCTTTCCCAGTATCAGGGTCTTTTCCATTAGGTCAACTCTGCATCAGGTGGCCAAAGTATTGGAGTTTCAGCTTCAGCAACAGTCCTTCCAATGATTAGTCAGGGTTGACTTCCTCAAGGAGAAAATCAATCACATTGGTGATTCCCAAGCCTGGAGATCTGGGGATCTTTTGGCATAAAGTTGAACAAGCCATGCCTACTTGCTTCTGTGTCAGATACCCGGAGGGAGCTGGAGGTTCATATATGTTAGGCTCTTTCATAACACCTATATGTTGAATAAAGTTTGAAGTTTAAACCCACCCATGCTTCTCCTGTGTTTATTTTAGTGATGGTTGTTTAGTTTAGAGTCTGCAGCAGAAAATGTATCTTAAAAAGCTACCTTGGCTCTTTCTTGTCCGGTCCCAGGCGCTTCAGGATCTGCAGGCCCCAATGCAGACATGGCCAAGTCCAAGAACCACACCACGCACAAACAGTCCCCAAAACGGCACAGAAATAGCATCAAGAAATCAAGGATATGAGTCTCTTAAGGTGGTGGACCCCAAGTTCCTGAGGATCATGCACTTTGCCAAGAAATAGAACAAGAAGGGCCGGAAGAAGATGCCAACAACGCCAAGGCCACAAGTGCAGGTACTGAGGCTGTCAAGACCCTCGTGAAGCCCAAGGAAGTCAAGCCCAAGATCCCAATGGGCGGCAGCCACAAGCTCAGCCAACTTGCCTACATTGCTCACCCCAAGCTCAGGAAACGTACCTGTGCCCGCATCGTCAAGGGTCTCAGGCTCCGCTGGCCAAAGTCCCAGGCCAAGTCTTCAACCAAGGCCAGGGCACATGCAGCTGCGGCTCTGGCTCCCAAGGGTGCCGAGGCCCACACCAAAGCTCTGGAGTAGAGACCTTCATCTGTCGGTGTGAAGACAGAAGGACCCATGTGACCCCTGGGCTGCTGTCTGCATAGGGCTGGTGTCCTCCTGTGCTATCTGAGCAAATAAACCTGCGACAGGATCTGTCAAAAACAAAACAAAAACTTACCTTGCTTTCCAGTGGCCTGCAGCGTGAGGTGTCTGTGGTCCACCCGATGGACCCAGGAGACAGCGGGGCATCTGGGCACAACATCACCATCCCAGGCTCGGCTCAGGTCCACTTGGCTGGCCGCCTGCACGTGGGGCTCGAGGGGCCCCATCCGTCCCTCCCCTGGCAGAGCTGAGCTACTGCTCTTCCTTCTGTTTCACACCCCCCCCCCCACCTCAGACTCTGCACTCCAAACCATCGCTGGGGTTGGGTGGGGTTGATGGCAGCCCTGGGAGGGTGGAGATGGGCACCTTCTGGATGTAGTTTTGCCCTGGGATGGAGAGGCTCTCCCTCTGACCTGGGAACACAAGCCCGTGTCCCTGGTTTTGGAGTTGGCTGGAGTATCCTCCCTTGTCAGCGCTGCTGTTGAGCCCCCAAAGATGATGCTGGGGGCTGAGGGCAGGGCAGCTAGGCAAGGATGCTCTCTAGCTGTGGGATCCCCATGGGTTTCTGGGTCTGAGAACTGCCTGGCATGATAGGCAGCCCAGAAGGGCTCTGCAGTGGGGAGGTGGGCAGCAGGCAGAGACGGACAGAGCGCACAGCCTTCGGTGTCAGCTCTCACTAGCTGACTACCTGGAGGCAGGTTACTCAGCTCTCTGAGCCGTCATGCTGGGAATTCAGTGTGGGTGGGTTAAATGAGGCGGAGATGGCGGGCTCCCCACACAGCTCAGGACGCCCGGCCGATGCTGGTTCCAGTGCCCTTCCCCTTCTCTTAGAGTCTGCGTCTCCAGCGCACAGTCAGGGCAAGCCGGATGTCAGGAACAAAGGGACAGCCTTCCCAGCAAGCTGACCTCCTCCCCAGGACCCCCCACAGCTGCCAGCTCCTTCCTTAAAAAACAGAGCCAGTGCCCTGGAGCACGGGCAGGGGCAAAGGAAACAGCGAGGGGTCTTTGTCTCTGGACATTCGCTCCTGGCTGAGCTCAGGCGGGAGCCCCATCTCTGCAGTGCTGGTCACACAGGCTGCAGGAGGCTGAGCCTGGAGGGGTCATCTCTTGTCCTCTCTCCCCAAGTTCCTGGCAGAGGCCCAGGGAGGGCCAAACCAGGTGAGTGGCCTTGCTCAGAGGGTCTGGATAGAGCTGTGTGCTCGCCCAGGGACGAGGCGGCTCTGCTTCTCCTGGAACCCCCTAAACATGACAGCAGCTTTTGGACCCTGGCCCCTGATGGGTCATCGTCTGAACACTGAGGCCTCTTCCAGCCCACTCTGCCAGGTCCCCATGAAATGTAAACACAGGTGGGCTTGCCCTTCTGGAAACAGACTTGGGTTTGGCTCTGGGCTGGACTCTAGGTCTTTAAAACTGTCCATGAAGCAGCCTTGGGTGAACAGCCTGTGTGGCCTGTGGACTCCCCAGTGTTTTCCATTATTGTTTCCTCACTGATGGATTATATGAGCTGTACTGAGAGCTTCCCTAGCGGCTCAGATGGTAAGGCGTCTGCCTACAATGCGCAGACCCGGGTTCAGTCCCTGAGTTGGGAAGATCTCCTGGAGAAGGAAATGGCAACCCACTCTAGTACTCTTGCCTGGAAAACCCCTTGGATGGAGGAACCTGGTAGGCTATAGTCCCTGGGGTTGCAAAGACAGGACTGAGCGATTTCACTTTCACTTTCTCCTCAGTCCAGTCTGCCCCCCTTGTTGTTCACTCTGTGGCCACTGGGTGGCAGAGTGAGGCACCGTCCTATTGGCACCCTCCAGCTGGGGCTCCATCGCTTCTTGGCAAATAGATGGGGAAACAATGGAAACAGTGACAGACTCTATTTCCTTGGGCTCCAAAATCACTGCAGATGGTGACTGCAGCCAGGAAATTAAAAGACACTTGCTCCTTGGAAGAAAAGCTATGACCAACCCAGACAGCATATTAAAAAGCAGAGACGTTACTTTACCGACAAAGGTCTGTATAGTCGAAGCTATCATTTTTCCAGTAGTCATGTATGGATGTGAGAGTTGGACCACAAAGAAAGCTGAGCACTGAAGAATTCATAACTTTTGAACTGTGGTGTTTAAGAAGAGTCTTGAGTGTCCCTTGGACTGCAAGAAGATCAAACCAGTCAATCCTAAAGGAAATCAGTCATCAGTCCTGAATAATCATTAGAAGGACTGATGCTGAAGCTGAAGCTCCAATACTTTGGCCACCTGATGTGAAGAACTGACTCATTTGAAAAGACCCTGATGCTGGGAGGGATTGAGAGCAGGAGGAGAAGGGGACGACAGAGGATGAGATGGTTGGATGGCATCACCGACTCAATGGACATGAGTTTGAGTAAACTCCAAGAGTTGGTAATAGACGGGGGGCCTGGCGTGCTGCAGTCCATGGGGTGGCAAAGAGCAGGACATGACTGAGCAACTGAACTGAACTGATCAGGGGCTCCACGGATACAGCCCAGATTCTCAGACTTGAAGAATCACCCAAGGACTTGTTCAACTGCTTTTGTCCTGCCTCTTACTAGCTGTGTGAATCTGGCAGGTTACTAACTTCTCTGAGCCAATTTTCTGATTCAGCCGTCCAAGGTGGGGCTGAGAATTTGTATTTCTATCAAGTTTCCAGGTGATATGGCAGCTGCTGTTCAGGGGACAGTGTCAGGGGCTCAAAGTCCCTCCCTTGCTCCTGGGAGTCCAGTGGCCTGGGATCAAACGCTCTGATCTCATAAAAAGTGGGTAGAGGTGACCATGCACGGCCGTCCTTTGGGAAGGCTCTGGTGCTGGCATTTCCCGCCCCATCCCCCTCCCAACATCCTTTATCACCATCCCTAGGGCGTATCTCCACTGAAGCACTCAATGGCCAAACAGTCAACCTGTCTGTAACCACAGAAGCCCAACACCGAGTGGACGCCATTGAAGAGAGAACAGAGATTGGAGAAGATGACAGAGGACAGAAATAGCCGCGCACATGCACACTGGCCCCAGGGCGACGCCAGACGGGACAATGCCCACCTGTACTGGGGTTTGAGCCGGGAGGCAATCCAAGAGGGCCCCTCCTGCCCTTCTTCACTGCACCTTTCCCAGGCTCCTTGTGGCATGTGTCAGGGTTCTGGCTCAAGGCACCCCAGGGCTTTGACAACCCCATGGCACACAAGCTGAGAGAGACAGAGAGAGAAATGGACAGAGAAACACAGAGCAAGGCAAAGAGAATATAACTTGGGAGCTTTGGATCAGGGCGGGAATGGCATCACTTCCACCGACATTCCACTGGTAAGAACCCAGTCGCATGCCACAAGGAGCCTGCAGAAGGTGCTGTGAACAAGGGCAGAAAGCGGCTCTAGGATTTTCTCCCATCTCAAAAGTACAAGTGTTAGTCGCTCAGTCATTTCCCATGGACTCTTTGAGACCCCCCATGGACTGTAGCCCACCAGGCTCCCCTGTCCATGGAATTCTCCAGGCAGGAATACTGGAGTGGGTTGCCATTTCCTTCTCCAGGGAAACTTCCTGATCCAGGGATTTAACCCAGGTCTCCTGCATTGCAGGCAGATTCTTCACCATCTGAGCCACCAGGGAAGCCCCAGTCCTTCATGGCTGCATGGAACAGAGCACCCCCTTCCCCACACCCATTAGGACTTTATGAGAGAACAATGAACTCCCACTGAATTAATCTGCTGAAATCTCAGACTCCATCTATCTACCTGCAACAGAATGCAGCATTCCCCAACCAATGTATCAGACACGAATGGGAAGGGAGAAAGACAGTAGACGCCCCCACAACATACAGCCCTGCCGGTCACTCCATTAGTCTGATGAGAACAAGCTCATCTAACATCTCGGGCTCTAGCACGGTAACAATCACCACCTATGGAGTGTGCCCATGCGCCACACTGCTTTCCCTTCAGGAATTCATTTTATCCCTTGTAAGAATGTGAGAGGTGGTACAACTGTAATCCTTGTTTTGAAGATGCAGATCTGAGGTGGGCGGCCAGCGCTCCGTTAAGTACTGTACCCAAGGTCACGCAGTGATCACCTCTGGTAAGAGGCAGCGGCAAGATCTGACTCCAGGCTGCCTGTCTGTGGCCCACATGCTCTAAACTGCACCAAACCCTCCCGAAAGACTCAAGGCCCAGTCCTTGGCTGTGGGGAGCTTAAACTGAGCTGGGAAGACATCATGGTGTATACTTGAGAGTATTTGGGGTGGAGGAAAAGAATTTGTCTAACCCTAAGATGGCTTGCTAAACGCAAATGTGATGACCCCATAGTTGAAGGAGGAGGTTGGGAGTAAGGGAAGATGGGATTAACGCAACAGGAACAGATCCCTGGTAACCTTAGGAGTTTGATGAAACAGTGTGTCAGTTTGGAGAACCCTGTATGAATCTACAGATTCCCCAACTTCCCTTCCCCTCCTGCTCTCCACACCATCCCGCATCCTCCTCTTCAGCTTCGCGATTTCAGGTCTTTCCCAAGAGCTGAACCCAGAAGTGGGTCTGTCTCTTTCACTGCTGTATCCCCAGCCCCTCGAACGGGGCTAGGCCTATAGTAGGTGCTCAGTATTTGTGGGATAAATTGATGGGGAGAAATATAGCTGGCAGGGGCTTGGCAGCAAGAGTTTGTTCACTTGGAGCCTCAAATCTTTGAATGTTATGGGCCGTGGAATCTCAAGAGGCCATCTGGTCCATGCCTTGCTTCCACTGGGGGCTGTCTGCCAATCATCCCGTCTCTTCTTTCCCTAAAGACCTAATACATGACAGCAGGGTTGATAGAGGTTTTGAGAGACCACGTAGTCCGGGTGATCTCCACTTGGATCTGTACAGTGTTCCAGTTTATGGTATACCAATGCCTGGACCTGCTCTTGGAAAGATTCTGATTTGATTGGTCTGGGCTGTTGCCCAGGTATCAGAATTTTTAGTAGCTCCTTAGGTGCTCCTCATGTGCTGCTGAGGCTTAGAACTAGAGAACTAATCCAAACCCTTTGTTTTATAGACCAAGCCTCAGAGAAGGGAAGGGGCATGCCCAGGATTACTCAGCCAATTCTTGAAGGGATGAGCCCCAAGTCCAGTGAGCACGCTTCTCTACTCCAAAGGCCTCCCCATCATCTCTTCTGAAAATGCATTTTTTGATCTCCTGGTTTTTGTGGCTGAAAGTGATTCCTGAGGTTAGAACCTTTAAACCTTTCCTTGATCTTCCCAGAGTGGATTCAGCTTTAACCCAGAGTTTCAATGCAGTCCAAAAGCAGTTTCACCCAGGTCCTCCTTCTTGCCCTGGATGGTCCTCCCTTTATGACCACATGCAAGTTCTTCACCGTCTTGGGGAGGTCTCCCTGCACGCCTGGGGAGTGTCTCTGCTCCACAAGCTTTCCCTGCTCAGTTCCTTTCTGGGTTTCTTTCCTCCATTCAGTTGCCTTTAATGCACTTATTCTTCTCCAGGCTAAAGTCCTCCCCGAGAACCCCCCGCCCACTGCGCTGTCCCTGCAGGAAAGACCTGGCAGACCGTGGGCTTTGCCTCCTTTTGCATTTCTCCTTGATGACTCCCCTCTGGCTCTGCAAAGGGAAAGCTGGCCCCAGAAAACTGCCTCTGTCCTCCTCCCAGCTGGCACACAGCTAACTTGAGTCATGCCCTTGGAACACACATAATCGGATCTCATTTGTTAAAAAAAATAAAACAAAACCAAAAAAAAACCCCAGCAGTGCAAAACACACACTGATAAAGAATTTGGCTAACGATGATACAAAGTAGACCGACTGTTCCTTAACCAGGAGCGCAGTAAACACCCTCTTCCTGGGAGAGCCTCCCAGAGGGTATTTTGGGCAGCCCAGAGAGTTTTTAACCCTCATTAGCTCCAACTAAAAATGGACCCACTGGAATTTCTACAGGCAGCTATTAAGCAGGAGTAGAACTCGCAGGGCATTATTACCAACAGGGTGACTAATTATGCCTCCCAAGCCAGTGGGGTGGGGTAGGGGGGGTGGGGGCGGGGGACAGAGGATGCTGTTGGGTTCCTGCCTTCCAGGGGGTGAAATCACTCCTCTCTCATCCTTGACAATTTCTCCATCTCCCAACCAGGCCTCTGGGCTGTCCAGGTCACCCTCTGGTGAACTTGACTGATAGTTTCTCTTTCAAGAATGTTACAGCCAACCTGAGAAGACCCAGAGGGATGGGATGGGGAGGGAGATGGGAGGGGGGATTAGGATGGGGAACACATGTAAATCCATGGCTGATTCATGTCAATGTATGGCAAAAACCACTACAATATTGTAAAACAATTAGCCTCCAACTAATAAAAATAAATGAAAAAAAAAAGAATGTTACAGCCAACCAAGCCATCCGTGCCCCGCAGGTAAGGAGCTCACACACTCATCATTGAGAAGTCTGATGATGTTCAGCAAGTGCTAAGCCCAGCAGGGGCTCCACACACAGCTAACTCCTCCTCTGCCAGTTGCTTCCTCCTGCCTGGTCTTATTTAATCCTTCCACAACTCCTATGAGGTGGCTGTCGTTGGATCAATTTTCAGAAGAGCAAACGAGTTCAAGGTTACGTGGCTCGGCTGAGTCTGCACAGTATTCTTTGCACGGACTGTACCTGGAAACCCTTCTCGATCATGATATGGTGATCGTTTTCCTGAAGGCAGGGGACTTAGAGACGCCACAGGAACATCTCAAAAGGCAGAGAACCATGTCCAAGGAGAGAGGAAGGAAGAGAAGAGAGGGTTAAAAAAAAAATCATCTACTCCAGAGGGGCACTATATATAAGACATGGCCCGTAGATATGTTTTAATTGGCCTGCACACTCTTTTATGATGGAATTTGTTGCCAATGTTTGAAAAGCCAGAACATTTCCCCCAAAGATCCAGACTCCCAAGTTTGTCTCTTTTACTTTTTTTGGCATGCCAGGCCTTAGTTGCAGCATGCTGGATCTAGTTTCCTGATCAGGGATTGAACCCAGGACCCCTGCGTGGGCAGGCGGATTCTTAACCACTGGACTACCAGGGAAGTCCCCCAGGCTTGTCCTCAAAAACTGTAATCACTTGGCCAACCATTGGTGGAGGCAGACTAAGGCTTCCTTCCTCTTTACAGAGGACAGCACTCTCCAGCGTGCCACCGTGCCCACTCGGCCAGCATCACCTATTTCTGTTCCTTGCCTGACACGTTGACAATTGCATTTATGGCCCCTGATCTATTTCCACCGACCCCCTCCCTGTAAGAAAAACAGGACCTGGTGAGGTGACACGATCAAAGGCACACGGGGTGACCTAAGACAACTTAGCTTCCCTATGCTGCAGTTTCCTCACCTGTAAGATGGACATATTGATGGTGCTTGCCTTAACTTGGGCTGATAGAACAACATACCACAGTCTGGATGGATGAAACAACAGACATTTATTTGCTCAGAGTTCTGGAGGGCAGGAAGTCCATGATCCAGGTGCCAGTAAATTTAGTTTCTGGTGAGAGCTCTCTTCCTGGCTTAAGGCGGTCACCTTTTTGCGATGTCCTCACATGGCCTTTCCTCAGTAAGTACACTGCAGGGAAGGGCAAGCTATCTGATGCCTCTTCTTGTGAGGATACTGACCCTATCGGGTCAGGGCCCCACCCTATGATCTCACTTAACCTTAATCCTTTCTGTAGGGACTCCATCTCCAAATATGGCCACATAGTTAGGGCTTCAGCGTACAAATTTGAGGAGGGACACAAATCAGTCCTCAACATTCAAAACACTAAGATCATGGCTCAGCGACAGATTTTATTTTCTCAGGCTCCAAAATCACTGCAGACGGTGATTGCAGCCACGAAATTAAAAGACGCTTGCTCCTTGGAAGGAAAGCTATGACAAACCTAGACAGTAGGTTAAAAAGCAGAGACATCATTTTGCTGACCAAAGCCCCTATAGTCAAAGCTATGGTTTTTCCAGTAGTCATGTATGGATGTGAGAGTTGGACTATAAAGAAAGCTGAGCACTGAATAACTGATGCTTTTGAACTGTGGTGTTGGAGAAGACTTTTGAGAGTCCCTTGAACTGCAGTAAGATCAAACCAGTCAATCCTAAAAGAAATCAATCCTCAATATATGTTGGAAGGACTGATGCTGAAGCTGAAGCTCCAATACATTGGGCAACTGATCCAAAGAGCCAACTCACTGGAAAAGATCCTGATGCTGGGAAAAACTGAAGGCAAAAGGAGAAGGGGATGACAGAGGATGAGATGGTTGGATGGCATCATTGATTCAACGGACATGAATTTGAGCAAACTCCGGGAGAGAGTGAAGGACAGGGAGGCCTGGCATGCTGCAGTCCACGGGGTGGCAAAGAGTCGGACATGATTGAGCGGCTGAACAACAACAGTTCAGTCCATATTGGTGCCCATTTCCTAGGGCTGCTGTGTGAGGCTGGACTGAGTCCATGAGGGAAAAGCACTCAGCGTCTGGCGCATCATATGTTCTCAGTAAATGTCAGCAATAACATGTGACAATAACAGTGAAGGCGTAGGCTTCCTCTTTAGCTTTTTGTAGCACTTCCTCTGCCAGGAGAGATGCTTGTCACAGTCTCTCAACTGCTCCCCAGACAACTGTCTTTCATAAGGTCGAAGAAGGTATTAGCATTGAGGAAGGAAGACACGTTGGCACGTGTCTAATGCTGACTCTTTCCTTAGGTTGGACACTCAGGGAGCCTCCAGGAGGCTCCTTGGTCATCTCCTCTGGGAAAGCTGAACACCTCCCCATGTAACTGGGCTCACACTCCCTCTTCAGTGTCCCTGGGCAGACAGTCAGCCTGTAAATGTGCTTAGCTTATGGCCCAGATACACAAATGCCTGGTTTTCCTTCTTGTGTTAAGTCCTTGTCCCATCTTTCCTGTCTTTCCTTTTCATCTCTGGGTGTGGGAGATTCCCTGGAAGGCACCGGGCCTGCGTCCGGGCCCTGGAGATCCAGGTGTACTAGTCAACTCGGTTTGCTCCACAGTCCACTCTCCGCTCTGCGCTGTGCCGGAGGCTGTCCTTGGTGGACCGGGCTCCCGTCTCCTGCCCTCACCTGCTCATTCAGGCCTCAGGCTGGTAACAGCTTCTGGGTTCTGCACCATCCTTGATGGTCCCCTTCATCTCCCCTCTCCTCTTTCAACAGGCCCTTCAAAAAATACTTTTCACTTAAACCTGTTCAAGAGTCCCACCTGTCTTCTGCTTGATCCCTGACTCATATAGAAGGAACCTTATCTGTACAAAGATTTTCAAGGCACAGTAGAGAGGTCTGAACCCAGAAAAACTGCTCAGTGGTGGGGTGCTGGGTCAGGCACTCATTCTGCTCAGGGATGATTGTCCTGCTCCAATTTCCAAGACTATTCCACATACATACCCTGTGGCATTCACCAAACACCTGAGCTGGCTACCTGCCTCAGACAGGAATGCTGCAGACAGCTAAGATTGGCAGATGGAGTACCCTTTGTATCACCTGGGTTCCTGGACCTTCAGAAACACCCCAGGGTAGGTCCTGTAGGACCCGATCATGCGTCTTCATAGCAATTGCCTTAGGTCTCATTCATCAGCCGGGGCAGGCCTGGGTCACCACACTTCCATATTCGTTTGGGAAACAGATGTTATCTTGTTAAATTGCTTCTGTCTTCCTATAGTGCCCGAGAGCCAAAAGGGGAGCTTCCTGACATAACCCCAGCTGTCCCAAGGCATCTGAGCAATGACTCCTCTCTGCATGAATCTCAGGAAACGCCCCAAAGCCAAATTCAAGTATTTGCAAGATGGCTGCTGCTAGAGACTGTATTTTATTTACCTATTTATTTACTTACTTATGGCTGCACTGGGTCTTCACTGCAGTACACGGGCTTCTCATTGTGGTGGCTTCTTGTTGTGGCTCCCGAGTTCTAGAACACGGGCTTAGTAGTTGTGGCATGCAGGCTTAGATGTTGCGTGGCATGTGGTATCTTCCCGGACTAGGGATCGAGCCCATGTTGCCTTCACTTGCAAGCGGATTCCTCACCACTGAACCACCAAGGAAATCCCGACTCAATTTTTGTGTCCGTCCAAAATTCATATGTCAAATCCTTAATTCCCAGTGCAATGGTATTAGGAGGAGATGGGACCCCGGGCAGTGATTAGGTCATAAGGGTGGAGCCCTCATGAATGGGATTAGTGTCCTTGTAAAAGAGGCCCTGCAGAGCTCGTGTGTCCCCTCCACCAGGCGAGGACACGCTGAGAAGCTGGCTGTGCAGGAACCAGAAAGTGGGTCCTCACCAGTGCCTAGAATCTGCCAGCACCTTGAACTTGGACTTCCCAGCCTCTGGAACTGTGAGAAATCAATGTGTGTTGTTTTTAAGTCATGCAGTGCATGGTCTTTTTGTGAAGGGGTGGGCACAGAGTCTCTGACTGCACTGGCAGGAGTGACAAGAGGTTTCTTCTCTGAAGGCTGCCATTGTCATTTCACAGCATGTGATCCTCTTCCTCTCCGGGAAAAATAGTAGCTGAAATCCAAGAAAGTCTTAAATTTCTGCTCCCTCTAGCCAAATGTCCTCAGAGCACCCCAGCACCCCAAACCTGGCAGGAAGAACCGTTGTCCAGGGCCCGAAGCTGCGAGTGGATCATTCAGGCCCCAGTGTGGTCTCTCCCTGGTGCCTCCCTGGTCTGAGTCACTTTGCTTTCATTTCTCCTCTGTGCTCCCCCTTCTCTGGTGATCCTTCTCCAGGGCATTGGTTAGAAAAACTAATGAACCTGAAATTCAAAGGACTTCTCTAGGAGGCAAAGGTTTGAAACATCACGACAGTAAAACATTTTGATCATAAGAACATCTGGGTCTTGACTGTGATGACCATTTAAATCCACATTCTTCTTGCTATTAAAAAAAAAAGAATAGAAGAAAAGAGTTGGATTAAGAGAATCTAGGTATAATTTCTAGTTCTAACACTTATTAACTGTATCATCTTATGCAAGTTACCTAACCTTCTAAACCTCAGTTACTTCCTTTGAGAGATGGGAATAATAACACCTGCCTTACAGGCTTAGTGTAATAGACGGTTATTATGTATTCAGGAGTTAGTCAGTCCCCCTGCCCACCTTTCAAAAACTTTTTACTCAGAAATAATTTCGAACTCACAGAAAAGTGGCAGGAATAAGAATAGTGCAAAAATTGTCCACATACTCTTTACCATTAACATTTCACTTTAAATCTTTTATTATTTTCTCCTACACACGCACCCAGAGTGAGGTTTCTTTCTGAAACACTTGAGAGTAAGTTACACATTTAATAGCCCTTTCCCCTGTATACCTCAACGTATATTTTCTTTTTAAAATAAATTATTTATTTCTTTGCTTATTTATTTTTATTTAAACATTTTTTGCTCGCCCTCGGCCTTCGTTGCTGCTCTCAGGCTTCCTCCAGCTGCCGTGAGCGGGGTCGACTCCCCGTCACTGTGCCGGCCTCTCTCCTTGTGGAGCACAGGCTTTAGGCACACAGGCTTCAGTAGTTTCGGCTCACAGGGTTACTTGCTCTGTGGCACGTGGAATCTTCTTGGACCAGGGATCGAACCCACGTCCCCTGCATTGGCAGGTGGATTTTTATCCACTGTACCACCAGGGAAGTCCCCTAAGTACATTTTCTAAGAAAATAAACCAGGATATTCTCTCACATCACTATAGTACAATTACTAACTTCCATAAAGCTGACAAAGACACAATACTTTTATCTAATTGAACATCTAGATTCCAGCTTTGTCAACTGACCAGCTAATGTCATCTACACCATTTTTTCCCTCTTAGGTCAGGATCTAGTTTATGATCAGATATCACATTTAGCTACCATGTTTTTCTACTTTAACTTTTTTTTTTTTTGGCCTTGCCACGGGGCTTGTGGGATGACCACCAGAGAAGACTTTCCTCAATCTGGAACATTTCCACAGATTTTCTTTGTCTTTTATTACATTGACAGTTAAAAAATACAGCTTTTTGAATGAAATTTTCCTTATTTTGGATTGGTACGATGTTTGATGTTTCTTCATAATTAGATTCATGTTAAGGATGCTAGTCAGACTGTTGTATAGGGGATGTTGTATTCTCTGAATATCACATTTGGAGACACGTGATATACATCTGCCCATAATTGGTGACAATAACTGTGACCACCTGGTCAAGGTGCTGTGTTACTCCACTGAATAGTTACCACTTTCCCTTGAAACTCATGAGCAATCTGAAGTAAGACACTTAAGATGATGCAGATATCCTGCTTCTCATTGAAATGTCCCCCCAGCATGCATTTATGACTCTGGCCTGAAAAAAATCTACCATGAGGATTGCAAAGTGATGATTTTCTAACTCTGGTATTCCGTTCACATTTACATTCTACTGTAAACAAGATTCTTCCCTTCTACACCACTTATTTGTGTATTTATTTATAATCAATATAGACTTGTGGATTTCTATTTTTCCACCAGCTGTCTATCTGGTTACCCTGGGGAGGGCTGCTGTCTTGCAGGCTCAGCATCAGTCTTTGCTGTTGGCCGGCTGAGCTTCCTCAACGATGGCAATAGCTGTGCACCAGATCTGGTTTCAATTTAGAAATGAGGTAAGGGTCTATGATTTTTCACTATGGTGACTGAAGTTGGCCTTCTGCTCATAGCTTTCTGTTCTTTCTAATTATACAAATGAAGTAATACTTTAATCAGCTGCTCACCTATCACCCCTGGTAGGGTGACCATGGGTATCAGTTTGACTGGGATGGTTCTAGTGTACACTTATTTCCCCCATGTAATCATTACTAGCACCCTTTTCACTCTTGAAAGTGGCTCAATTTAGACAATATGTATGTGTGCATGCTAAGTCACTTCAGTCGTGTCCAGCTCTCTGTGACCCCATGGACTGTAGCCCATTAGGGTCCTCTGTCCATGGGATTCTCCAGGCAAGAGTACTGGAGTGGGTTGCCATGCTTTCCTCCAGGGGATCTTCCCAAACCAGGAATGGACCCATGTCTCTTATGTGTCCTGCATTGGTAGGTGGGTTCTTTACCACTGGAAAGCCCAATTTAGACAATAAATTCCATGAATATCCTCCCCTTAGGGACACCATGATTTATTATCCAAACACCAGGGGTTCCTGCAGATAAAGTCACCCTGGTCTTCCCTCCTCCTTGCTGTCCATCGTGGGAAGTATTCCACCTTGTCCTTTATGACCATGTGCTCCTACCTGGGCTTTGCAGTTCTGTGATTTTTATCATCTCCACTAAAATCATGAAGCTCAGTTCCACAGCAGCTTCCCCCATACATCAACCTTAAACTACAAGGACACTCATTATGTCATGCTAAAAAAAAAAAAAAAAAAAAAATCTTCCTTACTAGTACACTCTTTATTGCTTCAGTGAAGAGTGTGTCCTCTGGGCTGGCCCAGGGAACTAGTCAGGTGGCGGATTCTTGAGCCGTATATAATAAACGCTTCTAATAGTCCCTCCTTCCTGAATCTTCAGAACCCTTCCTCAACACTGCACATGGAAGTCTGGCTTCTCCACTTTGCTTACTGTAGGCCATTTTTGAGACAAGGCTTCAAAGAGCCATCCCAGAAAACTCTCCAGACAAGCTCCCAAGCATCCTTGCTAAAATATTAAATCTCGAGTTCTGTGTGAATATCCCCAAATTAGTGAATTCTCCCAATTGAGCTTCCTGCTTCACCCCCACCCCCAAATAGAACATCTTCAAGATCCACTCCCACACACATTTCTACAGTTCCTGCCAGTACACATTAGCCAAGTCCCACAAGATCTTTGGCAGGTATGCTCTTTCTCCCTGGAACAGGACTTCTTCTTCTAAGTGTGGGCTGTGCGACAGCCTGACTCTGGGTTTTGGCAGAGGCAGTAAGTGGCGGGGCCAGGTCTTGAGAAGAAGCCATGAAGAAAGGAACCTTCTTTGGGCAGGAACATTCAGGAGATTTGAAGGGTCAAGAAACTTATCGACCCCTATCCCAGGTCTCAGGGTCCCAGTCTTTCCCTATCAGGGCTCTGCTTTGATGTGGATGCCTATCAAGGCCATGCATTTAGTCTTTTTTGCAGTTCTGCTACCCTTGTGATCAAACCGGTCCATCCTAAAGGAAATCTACCCTGGATATTCATTGGAAGGGCTCATGCTGAAACTGAAGCTCCAATACTTTGGCCACCTGATGCCAAGAGCCGACTCATTAGAAAAGACCCTGGATGCTGGGAAAGATTGAAGGCAATAGGAGAAGAGGGTGACAGAGGATGAGATGGTTAGAGAGCATCACCTACTCAATAGACGTGTTTGAGCAATCTCTGGGAGATAGTGAAGGACAGAGGGGCCTGGTGTGTTGCAGTCCATGAAGCTGCAAAGAGTTGGACATAACTCAGTGACTAAACAGCCACAGCTACTTGCGCTCCCAATGTTTCCCTCTCCATCAATTCACCTCAATTAAATAAGTGAAAGCTGTGATGCTATTGCATATCGAAGCTACTGCCATCTCTCTTGTCACCAGCAAAGGACTCTACTGATTTCATAGAGCTAGGAAACACAACCCCCAAATCCATCCTGAGGACTTGCTTTCTAGAACCACTTGTAAAACCAGTTGTGTTAGTTCTGTTTCTCTAGAAAACAGGATCTGAAGGCAGAGATGAAATCTGATTGAGAAGGCAGCAAGAGTGAGTGAAAAGGGAAATGAAGAGGGCTAGGAAGAGAAGCAGTGCAAGATGGTATGTTATCTTGCAGGTAACTGCTTCACCACCCTTTGCAGAGTCCTGGCAGGTGCTTCAGGAAGAATGTCTGCTCAGCCATGCGGGATGTCTCCAGACAGACTGTGTTAGAAAATCATGACTCAGAACAGTCCATAGGAGGCAGGAAGGAAAGATAATTTATTTGCCCAGCTCCCTCTCATCTCCTCTTTCTATTGGTCTAATGTCCCTCTGTCGCTTCAGTTCTTTCCGACTCTTTGCGACTCCATGGACTATAGCCCCAGGCTACTCTGTCCATGGGGATCCTCCAGGTAAGAACACTGGAGTGGGTTGCAATTTCCTCCTCCAGGGGAATCTTCCCAACCAAGGGATCGAACTGTGCCTCTTATGTCTCCTGCATTGGCAGGCAGGTTCTTTACCACTAGCGCCATCTGGGAAGCCCCAAAATGTTCCCTAGAGGGAATTAATTCCCTTAGATTCCCCATTGAGGGCTGTTTAAAAGCCACATCCTGCAGTGTGACATTTCATCTGATACAGAAGTAGTAGAAGGGTCAGAGACACCAGACACGCGGTCAGCCAGCCTGGCTGTACGGCAGCAGCCAAGAAGGACCTGACTGGGCAAGCGACTGTCGGTCCCAGATGGCTGAACTGCACAGATTCGGCTGGCTGTGAAGGGAGCTGTGGAGGCAGGAAAAAAGGCAACATCTAGCAGTGTGATTAGGCTCATAAGATGCATCTCATACATCCATCAAGAGGCTACTAATATCAACAGATGGTGGAGCTAGACGTATCATCCTCAGGTTAGGATTTTGTCTTATTTATCTTTGAGACCCTAGCAACTGGCACTTGGATAAGAAGACACCATTTGAACTCAGTCTGTATGGCTCCAAACCTTCCTACTATACGTCTCTGCTATGCCCGTTGTTATGCTGGTGAACAAATGTGACCATGCTCTCAGAGGTTGAGCAGCTGGTCATCAGGTGTCCCTGTTCAAGTTGCAAGTTGGCCTTGCCTCACTGTGTGTATATGTGGCTATGTCACTCTTGCTAACCACCTGAGCCCTGGCTGCCAAAGGGGAAAAGGAGGCGATAAATTAGGCATTTGGGATTAACATATATATAGTACTATATAAGGGCTTCCCTGGTAGCTCAGCTGGTAAAGAATCCGCCTGCAATGCAGGAGACCCTGGTTTGATTCCTGGGTCAGAAAGATCCCCTGGAGCAGGGATAAGCTACCCACTCCAGTATTCTTGGGTTTCCTTGATGGCTCAGACAGTAAAGAATCCTCCTGCAATCGATCCCTAGGTTGGGAAGATCCCCTGGAGGAGGGCATGGCAACCTACTCCAATATTCTTACCTGTAAAATTCCATGGATAGAGGAGGCTGGTGGGCTACAGTCCACAGGGTTGCAGAGAGTCAGACACGACTGAGTGACTAAACATAGCACAGTACTATATATAAAAAAGATAACCAACAAGAACCTACTGTATCGCATAAGGAACTATACTCAATATTTTGTAACAATCTAAAAAGCAAAAGAATCTGAGAAAGAATACATATATTATAAATACAAGAATATATATTACATATAAAAGAATATATATATATATATATATATAGCTGAATCACTTTTATGTGCACCTGGAACTAACACAATATTGTAAATCAACTATACTTCAATTAAAAAATTAAAAACAAACAAAAAAAAAACCCCTAAAACCCATAATCTGTCTGGCCTGGGTTCACTTGAGAGTTATATAACACAAAATACACAAAGAAATGGAGAACAGAGTTGGCTGGTCCACACAATGAGTACAATTCTTAGACACAAAAGGATTCTGAACAAAAGGGCCCTTCTGACTTCCAGTCCTTTCAGTGGGACAGCGCAGCTCACATCAGAAGCTGTCTTACCACCTCTTTGGAAAATTAACCAAATCTCATAGCTGTCTTCTTAGACCGTTTCACTTGACTCCCCACTGCACCCCATCCCCTGGGATGGAGGATGGATAGTTGGAATACTGGAGATGAAAAACAAAAGAGTTTCCTTCACCTGTGAGGGAGTCTTGAGGTGCCTAGGCCAGGAAGATGATCGGTGACCCTTCTCTGGTCCCTAGGATCTTGATCCGGGTGAAGCAGGATCCAGGCCCTGGGTTGGCAGAGACCTTGTCGTTGTTTGCATTTGGCCTGAGTGGGGACACTGGAAATTGATGCCAAGGACGCTGACACTTGCCAGACACTCTGTGATGTTCACTAATAGGTCTGATCACTTGATCTTAGGGAGCTCCCTTTTCTCCTGAGGGCTTGTGAGGCCACATTCTCTGCTCTACATACAGATCTACATCCTGAAACCCTAGTCTCCTGGACTTGAAACCCCGGGGGAAGTGAAGAGAAAGAGACGGAGACACGAGTGAGAAAAGGGAGGAAGGCTGTTTGAGGTGAGAATACAGCTCATTCCTCTGAGGCATGTTTTCTCCTAATCAGGAAATGAAAACCGAGGCAATTATGTATTGAGAGGATAACTCTCTTTCCATTCCCTATTTTTTCCAGGTGTGCTTGTACTTGAATTACTCAGATAATTTCCTGAATGTTATTATTAGGTCCATTTCCTCTGTCTATCCGGACCTAAGTTAGTCTCACTGTGGAATCTATGAAGTTCTGGGCCTGGGCTCTGTCGGTGATGCTGCAGGACTGGTCAGGAATCCAGGTCTCTACCTCAGCTTTTTTCTGAGCGAGGAGCTACACTCCAGCACCCACCCCTCACCACACCCTCCTCTGAAAGTGAAGTTCCAGTTCTACATGAGCAACTAACCCATAGCATCCAGAAACAGATCAGTCATCAGTGGTCTTTGATGACTGCATTTTTTTCCTCTTCATTACAAAAAAAAATTATCTATTTTAATTGAAGGATAATTGCTTTACAGTGTTGTGTTGGATTCTGCCTTACGTCAACATGAATCAGCCATAAGTATACATGTCGCCTTCCTCTCGAAACTCCTTTCCACTTCCCACCCCATCCCACTCCTCTAGGTTGTCACAGAGACCCAGTTTGAGTTCCCCGAGTCATAGAGTAAATTCACACTGCCTGTCTATTTTACATGAGGTAGTGTATATGTCTCCATGCTACTCTCTCCATTACCCCCCTCCCCATAAGTCTATTCTTTATGCCTGTGGATGATTACATTTTTAATTCAAGGTTAACCTAGCAGACGGTTAACCTAGGTTAACCTAGCATCTGCTTGCAATGTGGGAGACCTGGGTTCAATCCCTGGGTCGGGAACATCCTCTGGAGAAGGAAATGGCACCCCACTCCAGTACTCTTGCCTGGAGAATCCCATGGACACGGGGGCCTGGTGTGCTGAGCGACTTCACTCACTTTAACCTAGCATTGCTGTCACAGCTGCTTTAACCTCTCAAAGCTGGCAGGCTGGCCTGGAGTTTAAAGAGAAAGGCTATTACAGCCAGGCTCCTAAGTCTCCATAAGAGAGAAGTCAGAGGATCACAGAATCTCAGAGCCAGAACAGACCTTGGAGAGTGAGCAATCTGCTCTTCTCTTTCCAGAAAGAGGCCAAGGCGCAGAACAGGCGAATGGCTTGTCCTGGGTCACACAGCTCAGCCAAGTGATAAACCTGGCCTCAGGGCTAGCCCTCAGGTCAGGACTCTGGTGCTTTTCCCCTCTCACCTTGCTCTTCTCTTGAAAAAGAAGATGTCTTTAAGACAAAGGTCTTTCCCTGGAGAGTGTGGGAGGGCCTCCACTTCACCCTGGCTCTGAAGCATCTCTCCCTCCTCTCCTAACTCAGTAGCTGTGACAAGAGTGCGGACCTTGATGACCTCTCTGTTGCACATCAACTTGGGTGTAAAAGGACTTTATTAGTCTCACTGGACTCATGTCTCACAAGGACTGATGCTGAAGCTGAAGCTCCAATACTCTGACCACCTGATGTGAAGAGCTGACTCATTGGAAAAGGCCCTGATGCTGGGAAAGATTGAAGGCAGGAGGAGAAGGGGACGCCAGAGGATGAGATGGCTGGATGGCATCACCACCTCAATGGACATGGAGTTTGAGTAGACTCCTGGAGTTGGTGATGGACAGGGAGGCCTGGCGTGCTGCAGTCCATGGGGTCACAGAGAGTCGGACACGACTGAGCAATTGAACAACAATAATGTCAGAGGGTCTCTGGCTGTGTCACCTAGTGAGTTTTGGGGAACTTGTAACATATATATATAAGCATTGTTCCATCATGTGAACAACCCTGCCTGAACCACCCATCACTGCCTGGTAGCGGCAGGTGAGTGTGTCCGGTGTTCCTCAGGGAATGTCTTACCACAAGCCCTCGTCTACCTTGGGGTCACTTCTTGGGTGGCTTTACTCTCAGGGTCACTCCTTGGGTGACTTTACTTCTCCTCTGCTTCCCACAGTGGCAACCCCCGCAGTACCACGACCCTTGGGGGAACTCGGATCCTAAGTCCCAGGGACCGACGCTTCCGCCCCCGCGGGGGTCCCAGGACACGACCGCGATCGCATTTCGCGCGGCCGCCGGGGTCCCCTCCTCCCCTTCGCTCCCGCCCAGGAACCTGGGGAGCCAATCAGAGCGCGCCGGAGCCCCGGGTTGTGAGAGTCCCGCGCTCGGGCCCCGCCCCTCTTTGTTGCGGCGGCCAATGGACGCAGTCAGAACATCGGCGGCTGCCCGGGTGACTCGGTTATCTGTCACAGAATAACATTCGAGAATGGGACATGGATTGAGACGACGGCCGCAGCACCCCCAAGCCCAGGCCCAGAAGCAGCCCCCGCCTTCCCCGCCGCCCGGAGAGGCTCCGCAGCCATGAGGCCGATAGTCCGGAGGTAAGGTTCCGGAGCTGCGGGGCGCCCTTTCCCGCGCCCCGCCTGCAGCCAGTCCACACCCCGGCCCCCCGCCGGGGGTGCCCGGCGCTGGAACTCGGGGAAGGAGGCGGGTGGAGCCACTGCCCCTGGAGCCGGGGGCCGGGGGCCGCCCCTCGCGCGCCCGGCTTCGGGAGGCTTCCTGGAAGAAACGCGGCGGTCTTTGCAAGCTGAGGCTACCGCTTGCGCCCTCGCGGCAGCCCCGGGCGCTCACGTGCCGGCACGTTCTGGCTCGGCTCTCGGCCACATCTGGCGACCCAGGAATGTGCGGAGCCTTGCGGGGACCCCCGGTTCCTTTCCGCGGCGTGTCTTTATTCTTCTCCCTTCCCCGTCCACTCCTCAGCCTCCACGCTCCTTCTATTTCCCTCCCGTGGTTTAGGTGGGTGTGAAGCTTTGTGGCAATATCCAAGTCGCCTTGCTAGGTAATTGCAGGGCTGGAAGCTGGTGTGCAATTCCCTGGTTGGGGGTGGGCTCTGTCCGCGCGCAGTGCGGAGCGGACAGTGAAGTGGGGACCCTGCAAAGCCCCACTGCCTTGGCCACGGCCCCTCTGGATATCCACTTACCCGTGGTGTGTGCTGTCTCACTGATTTCAGGCACTGCCCGTAAGCAGAGCTCCGGCCGCCGCTCCCCCTTGGTGCGTCCTGCCGCAGCGAGAGGCATGGAGAAGGCCGCCCCCGCCGGACGCTGATCCCCGCGCTGCGCCCGCGAGCACACGCCCCCTGCGCAGCCCTCCGCGTCCCTTGCCCCGGCCCCACCATGACCGGCTCCGCGGCCGATACTCACCGCCGCCCCCACCCCAAAGGCGCCAAAGGCACCCGGTCCCGGAGCAGCCACGCGCGGCCCGTGAGCCTCGCTACCAGCGGGGGCTCGGAGGAGGAGGACAAAGACGGCGGGGTGCTGTTTCACGTTAACAAGAGCGGCTTCCCCATTGACAGCCACACCTGGGAGCGCATGTGGCTGCACGTGGCCAAAGTGCACCCCAAGGGGGGAGAGATGGTGGGCGCCATCAGGAACGCCACCTTCTTGGCAAAGGTTAGTAGATCCGAAGGAGGGCGTGGGCTGGGCAGGGATGGGACCATTTTACCTGCATGTAGCGAACAGAGGCAATTTCCATTTTCCTGGTCCTGCTGCAAACTCCCTTCCCCGCCTAATTCTTCCCGCCAGCTCCCACCCCCTTTGCTTAATGGAGATGTTTGTCTTGGATGTCTTAGCAATGGGAGAGAGAAAGGAAGAGGGCTTACTGTCCTGGGACTGTGTGGTCGACTTGTGCCAAGGTTTCTTTGAATCTGGAGCCAAATTCTGTTATTTATTTACCCTGTGTACATCCTCCTTCAGCGAAAACTGAAGCCCCCACTTAGCACCAGTGATGCCAAGAATGCATAGACTCCCTCTTCACCCTCTTTGGAGTCTCTTGGTCCTCCTCTGTGGTCCCCTCGAAAATGATTTATTAGACTGTGAATGAATTTACAACCAACCAGTCAGACTTCTCATCGTGAATCATTCCTAGACTTTTTGCCAATTTTTTTTTAAATGACAATGACTTTTACCTCTGAAACTCGCAAAAGGGTCAACCCTCTCTTTTCCCAGCTTATCTGGGCTCTGAGAAAAGAGAAAAAAGAGTTTTAACCATGACTTAAAAGGGACTTTCCAGTACACATGCTGAAAGAAACTCACAGGATAGAGAAAGAGACTCAGGAATGAAGCTCTTTCTACCTTGGAGAGAAGCCAGTGAGCCAGCTGAGTTTGGTGGCCAAGGATAATGTTGTTAAAATGGAGGGACATGTGCAGGGGTCTCTGTGTGAAACATCAGAATGCAAACTGGAGGAGTACTGCTCCAGAGCCTGGGGGCTGTAGCATGGCAGATGGTTTCCCGTGCACCCTGGGGACTCTGGTATGGCTGAGAAGATTCCTGGGCAGGTCTAGGAATGCCAGACCCGAGACCTGGAAAGCCATCTGGTCAAGTCCCCAACCTGGAGCATCTGGTGACCTGAGCCTCTGAGCCTGCAGGCCAGAAAGCTGTGTGTGCCCTTGGGGAACGTGGCAGAGCCTGTAAGCTTCCTGTGGCAGTTGGTTACAGTGTTTTATTATCCTGCTGGTCAAGGAGATCTTTCATTTTGCCCAAAGAGAATCTTGCCTGCTTTCGTGTCAGCTGTAATTACCCTTGCTGAGTCCTTCTGGAGGACTCTGAGCCTGAAAACAACTCTGGTACCGATGTACAGTTCTGATTTCCGAGTTGGTCCTTACTTAAGTGAGGCTTTCTCATTTAGCACCCTCAGCACCCACCCTGCTTTTAACTGTGACTTCATCCTTCTCCCGACATTGTGGATGGGGACCCCCTTTCTCTCTAGGAATCAGAGAATGTCAGCCTTGGTAGAGATTCATCCCTGCTTCTCAGCAAAAACCCTCCCTTTTGCTGAAGGCCTCCTGGGAATGGAGGGCTCGCTACCCCACAGGGCAGCTTCCAGGCCTGGCCAGATTTTGCTTACTGAGGAGCTCTTCTTAAACTGAGCAGAAGTCCGTCCCCAGCCCTGCCCCCACCCCCGGGTCTGTGTCATCAACAGTTCTTCTGCTCAAGAAGCCAAGGGCAGCACACACGGACTTCTGTGTGTAAATCAGCTCCCTCGAGCGTTGTGAGATGGTTCTCTTGGTGTGAGGGAAGGACTTGGCGTAAAAAATCAAGCTACTGAATCCTAGTCCTGCTTGTGCTCCCTCTAGCTTCGTGACCTAGATCACTCATTTAAAAATCTCCCGCCTTCATTTTCTCATCTATAAAATGGGAGTAGATCAGGTAGGATGTAAAGTTCTTTCCAACTCTCAAATCCTGTGGGGTTAGGACCCGTTAGTTTTCAGGTTTCCGGTGATCTGTGCGACACCAGAGGGGCACTGGACTATTCTGCATCTTCCTTTAATCGTCTTTGTCCACAGGTCCTTCTTCACCTTTTTTTTAATGTATCATAGTTACCAGATCAACTCACTCTGCTTGTCCTCTTTCTAGGACAGCTGCTACTTTGTCATCAGTCCGTCCCGGAAAGCAAGCACAATATGAAACACAATATTCCGAATGTTGTCTGAGCAGCTTAGAACATACACCACTACTTCCAGAGACCTGTGCTTTGATACTTCCATTATTGTGGCTGAATTCTGGGTTCTTAAAAAAGAGTGTTCTTTCTTTTCGTTTTTTTAATATAGTGGCCATATCGTATTGTACTTTCACAGTAACGCTAAGGTCACATGAGAGCTTCTGCCAAGCCAGGACAACCCTAGCCTGAACGTGGGTGTCCGCTTTTTGAGCCTAAATAAAAAACTTCACTTTTCTCTCCTATGTTGTATCATGATGCTTGCTTCTCCATCCTCAGCCCCACTGCAGCATCCCTTCTCTCCTGGTTCTGACATCCCCCAAACTCTGACCCTGCACGGGCCCTGGGATGGGAACAGCTCTTTTCTTTTTAAAAAATTTCTATTGGCATATAGTTGCTTGACAGTGTTGTGTTGTAAGTCAGCTACATGTATACATATATCCCCTTTTCAGCTTTCCTTCCAATTTAGGTCACCACAGAGCATTGAGCAAAGGGAATAGCTTCGAAAACTCCCGCTTCCAGGAACCTCTGATTCGAAGACTAGACCTGCCCTCAGCTCAGCAGAGTTTTTCCTCTGGGGCCAAGTCCTTTTCTCTTTTAATCAAATCAGTGTCTTGCTGAGGAATTTGTACAGAAGCAGGGGGTAGGGGGAGTGGTGGTAGAAAAGTTGGAGAGTTTCAGAGAGATTAACCTTTCGGTGGGCTTCCCAGTTGGCTCAGCAGTAAATAACCCCCCTGCCAATGCAGGAGATGTGGGTTCCATCCCTGAGTTGGGAAGATCCCCTGGGGAAGGAAATGGCAACTTACTCCAGTATTTTTGCCTGGGAAATCCCATGACAGAGGAGCCTGGCAGGCTACAGTCCATGGGGTTGCAAAAGAGTCAGACACGACTTAGTGACTAAACAACAACAAACCCTTTTTTTGACAATTGAATATGGATTAAGAAACAAAAGAAGTGACCAGGGTAAAGTATCAAAGACCTAAAAGGACTGAATGACACTTCCTTTGACACAGGCATTCTGTTAGTAAGTTCTGTCCAGAGATCCAGGTGCCCCCACTGGGGAGGGGGGGACAGATGTCACCTGCTCTGCGATCCTCCTTCTAAATGTGTGACCTCAGGCCTCTACCCTACTGGTTACCGGGTCTGAAGTTCCCACTGACTAGGTGAAAGCCAGGGTTTTTTAGGGATAGTGCAAGAAAGCAGCGCGAGTTAGTTGGCTGATAATCAAGATTGGGAAGGAGAGGCAGAGAAGATGGCTGGCTCAGAAAAAAACAGCTGAGCCAACTAGGAGACAGCGCCTCCTGCTTCTTGACTGCCTGGAGCTCGACTCTCCTGGGGCAGACAAACAGATGGATTCAGCGGGAAGCATCAAGCCGTTTCTTGCAGACGCCACGTTTTTGTAACTCATCCTCACATTGATCCCAAATTGGGACATAATTCACATTTAGTGGACTCCGCTTGGCCTGAGTGAAGAAGTGTGAGGGCTGTGGAGCCAGGCTTTACTGCAGTCAGGGCTCCACTCCTGCCGCCTGCCGGCACACACGGGCAGCTCACTTTATCCCCTGTCCCGTCCAAACCATCAGTCCCCCCTTCCTGCTCAGCCTAAGGATGTGACCCCTGACCTTCATACCAGGGTACCATCAGCAGATTTCTGGGGCCCAGCCTGGGCTCAGGAGTGAAGTTCCGTGCTTCCCTCCAGCTTGCCAGAGAAGATTCTTCTGCCTGGAACCTGCACAGCGTGTGGTACATTTCCAGGGCAGGATGGCAAAAGGCTGTGCTTTCTTGTCAAAGACTCCTGGTGCCCGGGGCTCTCGCTGCCTCCCTGGCCCCTTTCCTGGCTGCCCCTTCTCTCCACATGGTGATGTACGGGGGTGACACGCACAGTGGCATCTGTCCACATCCTTGCTCCTTGCATGCTTCTGACGGGTCATCTCGTTTGGCAAGGATGGAGAGAGAGAGAGCCTGTCTGCCAAAGCTGGCCTGTGGTCCGTTTCCCTTTTCTTCTTGAACAGCCGTCTTCCTGTCCACTCCCCTTCCCCCACCCCCTGACCACAGGCAGGCACAGTGCCTGTGGTGGTTAGAAGCTCGTGGAAGGGGTAGTTTAGATTTGTGCCCTCTAGATTCAGCCTTCTTCAGCTGGGATGTGGCTTGAGAAAGTTGGATGCAGTTGGCAGGAGGGACTTGATAGGAACAGGAGAAATCTAGGTTGAAGTCTCGGGTGAATTGGGGCAGGAAAACTGCAGGCGAGACTCTCAGGACCCCAGTCAGGGAGGAGGAGAAAAAGGAGTGTTCCCTGGGCTTTCCATGAAGAGGCTGTACCAGTTAATTTTCCCATCATGCCATAGGAGAGCATCCTACCAGGACTGGGTATCCACACTTCAGGATATCTCTATTGGAGAGGCAAAAAATGATACTCTGCAGTGGCTTTAATTTGCAGTTCTTAAGTTGTGCACTGGAACATTAAAAAAA
Source organism: Cervus canadensis (assembly GCF_019320065.1). Lineage (NCBI taxonomy): Eukaryota > Metazoa > Chordata > Mammalia > Artiodactyla > Cervidae > Cervus > Cervus canadensis. The sequence goes on from NC_057398.1 coordinate 9,879,238, forward strand.
ATATTTATTCACTCTTTGCATTCCTTCTTTTGTGAACTGTCTTTTCATGGTCATTTTAAAAATTGTGGGAAAACATATAATTTACCATTTTAAATGTATAATTCATCTTGTACTTATAATTAAGTACATGAATTACATGTACTTACATGTAAGTTCACATGTACTTACAATTAACTTCATGAATGAAGTTAATGAATTACTCATGTAATTCACATTGTAAGTAGGTTCACACTGTCGTACAACCATTACCACCTTCCATCTACAGAAGTTTTTCTTCTTCCTCGACTAAAACTTTGTACCCATTAAACACTGAGTTCTCCTTTTTCCCTCCCTCAGCCCCTGGCAACCACACTTCTTTTACTACTTGTCTCTATGAATTCGACAGCTATAGGAACCTCACATAAGAGAGATCATCCAGTATTTGTCCTTTTGTGACTGGATTATTTCACTTAGCATCATGTCTTTAAAGTTCTGGCTTATATAGCAAGTGTCAGAATGTCCCTTCTTTTTAAGGCTGGATAGTAATGCATGACCAGTGTACTACATTGTGTTCATCCGTTATCTGTTTGATGGACACTTGGGTGTCCATCTGAGCCATTTTCTTTTTTTGAAAATACAAATGTGCCTGTTTTTATTGTAAGCTTACCTACAGAATCTCTTTCTTTTTAAAAATATTCATTTATTTAGGCTGCGCCAGGCGTTAACTCTGGCGTGTGGGATCTTCAGTCTTCTGTTGGGGCATGCTGGCTCTAGCTGTGGCATGTGATATCTGGTTCCCTGACCAGGGATGGAACCTGGGCCCCCTGCCTTGGGAGCATAGAATCTTAGCCACTGGACCCCCAGGGAAGTCCCTGGGGCCATTTTCTTTTTATGAAAGCCTAGAGAGTTTTCTTAACCTCTTCGTGTGAACTCTTCATGAATTAAGGACATTAACTCATGGCCACCACATATCCACAGGGGGATGTGGATGTTTTCATTCTTTTCCTTCAGGCTGAGAAGGCATCTCTGTGATGCTCCTGAGTTGAACCTCCAGGGGCTCAAACTCTGCTGATTCTGTTTTCCAGTTCCTGAAAAGTGGACACCATTCAGACTCCTCACCCCCCCCTCCACTGACCCCGTCTAGACCCCTGAAAACACACCGTTGATGAATAATGATAGCACAGCTAACACAAAGAGCCCCGCGCGCCGAGCCCCAAGTTGCCTGCTTTATACATTAGGTCATATAATCCTCACCGCCAGCCTGGAAGGTCTGAAGTAGGTGGTATTCTTTCTTATTTTATCAAGAAGGACCTGGAGGCTTAGAGAGGGGGGGCAGCTTGCCCAGGGTCCACGGCACTTAGGTGAGAAAGCAGGGACTCGTAATTAGCCCGCAGGGAGCCTGCCTGGTTTGCAGTCGTCGGCCTGTGGGGGCGTGGGCAGCCGGAGGCTGACCCAGCCTGAGCCCCCCGCCAGCTGTCCCAGACAGCAGGGTGGGCTGGAGCCAGATGACCTCATCCCCTCGGCGGTCCCCGGCTGGGGTTTGGGGAATGTGGCCGCGGCTCTTGCACTCGCTCTCAGCCGGGGCTGAGGTAAGCGGGCAGCTGTTTTGAAAAGCCCTTGGGCGCCACTGGGCTTGCTATTCTGAGGACCAGCTGCCCCCCTGACTCCCACCCCCGGCATCCGGCCCTTGCGGGCTCCGTTGGGCTTGGGGGAGTTGAAATCACTTGGTGGTCGGCCCTGAAAGCTGAGTCAGAACGAAGTGGCTCTGGCTTCCTCAGGGCTTTGGCCAAGGGATGTCCCTCTGGGGATCCCTCAGGTGGCCAGCTAACTAGGTACCAGCCCCACTCTTCCGTGGCGATGGATGCCCGTGGCTTCGTGAGCGGTGCCATTGCCCTTTCCGGTGCCTGTCCCACCTCCCGCCTTGTACCCGGCCCAGAGCCCGGAACACGGGAGGCGCAAAAGAAATGGTTGTCCGCTGCTTCCTCACTTCTGTGTGAAAGCTCTGGCACTTTCTCACACAATTCCAGGTGTGGGTAGATCCGTGGATGTTAGTGCGAAAGAAAAGCAGGGACAAGCTTCCCCGTGTTTGCTAGGGCAGAAACACAAGGACACAAGGATTTGTATTTTGACCCCCCGGGGCTTGTGGGGAGGGCCATGTAAACAAATGTTCAAATGGGAACATTTTGCTCCCAAAAATGACTCTCCGTGACAGGAATGTGATTTGAGTTGATGTGTCGTAAGCAAATGTTTGCAGGACAGCTGTGTGAACGTGTGCACTCCAGTCTCACATTTTCTTTTTCTCTCAAACACACACACACACACACGTTGCACCTTGGCTGTGAAATAGGATGTGTGGCTAGTTCCTCCTTAAATAAAAGCAGCAGAAGGTGCAGAAGTTTGAAGAACCTCCTGCTTCAGGCCCAGAGGCCCTGCGCCCTCCAGCTTGGCTGCAGAGCCTGAGCCTGCAGAGCTGGGGGCAGAACCGGGGACCTTCATGGACCGAGTCTGGCTCCGGTGCCCACAGGCTGTCCAGCTCTGCCCCCAAGTCTCTTCACCAGTGGCTTCCCCTTCTAGCAGCTAAGCGCTCCGTCCCCAGGGTCTCCCTTTCCCTCTTTTCTTCGAGAGTGGGACTAACCTGACCTGCGGCCCCTTCTGCTCCTCCCTACGTGGGCCTCCTCTCCCTCCTGCCGGAGCCCCCAGCCCACATGGGCTGGGGGGCCCTGTCCCAGCATCTCCCCACCAGAGAGGCCGAGGTTAGAAGGGAAGTAAAGCAGAAACCACCCCCTTTCTTCCCAGGAGTGACTGGATTAGAAGCACTTGCTCATTTTCGCTCTTGGCCTGGTCGGTGGGGTGGCTCAGAGCTGAGCGCCATCTCGGCTCTAAATTCCTAAGAGGCACTTACCTCCCCCTTCCCCGTCCTGGGAGCTAGTGTTGACCTAGAGGCAGATTAGGAAGTGCAGGGGAGACTGGCCGCCAGGAGGGGTCAAAAGGTAAGACGGCTCCTGAGTTGGAAGAGGTGCCTTCCCTGGGAAGAGTGGAGACAAGAGGGGAGTCTTTACGAATCCGCTCGGGGCTGGACTCAGGGAAGGGGTGCCACGGGCATTGCAGGGGCTGGTGTCGAGGAGAAATGCTAGGTGTAGTGGCGTGTTGCTGTCCTTCGGGGCACCGTTCATCTTGTATTCAGAGGTGCCCTGGAGAAGAACACAGGTTACCCCAGCCATGCAGCCAAGGTGTAAGCATGCAGTAAAAGTGTGAGGATTAATGGAGCAGCTTGGAACGTCCCGGCCTGGGAGGGGAGGGTGGGATACTGCAGGATGTGGTCCTTGGCCTCAAGAAGCGGGGAGGCTCCCGTGGGGAGGAAGGCCGTGTTCACACAACACGCAGAGAGTCGTAGGGAGTCACTGCGACCCAGGGCGGGGTGTGTGCCAAGGGAACACAGGATGTCGGCAGGGGGCTGACTGGTCTGGGGAGACCCTATCCTGGAGGCACCAGTTGAATGGGTGCCCAGGGCGGGGTGGCCAGCTGCGCTTGGGAGCAGCTCTGTGGTGGTCCTGACCCTTGGTCCACCCCGAGGCACTGGGCCCCACAGCATCTCCTTGATACGACCATCTCTCTCTACTTCTCTGCAGCCTTCGATACCCCAGGTTCCAAACTACAGGCTGTCGATGACGATCCCGGACTGGCTCCAGGCGATCCAGAACTACATGAAGACACTACAGTATCCTTCCGACCGGGGTCAGAGGAGGAGACCCAGCCAAGGGGATGGGCATGGTGATTGCAAGTCTGATGGCCTGTGTGTTCGCAGATGGTCAGCAAATGCGGGGTGAGGTCGATGAGGCCGGGGACGGAGGAACGCCGTGATGTGAGAGTCTCGGAGTGACCCTGGGGGGCCATCGTTGCAATGATCAGACCCTCTCCCTTTAAGCAGCCGGCAAGGGGCGGCCAGGCAGTGGTGGGCAGGGCACGCCCCTGCTCCTCCTGTCTCTTCCTCTCTCTCTCTCTCCCTCCTCCCTCTCAGTCATCCTTGGCTCCTTCCAGCTCTCTTCTTCTGCCAGCTTCCTCTTCTCTCTTCCCTTCTAGTCTTCTGTTTCCTTGTCTTGGCTCTCACTTTTTGGCCTGATCCTGACCACGCCTCACCTACCAGAAGCCCGTCCGGTGCCTCCTTTCACACCTGGTGCTCTTGGTCCACTTTGCATGAGTGAGTGTGGCTCTGGCTGGGGGCCCTCTCCGCTTTGCGTGAGTTTGAAGAAGAGCCAAGGAACCTTGTGGTTCCCGGCTGGGTGCGGACCTGGCTCTCTTTTCTCCTCTGATCTAAGGAGTTGTCTGCAGTCGGGATTAGATCAGTTCTGAGCACCCGCGTGAGCTACGTTGTAAGAACCCAGAGGGCAGGGTCAGATGGTCCCCCCCGCCACGGCTGGTGCTTTATCCGGGATAGGGGTCAGGCGGGAGCCGGGCTGTGAGCGATGTAAGTGAGCAGGAGGGGCTGTCTGCCCGAGTGAGTCAGGGAGCATCTTGGCTCAGCCAGCGTCTGGCTCCCTGCCGCCATCCTGGCCCCCAGCACGTGGTCCATGAGGTCAGGCCTCTGCTGACCTCTGTCCTTCCTCCCTAAAGACAGAGAGCTTAGCAGAGAGGATTTCACGGGGCACTGCACACGTGTCCCATCTGCCCCGGAAGAGGCCTCCCCTCTCTGCTACGGGCAAGAAGGTTCCCTGTGGACTTGTGTGTTTTCCCTGAAGGGAAGGGTGCTGGCAGATGAGAACTGCCTCTTGTTTGGGTGATCTCTCTCAGTTCCTTCACAGACGATGAATTCCCTGCGTGGCTTTTTCCCAGTAGAATCGTAAAGTAATATTAGAGTTAGAAGGTAGCACCAGCCTCCAAGGGTCAGGCTGACAGCCCTAGCCTAGGGAAGGACGTCTGATTCGGTGCTGATCGCCAAAGTGGGAACTCGTGTGTGGAGCTCCCGGTGGCCCAGAAACATAAACTCTTGCCAGAGTCAACCTGGACCCCCAAGAGCTGAGCCTTTCTGGATGTGACTGACTCCTCACAACATTCCAGAAGGTGATGGAAATTAGAACTTAGAATTGCCCACCCCACTTCTACTTGGGACTTTCCTGACAGGTAAAGAATCTGCCTGCAATGCAGGAGACACAGGACACATGGATTTTATCCCTGAGTCGGGAAGGTCCCTCGGAGGAGGAAATGGCAACCCACTCCAGTATTCTTGCCTGGGAAATCCCATGGACAGAGGAGTCTGGCAGGCTACAGTCCATGGGGTCACAAAGAGTCAGACATGACTGAGCGACTAATACTAAATATACCAGGAATCTCACTGCTTGAATGAAATCTTTGGTAAAGTGAAAAACCACTTCACAGTGAGACTGTGGAGTCCTTTATTTTCCTCTTACCTCCAGGGTTTTGTACATTGTATTTTTAAAAGCTGAGTAGGCCTATATTTTTATGGGTTATTCTTATAGCTCATGCTGGTAATTTCCCAACGGTTGAGCCTCTTAAAATCATCCCCTGGCCACCCCCCAAGAACCTCCAAGCCATCAGTCCCAGATGGGGTGACTCTGAATAACATCCGGGGTCAAGACCTGGCCTGAAATCAGAATCACCAGGGTGGAGCCCAGAATCTGCTTATCACAGACTCCCCAGGTGGTTGTTAAACACTCTCATGTCCTAGGGGCCAAGCGCGTCTTTGCCAAGACAGGAATCCCAGCTCTTCTTGGGAGGGTGTGCAATGCCTTGAGGTGATCATTGCCTCCCTCTGCAGCTGCCTGTACCATTGTAGGGGCACGCATCTAACCTCATACTCCTCTCCTGGGCTACAGGTTCAGGCTTCATTAGCACCTTCCCAATACACACTTTTTCTGTAGGATTTTGTTTGAGGCAGAAAAGAGAAACAGAAGGCAACTTTTCTTTAGGTTCAGAAAAAATCAAGATCCAGTGTTAAGAGAGCCTGCTATCAGAGAATCTCCGGTCCCCTTCAGAATGAGCTGATGTGGGCTTGCAGGTCTCTGAGACCTTGTGGGCCACCAGCTCAACCCCAGGTTGTGGGTAATGGGGTCAGTCTCCTCAGATTTAATAATCAATGTCAAGTGTCAGTCAGACATGACATGGAAGGGATGTCTCCCCAGTAAACTTTGCTGCAGTCCGTGTGCTCTCGAGAAACTGCTGCCGTCTATCTGCCCTCCATCCCTCCATCCCTCTGTCCATCAACCTACCCTTCTGTCTGCAGCCAGCCAGCCAACCTTTCATTCATCCATCCACCTATCCTCTCTTCTATTTTTTAATGTTTATTTTATGATTTATTTGGCCACACCTGGTCTTAGTTTTGGCACACGGGATCTTTAGTTGTGGCATGTGGGATCTAGTTCCCTGACGAGGGATAGAATCCAGCCTCCCTGAATTGGGAGCACAGAGTCTGAGCCACTGAATCGCCAGGGAAGTCCCATATAACCACTCTTCTGTCAACCCCATTCTCCCTTCCTTCCTTGCATCCACCCTCTTATCCATCCATCCGTCCACCCAGCCATTCACTTATCCCTCATATTTAATAATATTTGCTAACTGGAATATGTTGGACTTGTGCCAAGCTTTAGGGTGATACAAAGATGATAGATAAACAGTCCCAGCTCTCAAAATTATAGTTTAGTAGGTGAATTAAGACATGTAGTCAACAAAACAAAATACAGAGCATATTGAAAAGAGCTATTCTGAAGGTCTGGGGTGCTTTGGGGCCTAAGTTAAAAGATTTCCAGGGCAGGTCAGTGAGGAGGAAGACGCTGTTGGTGATATTCCGGCTACCGGACACCTGGACAGCCCCGACAGCCCCGACTCCCTCATCCCTTCAAGAAATGAAACATAGCTTCCTCTGCTGGATTACTGGGGCCTTTGGAGTTTTCTGTCACTTTCTCTTTACATACTTCATACAGATACAATCATACAGGGACCCAGTTCTTTGAAATTAGGAAGATGAGACCGCTGAGTGGGTAAGTGGTGCATGGTCTATGGACCAGGAGACTGTGCTTCTGTCTAAGAGCTGTCATCTTTCTCTCCCACTCTTGGTCCTTTACCCCAGTGCTCAAACATTCTGGTCCGTAAGGGGTGAGGGTGGGGCTGCCCCAGGACCAGGGTGGCGGTGAGACTGAGGTCTGGGCCACTCCGGTCAGCCAAGCTCAGTGGTGGAGACTAACTCAGGGATGGGGGAGACGTATGAAATTTGTTTTATGTGGCCTTTTTTACTTGCTCCCTTGTAACATCCCTTGTCCTGGGTTAGTGGGAGGGTACTGTGGATTAGGGACACTAACCTCACAAAGGGTTTCCCAGGTGGCGCTGGTGGTAAAGAACCCGCCTACCAATGCAGGAGACCCGGGTTCGATCCCTGGTTTGGGAAGATCCCCTGAAAGAGGGCATGGCAACCCACTCCAGTATTCTCGCCTGGAGAATCTCCATGGACAGGGAGAGGAACCTGGTGGGTTACAGTCCATGGGATCGCAAAGAGTCGGACATGACTGAAGCGACATAGCGTGCATGCATGCAACCTCCCAAAACTACCTCTTGGAGAGAGGAGTGGCGAATTTAGGAATTTTAGTTCTGCCAAGTGCTTTGCCAGCCTCCTGCGAGGCCAGTTCTCCCCTTTTCCTCTGTATTCATGCTGGGCCTAGCGTGGAGACTTGTGGGTTGACACACAGACCAACTGCATAATTAAAGGAGCCTGAGATCCTTCCTTGTGCTCTACCTACAGGTTAATGGAAACAGCGAAAGAAATGACTCGGGAGTCCCTGCCTATCAAATGCCTTGAAGCTGTCATCCTGGGCATGTATCCTTTAAGGGATGTGAGTTTAAATGTGCTCTGTAGATGGTAGCATCACTCTGGAGCTGGTTGTGCCTTTCGTATCCTAGGTCCTCAGAGATGACGTTCGTCATCTGCGTGGAGGAAATTGTCAAGCTCCCCTGGTGCTTCTCTTGAACTTTCACCATCTGGACTTGAACCAAATCAGAGCTCGGCTGCTCGGCCATCCTCAGTGTAACCTGGGAGCTGAAGCCTGCTTCGAGGCCAGCTCCCAGGCCAGACGCATTCGTCGTGAGGAGAAGTCTAGCTTCCGGGGGACTAGCGAGAGCGTATGTGTGATTATTTTTCGCATTAACCTGGCATTGCAACAGTAAGGACACTCCCCGGGGATTATTCAAACCCATCTGCAGGAAGAATTCTCAAAGTGGACTGTGGAGAGGCAGTCCACCGTGTGGTGTAGAGTCTGGGCCCTACAGGATGTAAGGCTGAAAGCAGAGTCTGGACTCTTCACACTTTGCATTCCATTTTCCACTAGGTGCCTGGATCCTCAGCCTGAGGGGAAATACGGTCCAGGATAACCGTGGTGACCCTTGACTTCTTAGTGGTGGCGGCAGTAGAACGTGATCTGGTAGAAAAGCAGAGAAACTCCCCGTCCCGGGACGGACGGCTCGAGTGAACCAGCCAGGGAACGCAGCCAGGCCTGAGCTCGAGAGGTGGTCCCAGGTTAGGACAGGTAGGTCCTTGAGTGCCGTGCTGAGAAGGGTGACTTTTTCCAAAGACAGCAAGCAGCCTTGCCGAAACCTCTGGAGCAGAGACGGGACATGATGAGCGTGCACTCCAGAGAGACAGTTCTTGGGCGGACAGAAGGGCAGCGGGGGACGGTGAGACTGCATCTTTGAAGCCAGTGAGGAGCCGTTCCCTGAGGGGGATGGTGGTGCTTGAACCATGGTCTTGGCCATTGGGATGGCTTTGAGGGGACAGTTTCAGAAGATCTCAGGGACCGAGAATTAGCCGGCACTGATGCAGAAGGAGGTCCATGAGTACTACAGGTTTCTGGATCAGTCAACCATCTGTGGAAGATGGGCTGAAGGAAGGCGAGAGACTCAGGTGCAGACCTGAACTCAGGACAGTAGCCATGAAGGTCGAGGAGGGGAGTTGGACATGTCTTCAGCCCCACGCGGGGACTCATATGTGCGGAGCTGGAGGAGAGAGGCCATGCCTCTGCATTTCTGGTGTGGCAAATTGAGTGATTGGGTAGTAATGCCACTGTCCACGGGGAGGACTTACGGGGAAGGTCAGAGTTACAGGGAGGAGAGTTCAGATTTGGACATGTTGAATTTGAGGTGCCTGGGGGGTGTCGAGTCATGTATTAGACTGTGGAGCTCAGGAGGAAGGTCCTCGCTGGAAATAGAAACTTGCAGGCGGTGGGCATTTTAGGGGTGGTCGTGGTTTCAAGGATAACATCCCAGGGTTTTCTGCTTTAGTTGGATACAAGGAGCCTTTGACACAGACTGAGGAGGGCAGTTAAGAGAAGTGGAAGGAAAACCAGGAGAAAGAGAGGAGACACAGACGTCAGCGGGAGGCTTCAGACTGGGAACGGTAGGCTGGGTCTGGGCTGTTTTCCTGGCCCTCTGGACATCTTCATGGGGAAGGGAACTTTGCTCCTCTCGTCTGCTGACCGCTATCTGGCCGGATCTGAAACACGACTGTCCACAGTTGCCCAGGCTCGTACCTGAAGAATGGGAACTTGAGCTTCGTGGAGGCCCTTGCCCACCCTTCTAAGGCATACCTCCCTGCTGCTCCCCACCCGGGAGATGGACACGTCTGGGAGCCCAGCAGGAAGGCAGGGGTAGGGGTGGGGGACAGCAGATGGCTCCAGGCCCCACCCTTTGGAGGCAGGAGTCCACACAGCTTGTGGGCAGAGCCTCCTGTAAGGTTAATGGGCGGACAGTTGTCAGGGATTTGCTGGCGGTGGGTGAAGGAGCCCCTCGCCGTGGGCACCAGCTGCCTCCAGACCCTGTGCTGGTGGGGGTCGCGGGGCCCCTGGACGGAGGTCGTCTGGCGTCACGCGGCAGTCCTGTACGCAGTAGTCTTGTTGCCACGCAATTGCATCAGTCCAAGTGGAAATTAGCTTAGGTTCCTGGAGCTGCTTAAAACCCTTGGGGTTGGGGGGCTGGACCAGTTCGGAGGCCAGCCTGCTCTGGCTCTCTTTTGTTCTTACCATTGTGTCATTTCAGGGAAGTGGAGGGAGGGTGGAGAAATACTGCCGAACTCGGGGAAATTTGACTCCTGCGTAGACAAGACACAGAGCTGGATTCTAAAAGTGACGGCCTCTTTGTCTTTGCTCTGTCAGCATCCCTGTGACCTGCTTTCCTCCCAGGCACAGCCAAGGGTGAACTCAGGTCGTCCGTCTGCCTCCCACGGGTCCTTCCGCAGGTCCTGGGGGACGAGGGGTACGCTGGTGACTCTCAAATAGGTTGACTCAGCTGCTTCTTGCAGCCCTGTGTCCATCAGCTTGTCCTTGTTTCTTGTGTTTGACGTGAGCGCGGAGTTCAGGATTCTTTCGTGAAGGGCCACTTCTTTTGATCGTGGTTTTGTGATTGTGCTGGAGAGAGAGAGACTTGGGGGTCATGGCACTTCTTTTTGGGGGCCCCATTGGCCCTACTAGGGTTTAATCCTGGAGCTCAAGTGCTAGGGTTTCTCCAGTAACAGCTGTATTATCAGAGGCAGGGTAGGCATCGCCCCAGCAGGCTGGGTGCTGGGCCGACCCTCCCTGGGATGGGGGCACTGCTGCTTTCCTTTCCCAAGAAAAGCTCCGGCTACTTCCCGGTCCTCATCTACACTTCCTAGCCCCCTCCCTCTCGGTTCACAGAGAATCCAGGTCCCACTGATTGCCGGAATGATGGAGCCAATCTGAGTGATTGATGACTCGTCACAAGATGGGCTAGTGGTCCCTCCGGTCACTCCCCACCCTCTCTTCTCCCCTTGACTGACTCTTGTCCTGTAGGAATCCTGGTGTGGTCACACCGAGGCCCCTTCTCTGCTCCCCCTGAGGTTGCTGGGATTCCTCTCTCTCAGCGCAGATCGCATTGGGGTGGGTTTTTTCAGTTTTACTGAGATAAAATTGACTTAGAGCACTGTGTAAGTTTAAGATGTACACTGTAATGACTTGACATATATATTGCAAATGCAGGGTTTCTAAGAATTGTGGTGACATATTCATAACTTGTTCAGTCGTTCAGTCGTATCCAACTCTTTGCTACCTCATGTACTGCAGCAGGCCAGGCTTCCCTGTCCATCACCAACACCCGGAGCTTGCTCCAGCTCATGTTAATTGAGTCGGTGATGCCATCCAACCATCTCATCCTCTCAACCATGTGATCCTCTTCTCCTCCTGCCCTCAGTCTTCCCCAGCATCCCCTAATGTGTCAGCGCTTCTCATCAGGTGGCCACAGTATTGGAGCTTCAGCTTCAGCATCAGTCCTTCCAATGAATATTCAGGACTGATTTCCTTTAGGATGGACTGGCTTACATTTACCATTTTTAACTATACAATTCAGTAGCATGGAGGACATTCACACTGTTGTATGGCCATCACCACTGTCTGTCTCCAGTGCCTCCTCTTCCCAACTGAAATGCTAAGCTCATTAAACAGGGTCCCCAGCCCCAGACAACCACCATCCTACATTATGCCTCTGTTATGAGTTCAACTCCTCCAGATACCTCATGAAGTTGAATCATACAGTGTTTGTCCTTTTCTGACTGGCTTATTTCACATACATTAATTTTCCTCAAGTTTCTTTCCTGTTGTAGCATATATATGCTAGAATTTCCTTCCTTTTTAAGGCTGAACTATTCCATTGTATGTATATACCGCACATTGTTTATCCATTCATCGCTTGAATAGACTCTTTGGTTTTTTCCACCTCTCGTGAGGAATGCTGCTATGACATTGGTGTGCACGTATCTGTTGGAGTCCTCGCTTTTGGTTCTCTTGGGTGTGTGCCCAAAGTACGGTTGCGGGGTCATATGGTAATTCTGTGTTTAATTTGCTTGAGGAGCTGCCATGCTGATGGTATTGTGTCCTTTCCCGCCCCGCCCTGGCCACACCCTATAGCATGGGGATCTTCCCCAGCCGGGGATCAAACCCTTGCCCCTGGAAGGAGAAGCATGGAGTCTTAGCCACTTCACCATCAGGGAAGCCCCAGTGCTGTGTCCATGTTGAGTCCGTCTCTCTATCACACTTTCAGGGAAGAGCTGTGTACTTCATCTTTGACTCCACAGCCCTACCTAGCAGTCTGTCTGGCGTAGGAAGTAGTGTTTGTTACGCTGACTTAACTGAGGAGTGCCCTTGTTCCAGTCCCAGAGAACTCGCCCCAGAAAGCAGGGAAGAATTTATGTAAGAGGACCCAGAAGGATGTGATTTCACTCCCTTACTGCCAGCTAACCTCACATGATAAAGTGAAGAGAAAGCAGGTAACCATTTTTATAGAGAGGAGCCATCTGTGATTAAATTGAGGTCAGACGACAAGACTTCTTCCTTTTAAGGGTACCTGGATTAGCCCCATACCTTGTGCAGTCCTTTTTTAAAAAAACTTATTTTTATTTGAAAAATTTTAATATAATTTTAAAGGTTACTTTCCATCTACAGTTATTACAAAATACTGGCTCCATTCCCGGTGTTGTACAATACATTCTTGAGCTGGTCTTACACCCAACAGTTTGTTCCTCCCCGCTTCCCATCCCTATGTTGCCCCTTCCCCCTACTGGTACCTACTAGTGTCTTCTCTATATCCGTGAGTCTTGCTTCTTTTTTGTTATGTTTACTAGTATGTTGTGGTTTTTGGATTCCCCAGGTAAGCGATATCCAGTGTTTGTCTTTCTCTGTAGAGTGCAGTCCTTTTAAGCATAAGGAGATGTATCCTCACAAGGTAAGGTTCATCCTTTCAGCAAGCATTAACCAGACACTTCTGTGTGCTAGGCCTGTGGGATGCCCGGGATGCAGCGTGCAACTCCTGCCCTTGTAAGATACAAACACATCCACACAATGCTGGGCGAATAAACATAGAGCGCTCGGGGAGTTCTTGCAGGGGATGCGGAGACTTCACCCACCCTGAGGAAGGTCAGGGAAGGTGTCAGCCGGGAAGTGAGGCTCTTCCAGTCAGGGTGTGGCCCGTGTAAAAATGAGAAAGTCCATAGCATCCTTACCACTCATGATTCTTAGGAGACCCCAAAGATCTCTGCCAGGTTTAAATCCCTTGTGCTATAAGGCTGACCTGCAAGAAGCCAAAAAAGAAGTTATACTAAAATAGGGACATGAAGTCTTATACAGTGGGTTTAGTAGTTTATTTTTGAAAGTTTCGTAGGTCACTTTGGTCTCATAGCTTTGTAACGTGTTTGTTGTTGTTCAGTCACTAAGTCGTGTCTGACTCTGCGACTCCATGGACTGTAGCCCACCAGGCTCTTCTGTCCTCCACTGTCTCCCAGAGTTTGCTCAAATTCATGTCCGTTGAGTCGGTGCTACTATAATCATCTCATTCTCTGCTCCCGCCTTCTCCTTTTGCCTTTAATCTTTCCCAGCATCAGAGTCTTTTCCAATGAATCAGATGTAATCTAAAGGTCATTTAAATTTTTCAGTTATATTTGACTTCATATTCTGGGGGAATACATGTGCTGAGGGCAGTGGGCATAGACCTGTGGCTTCTTTATGGTCTCAGGGTGTATCCTGCAAAAATGTCATAGGTTGGGAATTCCCTGGCGGTCCAGGGGTTAGGACTCTGTGCTTTTGCTGCCAAGCATGCAGGTTCAGTTCCTGGTTGGGGAACTAAGATCCTGCAAGCTGTGCAGCCACAAAAATAAATCATCACGGATCAGCTGTAGGTCAGTGTGTGGGGGAGATGAGACAGCACAGAGGATGGCGAGCAGGGGCTGAATCATGGCAGACTTTGCGGAGGGATTTGGACTAAGTCCTGGAGGAGGTGAGAGACACTGAAAACTTCAGCAGAAGAATGATACGTGCCTCATTTTGGCTTCAGTAGATCTTTCTGGCCACCGTGTAGAAAGTGAATTGGAGCAGAGATAAGAAATGGTGAAGACAAGAGAGTAGAGAACTGTACCCCCTTACCAAGTATTACTACTTACCATGCACACGCCAGCTTCCTAGGTGGCACCAGCGGTAAAGAACCTGCCTGCCAATGCAGGTAGATGTAACAGACACGGGTTTGATCCCTGGGTTGGGAAGACACCCTGGAGGAGGGCACGGCAACCCACTCCAGTTTTCTTGCCTGGAGAATCCCATGGACGGGGAGCCAGGCAGGCTACGTATGGTCCGTGGGGTGGCAAAGAGTCAGACATGATTGAAGCGACTTAGCGTGCACTCATACGCCAAGCCAGTTAAGAGCCTGACTTGTTACTTATTTTAGCAAAAGCCTGGTGACACCAGCAGTTTTCAACAGAGTGTATCTGAATTTCTAGTGTCTCTCTTCAGAAGGGCTGGATGAGTCACCGTAGCCACACCAGGACCGTCTGGAGACCTGGAGACAGACTTGAGGGTGTGGTGCCTCTTGTCCATCATTGCAGCGTTTGGAGTCTGTGGGGCAGTTACCTGAAGCTGTAGGCTGTGGAGTTGCTGAGCCCAAACTGAGTTAATAGAGAGAGATTGGATGGCTCGGTCCCAATGAGCCAGTCCGTGGAGAGAGCTGAGCTGTGTCACCCGGTGATCTGGGGACTGAGGGGGGCCCGGGGTTCGGATGCTGCAGGCAGCTCTCTTGGCACTGGGTACTTCAGCCAGTACCCAAGGCTGCTGGCACGGGTGTGCCAGGGCCAGTGAGAGGAGCAGACAAGGTCCGGGTGTGACGCATCCTGACACCATCCCAGCGCTTCCTTTTCCATCGGTTGGTCTGTGTCTTTTCCATCGCCACTGCCTTGCTTTGACTCTGGTCATCAGTTCTCCCCGCACCGTTGCAGAGGCCTTCAGTTTCTGGTCTGCTCCACATACCCGAGTCAGAATTAATGACTGAGAACATCATTCCAGTGACATAAACCAACTTTTAATAGCTCGTCATCCCCTGTAGAGCACCAGGTAAAGAAAGAGTACCTTGTGATTGTTGTGTTTGTATTTATTTAATTACTAAAGAAGAAAGGAAATCTCCGCTCTTTGTCCCATGTAAGTTTGGTTTGGTGTGCACCAGATGCAGGTATCTCAAAGATAGCGAGTGAATTCCTATAAGAGGATTGATTTGGAAAGATGAGGTCTGGGTCTGCTCAGAGGCAGAGGAGTGGATCCCCTGACCGTGTGATCCACGTCCCCTTCCTGGGAGTCCAAGTTCTGGTATCTTCAAGGCCTCCTTTCTCTTCCTTGACTCAGATTGTCTTAAGATACTTAACGAATGGACAGCCTTCCATCGAGCGATTCCCCATCAGCTTTAAAACCTACTTCTCAGGAAACTACTTTCACCACGTCGTGCTGGGGATTTACTGCAATGGCCACTATGGCTCGCTGGGCATGAGCCGAAGGGCTGAGCTGATGGACAAGCCGTTGACCTTTCGGACTCTGAGTGACCTCATCTTTGACTTTGAAGACTCCTACAAGAAGTATCTTCACACAGTCAAGAAGGTCAAGATTGGACTCTATGTCCCCCACGAGCCTCATAGCTTCCAGCCCATCGAGTGGAAGCAGCTGGTCCTCAATGTCTCAAAAATGTTGAGGGCTGACATAAGGAAGGAGCTGGAGAAATACGCCAGGGACATGAGAATGAAGGTAGGTGCAAGGGAGGCAGATACGGGACGCAAGACCGTTCTTTCATTTTCCCTCTCTCTCTCTCTCTCTTTCTAGACACGTGCCCCGTGTTTCTGAGATGGTCAAAAGTTTCTCAAGGTTATCTTGCTTAGTAGCCACCCTTTTAAATAATTTTGGGGACTTCCGTGACAGTCCAGTGGTTAAGACTCCAAGCTTCCACTGCAGAGAGCACTGAGTTCAATTCCTGGTCAGGGAACTAAAATTCCACATGCCACGTGGTGTGGCCAAAATAGAATAATAATAAAAAATTCATAAAGGATTTTGTAAGGCGAGTGCAGAGAAAAAGAGAGTGAGCCCGGCAGTCAGGCAAGAAAAGGAAATTTATTAGAGGGAAAAGAGAGGGTGACTGGCTCTTAAGGAGAACCAGCGTTCTCCCTTTCTGATGGAGCCCTTCTTATACCCCACCAATGAAAAATTCTCTGAAGGGATGGTCACATAGCCGGAGGTCTGGAATCTGGTGGTCTTGCAGCTTTGAGAAGATAGGCACCTGTGAGATAACAGGATGCCATTTGGGCAATTTGGTCAGTCTCACAGATTGCTGTGATTTATCCTTTGTTTGCGAGGTCAACATAAAGAGCCATCTTATCAATGAGACCCCATGTGGACCCTATCAGATTTGATTTTTGACATGGACAATTTAAGTTTCTTTGCATTTACTACTTTAAAAATCAGAGCTAAAGTCCATGTGGGTTTTGTAGCTGAATCAAAGTCTTGGCCTGTAGTTCCTTGAGTTCTACGAGTTAATCTAAACTGTTAATCACTGTATACTAAGGCTCCAGTTTTGTTCTGTTTTGTCCTAGTAATAAGAGTGGGCGATCATGTCAGTTTCCTTGAGACCTAGGGCTTTCCAAAGACATAAAACTTTCAGCATTTAAAACCAAGACGGGGACTTCCCTAGTGGTCCGGTGGCTAAGAATCTGCCTGCCAGTGCAAGAGACATGGGTTCGATCCCTGGTCTGGGAAGATTCCACATGCCACGGGGCAACTAAGTCTGTGCCTCACAGCTACTGAGCCTGAGCTCTAGAGCCCGAGAGCCACCGCTGCTGAAACCTGGGTGCCCTAGAGCCGGCGCTCTGCAACAAGAGAAGCCACCGCACGGAGTGGGCCGTGCACTGCAGCTCAGGGATCGAGCCCGGGTCTCCCGCGTTGGAGGCAGACGCTTTAACCTCTGAGCCACCAGGGAAGCCCGCGCTGCAGCCAGAGGGTAGCAGCTTCCCTGCTTGCTGCAACTCGAGAAAGCTGGAACGCAGCAAAAATAAATAAATAATGAAATTATTTTTTTAAAAAAAGCTAAAAAAAGCTAAAAAAAGAAAAGCCAAGAAAGTCTCAGGCAAACCAGGATGAGTGGGTGACCCTGCTGTATAATTTATCAGATTATACCGAGTCATGTTTTATCTCTGGTTGGCTTTGTGAGTTGCAAAGCCCTTGGGCATAAAATTCTGACCTGGTGTCCCAGTAGCAAGCAAAGGAGCACGCGTCCTGCTGTAGTTTTTATAAATGACGCTCATCAGCCCTTTTTCCATCCACCGCGTCACTGGCAAGGGGACAGGATGCCTGCTTGTCCTTGCGCCTCCGGGGCTCGTGGAGTCACTGAGGGCTGTGTCTACACCGAGGTCCACGCGAGAAAGGGATTATGCAGAATTCATGCTTGGTTGTGTTTAGCACCTGGGGACTTGTCATCTTCACTTGGTAGGACTTGGAATGGAGATTTTTTTTTTCTAGGCGCACCATGAGCATGTGGGATCTTAGTTCCCTGACCAGGGATCGAACCTGGGCCCCCTGCAGTGGAAGTGTGGGGTCCTAACCACTAGACCGCCCGGGAATTCCCTGGAATGGAGATTCCTGATCCTTTGAACCCACTGTGTGCACACGTGTGGTCTTCCCGGGTGGTACTAGCGACTAAGAACCTGCCTGCCAATGCAGGAGATGTCAGAGATGCAGAGAAGAGGGTTCCATCCCTGGAGCAGGGCATGGCAACCCACTCCAGTGTTCTTGCCTGGAAAATCCCATGGACAGAGGAGCCTGGTGGGCTACAGTCCATAGAGTCACAAAGAGTTGGACATGACTGAAGCTACTTAGCACGCATGCGCATGTGCATGTATGTGGGGTGGAAGGATCCAAGGAAGAACAAACTGGCTTCTGGGGCAACGTGGATGGGACTTTGTCTTCACAAGAGGGGAATTTACTGAGCAACCAAACAGCCCCAGGAGGCTGAGGCATTGGGCTGTCTGTGATGGGGGAAGGGGCACAGGATCATCCTGTCATCCTCTGAGCAGTGGCCCCTCTGCTTCTTGTGGTGACCTTCTGAAACCAGGTCAGAATTTTATGCCCAAGGGCTTTGCAACTCACAAAGCCAACCAGAGATAAAACGTGACTCCGTATAATCTGATAAATTGTACAGCAGGGTGACCCACTCATCCTGGTTTGCCTGAGACTTTCTTGGCTTTTCTTTTTATTAACTTTTTAATAATTTCATTATTTATTTCTTTATTTTTGGTCATGCTGGGTCTTTGTTGCTGCCCTCCAGCTTTCTCTAGTTGCAGCAAGGTGCCTCATGAGAGAGGCCCCTGGGTGGCGCAGACCTCCTCCCGGAAGTCTTCCAGCCCAGGGCCTTGGGCAGCTGGGATGACGAGTGGGCGGGGCTGGGATGCTGGGCTTTAGGAAGGCACAGAGGGTCCCTGGGGAGCCAGCGTGGTGACTCCTCCTATCTCCTCCAGATCCTGAAACCTGCAAGTGCCCACTCTCCAACCCAAGTGAGAAGCCGGGGGAAATCCCTGTCACCCCGCAGGAGGCAGGCAAGCCCCCCGCGACGGCTCGGCAGGCGAGACAAGTCGTGAGTAGTATCCTCCCCTCCCCCCGCCATGCCCCAACTCAAGGCCCAGCGGTTACACTCGTGGGGTTGTCCTGGGCTTGGCATTCGAACCAAACGGTGATCTCCAAGAGATGGGCCTCTCGCACGGGGGACATCTCTGATGGAAAAGGGTCCTCCATGCATGTCACCCCCAGTGCTCTCACCCTCCTGACGGTCAGATGGAGACACGGCTGGAGGGATAAGCCCCAGACGCCGTGAGATGGAGAAGAGCCTGGAAGGAGCCCTGGCCTTAGTTAGGAAGCCGGGGTCTGGAGCCAGCTCGGCTGCTTACGGAGCTGTGGGGCCTTAGACATGTCATGCAGCCTTTCTGGGCTCACATTCTCTCACCCCAAAAATGAGAACGTTAGAGGAGGTGAACTTGCCTGTTAATAGAACCTTAGCCCTCTGTGCCCAGTAGAAAGTTCGATCGCCCTCCGTGGATGGTGGCATCAGAAACAGCGCTCGGCCTCCCCTCTTTCCTTGGCTGGCTGTACCCTCCTCTGTTTTAGCCTCGAAGCTGGTGACTCCTCGCCTCCTTCTTAGATCAAAATGATCCACTTAAGAAATGATAGATTGGAGGTGCTGAGGCTGCCCAAAGTAGCCAGTGATAATCCCCCGGCAAATACGTGGGCCTTAAGTACCCTGGGGCAAAAATACTGCCTTGATGAATACCAGTAGCCTGCTGTGTCTGTCACACGGGTTCTCACCGTGGGGGGGACCCAGGGGTGCAGGGCACAGAGGGGCCCCGGCGCGTCTGCCCGTTCGCCTTGCAGCCCGGGCAAATGCTTGGGGGCGTCTTAGTTTCCTTTTGCGCCAAAGGGGATCAGAATGCTTTTCCTGCCCATCTCACAGGGTGCTGTAAGCTCAGGTTGGAAGGTGTGATAAGAGGGATCTGTGGATGGTGAACTGTGTTACACCGCATGTTGTTACTGTCACGGCATTCCTGTAGTGGGAGGAGAGAGTTTTAGTTTTCCTTTTCAGAGGAAGGAACCAGGGCCCAAAAGATCTTGTGCTGTGTCAGTGACAGAACTGGGGCTGGAACCCAGGCCTCTTCACCCTGGGAAGGTCGTGGGGGAGGAGAGCGTTGCTTCGGTCTAGGGAAGAAACAGGACAGGATGGAGTATTGTCATTTCCAGGGAAGTTTTCCTGTTCATCTCTGTGCCGCCTCCCACTGCCAGTCCCAGGCTTCTGCACCAACAGCCAGGAAGGTCTTGGGACTGGAGCCCAGGATTTGAAAGGGGAGGGTTGAGTGCTCCTATAACTGAAGGTCAGAGTGGTTTCTTTTTTTTTTAAATTTTAATTGGAGGATAATTGCTTTACAGTATCATGTTGGCTACTGCCATACAACAACGTGAATCAGCCATAAGTATGTATGTCCCCTTCTTCTTGTGCCTTCCCCCCTCCCACCCCACCCCACCCCTCTGGCTTGTCGCAGAGTAGGACATGTTGAAGTCCCTGTATTATACAATAACTCCCGGCGGTTTCAACATAGGTTTGTCCTTTTAGAGAGCAGGATGGCTTTAGACCTGTCATACACAGCCTCTGACCCTATTCCTGCCCCTGATGCTGGGCAGCACCCTTGATCCTGACCCTCACCCTGTCTGTCCTCTCTGATTCAAACATCCATTCATTACTGTCACTGAACAAAGCAGCCGTTGTCTCAGAGGACTATGGACCTGGAAGCCCTTCCCAGAGGGTCACGGGGCAGAGTGTAAGGGGCCCTGCCCAAAATGGGAATCTATCTGGTGGCCCCTGGAGTAGGGGAAGGGTAGCCTTTAATCTGCATGGTTATCCTATCTGATTGGATTTGTGCACAGGATGGCAGTCGTTGGTTTTTAAGGCAATTCCTGTTAGGGTCATTTTACTTGGATCCACGGGAGCTTTGCAGTCCAAGGAAGATTACGTTTTTAACTGCAAAGAGTTACCGTGATTGCCCAGGGATGGTAAAGCCCATACGATCTTATAAGCTGGTTGTAGAGACAAAAGTCGGGATGACAAGCGGCTGGTGATGGTCGTGGTGTTGGTGCTGGTTTGAGTGGAGGAAGAAGGGAATTTGAATTTGGACCGTGGGCTTTGACGTGCTTCTTAGGCATGGAGGAGGGGAGTGGAGGGAATGTCATAGAAGTTGCTGAAATTGCAGATGTGGAGTTCAAGGATGTTGGGGAATAGAGATCCTGCCTCTAGAGCCATCTACTTGGAAGGGACAGCTGGATCAGTTTGCCAGGAAAGAAAGGAGAAAGAGGAAAAGAAGTGATGTCAGAGTCCTGAGTGTGTGAGCAGAAGACCCAGCATAGGAGATGGGGAAGAAATAGAGAGTGGGAGAAAGGGTCAGCGTGAAGGCATCCACCTGTGCACACCGAGGACAGCGCAGAAGGACTTAGGGGCGATGAGGGGGTAGAAGTTGACACTGTATATCACGTGGCTCTGATGCTGCTGGGAGGGAGGCCGAGTCATCTGGTGGGAGTGGGGAAGCGGCTTATCAGTACAGGGTGAAAAATGGGCACACGGGGCCCGGCTGAGGAGAGATGGAAGGATGGTATAACCCTGTTCGCAAGGGCTTCCCTGGTGGCTCAGATGGTAAAGAATCTGCTTGCAATGCAGGAGAGCTGGGTTCTATCCTTGGGTCGGGAAGATCCCCTGGAGAAGGGAATGACTACCACACTCCCAGTATCCTTGCCTGGAGAATTCCATGGACAGGCTCCTCTGTCCATGGGATCGCGAAGACTTGGACATGAGTGAGCGGTTTTCGCTTTAACGCTTGAGCACTAGGAGGCGAGCTTGTTAACACAGATTGCCGGGCCCCTCCCCCAGCGGTTCTGATGCAGCAGATCTGGGCGGGGGCCTGAGAAGGTGCCCTTCTAACAGGTCCGGGGTGATGCTGGTGCTGCTGGTCTAGGGATGCCACCTGGAGAGCCAGCGTCTGGTCAGGCATTGTGGGAGAACCAAGTTGGGGCTTGACCTTCAAAAAATAACAATGTCAAGTCTGCTGAGAGGAGCAGATGAGGCCATCGAGCGTGGATCAGGGGCTCAGCCCTGCCTAGTTGAGGTTGCTGTTGTGAAATCAGAGGGTGTGGCCCTGGCGTGGGCCTGTGATTGGGCCCCACTGAAGTCACCCTGGGAGGAACCCAATGGGTCCTTCCCCCGGGGGCCAGATAGAGAAGTCCTGACCTCAGTCATCGCCCAGGCCATGCCCCTGCCCTAATCTCCGGCTACTTTGTCACGCAGCCAAGGCAAGCGAGCACGCTGGCGCCTGAAGCGGACAGCTGTTAGATTGCCATGGATGCGAGCGCACAGCCACCCTCCAGCGTCAGGGCCCCCTGCCCTCCCGAGGCGTGGGAGTGGGCCTGGGGACGGGGAGGAAGACTGCGGAGAGGGCAGTAGTCACCGAGAGGTCAGGAAGGAAGACCTTCGGGGAGGTGCAGTTCAAGTCCATCACCCCTCTTCATTCCCTGAACTGGTCCCGGCTCCAGCTGGGCAGGCCCCAGGACCACAGAGGGTGACAGCTCTTGGTTCAGTGGAAATGTAGACTTTTCCAAAATGATGAAGAGGGGCTGCAACAAGCCCCCGAATCCCATGAGACGCGTGACCCCTGCTGGTAGCCCCTTCTCCTGGGCTGAGCCCTGATTCCCAGGGGTCTTCATAAACTCCTCCCAAGGGTCAGAATTCGGGGAGAGGGGTTTCTGGCCCACAACTAGGACCAGGTGGCCTTGGCTGCTTGACCAGCCAGGGAGCCCAGGCGGCTTGTGGGTTCCTGTGGACACTCTGATGTGAGCAAGTCCAGTAAGATCATGGTTATTCTTGGTGGAAGCTCCTGCTGCTGCTTTTCTCTGCTCGCAGCAATTGGAGGCCAGGAGAGGAATCTGGGGGGCAAGTATCTTGGCTAGAGTTTCACAGTGGATGGAGGCATTACAAGGGCTTCCCAGGTAGCGCTAGTGGTAAAGAGCCTGCTTGCCAATGCAGGAGACTTAAGAGAGAGACGCAGGTTCGATCCTTAGGTCGGGAAGATCTCCTGGAGAAGGGCATGGCAACCCTCCCCAGTATTCTTGCCAGGAGAATCCTGTGGACAGAGGAACCTGGCGGGCTACCATCCATGGAGTCTCAAAGAGTCAGACACAACTGAAGCGACTTAGCACGCACGCACAGAGATGTTACAAGGATGGCAGCGTCTCTTCCACGGTTCCTCCTTAACCCTGACTTCCGGATTGCAGGGCAGGATAAGGGATGACAGGGGCCCCCATGTAAGAAGAGAGGGAAGGAGGGATGCAGGAGACAAGAGTAACATGAAGGCTGTGGGAGGTGGGGACCATGAGACGCGCCAGGCACCAAGCTCCTCCCTCCCTCTCCAGATCCCAGCTTCCACCACTGCAACAGACTGGGACCCAGGACGGCCTGGTTCCTAGAGGTGTGTCTGGAGAAAAGCAGCTTCCCAGCCTCTACCCATGGCCTTCCCCAAGCAGGCTTTTCTCCAGGTAATCTGGCTTTTGGGTGAGGAAACGAGAAAGTAACAAATGTGGTTATGATCCAGTAACTCGATCAAACTCCGGGCCTCTTCGTGTGTAGCATGATCAGGACCAGGAAGGGTTTGGTGACTGTTACTGAGTTGTTATTTCAGCACCACTTAATGCCAAGTCATTTCTAAATGTGGCGGGTGCTGCCGTGAAGCTGGGGAGTGGCCCCAAGAGGGGAGAGTTACCATAACAGGCAAGAGGCCTTCAGCTGTGGGGTCCCAGCCCTGTCTGTGCGTGTGGATAATTTTAGTGGTTTTGCGTCCCCCGCCCCCTCCTCCTTGCAGCTGGGGCTCCTTCCAGCCCTGCATTCCTCGCCATTTTTGCACTTGTCTGAATAATCCTTCTCGAAAGGAGCATCAGTGTCACTGGGTTGACAGGACAGTCAGCTGAGAGGGAGGGCAAATGGCAGTGACTCCGTTAGTGTCAGCTGAGACAGCGTTCCTTCCGAGAGAGAAACAGGGACTCCCACCCCCACCCCTCCGCCCCCCAGTCCTTCCGCCTTCTCTCTGCTCCTCTGGGAGTGTCTAAAAAACATTTGGAGAAGACTCTTGAGAGTCCCTTGGACTGCAAGGAGATCCAACCAGTCCATCCTAAAGGAGATCAGTCCTGGGTGTTCATTGGAAGGACTGATATTGAAGCTGAAATTCCAATACTTTGGCCACCTGATGCGAAGAGTTGACTCATTGGAAAAGACCCTGATGCTGGGAGGGATTGGGGGCAGGAGGAGAAGGGGGAGACAGAGGATGAGATGGCTCGATGGCATCACCGACTCGATGGGCATGAGTTTGAGTAAACTCCAGGAGTTGGTGATGGACAGGGAAGCCTGGCGTGCTGCGATTCATGGGGTCGCAAAGAGCCGGACATGACTGAGCGACTGAACTGAACTGAACTGAACTGAAAGAACCTTCCACACAGAACAGTCAGGTTGTTTCCTGTGGTTCTTAAACAGAGAGAGCGAGCTTGCTATGTAGGTGGAAAAGACCTTCGGTGAACTTAAACCAGCTCCTTGAGGACAGTGGGCCTCAGTCTCGCTGAGATTCTCAACAGGGGCCCGGGCGCCCCCTGGGGGAGAAAGGTTAGAAGTGCAGCAGAAAAGGAGAGTTTTATAATGATGCTGCCCATGAGTGCCTGGGGGCCCGGAGGGTGAATGTCGTGCCAAGCTCAGGACCATTCCCGCCCCCCAGTAAAGAACCAGTCCACCTAAAATGCCCCCACTGAGAACCCCGAATGCTCCCTGGGGTCCTTTCCATCTCTGACAGTCCCCAGGTCTTGGCTTCCTGATCCATGGGCTGAACCCGAGAGAGTGGTGGTGAGTGGACAGTGGTTTTCTGGCTGGGCTGCCTGTGTTCCCATGAAGGCAGCTCCTGCCAATCCGAGTGACCCCGAGAACATTCTTCTGAACTGGGGCAAGAGCCCCTCAGGGCCCATGGGAACATCTTTATCTTCTCTGCCCGTCAGGCTTCTTTCCTCCCTCCGCCTGGTGCCCTCTCTTCTTTGCTGCTCATGCCTTTTTCTTCCCTTCGTCATCCTCTTTGATTTCCCTTCTTTGTCATCCATCTCGAGGGTGGTCCGCTGCTCTGCTGGGCTCTGCTGGGCTCTGCTTGCCCCGTGGAGACCCTCAGGGTCACAGAGGTTACTCAGCCCAGTGAGAGCCCTCCTTTCACTGCTGGGCCACAGCCGGATGAAGGAATTCCTGCCTTGTTCTGTCACCAGGCTCATGAAGGTGCCTCCAGGTAACGGGGCTGAGCGAGGCCCTAAGTCATTTCTAAGTGAAGTCATAATGAAGTCAGAAGCGGTTCGGGTCCTTGGTCTGATCACATTGAAGCTATTTTGAATGGGCCCCAAGAAGTCATTCTCTTTAGATTCCAAGTGAGGAAATCTCCCCCGGCAGGGGTGGGTGGTGGGGGGTGGTTGGAAAGGGGAAAATTCCCTTCACATGGAACGTAGAGGAGACACAGGGAGCGAGACCTAGGAAGGTTGTGGAGGGAGAAGTCAAACCTCCCGGACGAAGTGGGGTTTCATCAACTCAGGCACCCAGAGAAGGCAGTTTCCAACTCAGAGGCCCTCCCTGCTTCATCCCCTGGGGGATTTCGTGTGGTCCAAGGTGCCCGGAGATGCTTGAAGAAACCAAGATGAAGTGATGGGCCTTATTGAGAAAGACTGCCTCTGGCAGAGTGAGCCAGGAGCCTCCAGGGCTGACGATTGAAGATAGTCACGCAGGGCTGGGGTTCCTCAGGGGCTCTCTGCCCCAGAAAGGAGAGGTGAGGTCAGAGCCGGAATCCACGCCTGGGAATCTCAGTGGCCTTGGCTTCTGGTCTCTGGCCAGAGCCTCCTGCCTGGGGAGGGCTTGAAAGAAAGGCCAGGGGGCTGGAGCTCTCTCCAGAGCCATATCCCTCGTGGCTCGGGCCTGTCTGGTCACAAGCAGCCTCAGCTGCCGGCAGCGGTGCCTGTGATTCTGGAAAGGGAGGAATGTCAGAAGGGGGGGGCTTTGAATGACGGTGGCAGGTGGGAGGGAGCCCCCCTCAGTGTTCCTCCCCGAGGCGTATCGAGTCTGGCCTGGCCTGACTCCTGCCCAACTAGACAAGAGAGGAGGGCCTTGGGTCTCCCTGAACTTGTGAATGCTGGGCTGATGCCACCCCTGATTTAATCTCTTCCACCCTCTTAACGTGGAGGAGAAAATGGCAGCCCACTCCAGTCCTCTTGCCTGGAAAATGGCGTGGACAGAGAAAGCTGGCCGGCTGTAGTCCACGGGGTCACAAAAGAGCTGGACACGACTGAGCACACACACGCACGTACACACCCTTAACACCGAGGACTGAAAAGTTTAACGTTGCACTGTTGCGATACATCGCTTTCTAGAATCCAGAGACCACGGAGAGTCCAGCTAAACTGGTCCTTGTGGGTGTGCAGTGTGTGAGGGTGTCGCCTGTGAACACGGGCGTGTGCGCGCGTGTGAGGGGTTGTGACCTCAAGGGAGGCAGGAGCGAAAAGCCTGAGCAGCCTGCCCGGTGGCCTGTGCGTCCCCGTCAGGCAGCCAGCCCTGAACTGGGCTTAGCTGGGCCGCGTCCCTGAAGTATCTCACACTCGCCCGGGAGAAGGAAGGGGTACATTTCCATTAGAAGAAGGGGAATGGCTTTTTGCTTCACTGACCGGCCGTTTGTCTTGGTGACCCCACGATCTGAAAGGTGCTTGGCACAAAGTCTGAGTGTGTTGATTTCTCAGTGTCCGGCTCTGCCACCCCATGGACTGTAGCCTGCCAGGCTCCTCTGTCCGTGGGATTCTCCAGGCAAGAATACGGAGCAGGATGGGTTGCCATTCCCTGCTCCAGGGATCTTCCTGACCCAGGGATCGAACCTGGGTCTCCTGCATTGCAGGCAGATTCTTTACCGTCTGAGTCACCAGGGAAGCCCAGGGGTGGCTTAGTAAGTTCTTGTGAATGAGGAAGTGGTACCCAAGTTCCAGGAGCCCTGCTGGCCGACTGCCATTCAGGCCCTCTGACCCATCCTGCCCAGTGACGGCTTGGGGGCTAGGGGTGTGAGGAGAGGAGACGCCCCAGACACAGCCCTCGTCCCAGGGAGAGGGAGGGACCTGGGTGGTTTAGGCGGGACCCTCTAGGCTTTTCCTCCACTTATGGCCTCTCTCCTGAAGCCCGGTCTCACACAGACACACCAGCTCGTTCAGCCCCAGGTTGGGCTGTCGCCCCACTCACATCCCCAACACGCTCCATCACTTTGTGATTCCCAGGCTGCTTGTGGCTTCCCTGATGCTGCCGTCCAGTCTAGCCAAGCTCTTTTTGGCCCTGAGGCTGCCCCAGGTGGGGCACATAGGAGATGGGTCACTGTCCCTGAACCGTCTAGATGCAGTTAGCCCATACTAGGGTATGTGGTGAATACCAGTGGCACGTCCCACAAAATGCTTTCTCTATGGAACCGTAGAGAGGAGGCCCTCTCCCGACCCCCTCCCGCTCTGCAGAGCTCCGTTGAGCTGGCTCCTGGGATGCAGGCCTGAGGGTGGACCCAGGACCAGGCCATCAGGCAGTCAGCCTGGTTCACCCTTAGATACACTGACATTGACATGAGGCTGGGACAGTCCATTTCTGCGCGGAGAGAAGTGCCCCCTCCTTCCTTCCACAAAAGTGCACCCAAGGAAACCTGAAGCCCCTACCCCGCGTCCCCTAAAATAGAAGGCACCCGAGAGCCTTTCAGAGGGAAAGACCTCCTTGTTTGGACTAGGGAAGGATTTGGAGAAATACATTGTTCTAAAATAATAACCCTGGATCTGATGTGCAAGGTTCTGGGCAAGTGCAGACCCAGCTGAATCATCATCCTGGGGCTTGTGTTTCTTAAAAATAACCCCCCTTGCAGTATTCTAATTATAGCCGGGGGAGCACTCGGAAGGGCCTCGCCACAATAGCTCCCCCAGCCCTGGCCCTGAGACGAGCTGGCAAGGACTGAGCCGTTGTTTCTGGCTGGGCTCCCAGGCGGGTGGCATGCTGCGATAACCCACTTCTGCCCTTCGCCAGGCCAGGAAATCCAGCCAGTGTTGCCATGAGAGAGAAGGGTTTCACCTTGCAGACAGTTCGCCAGGAATCTCAGTTTAACTCATTTTCTGCCAGTGTTGTCGTTCAGTCAGTCGTGTCCGACTCTTTGGGACCCCATGGACTACAGCACACCAGGCTTCCCTGTCCTTCACTGTTTCCCAGAGCTTGTTCAAACTCATGTCTATTGAGTGGATGATGCCATCCATCTCATCCTCTGTCGTCCCCTTCTTCTCCTGCCTTCAGTCTTTCCCAGCATCAGGGTCTTTTCCAATGAGTCAGTTCTTCGCATCAGGTGGCCAAAGTATTGGAGCTTCAGCTTCAGCATCAGTCCTTCCAATGAATATTCAGAGTTGATTTCCTTTGGATGGATGGGTTTGATCTCCTTGGAATCCAAGGGACTCTCAAGAGTCTTCTCCAACACCACAGTTCTGCCAGTTTTAGCCTTTTTCCCTCCTCCCCTGTGTTCAGGGCCGTTGTGGGAGGCAGGAGGGTGGGGGTACAGAGGAAGGAGACGACTTAGTCCCTTTCCGTTGGAAGGCCCCACGCTGTCTGTTGTCGCAGAACCAAATTCAGCTGTACAAGTAGGCAGGTTCCCCAAGTGACCTTCAAAGATAAGGTAAAGCCTCTCCTATATACAGAAAAAAAAATCTTCTAGTTAATTCTTAGAATGTTTGTTCATGATGGCTTGAATTCTGGCTTAGGACTTTGTTAAAATAAAAATATCCCATCACAAAACTATCATAATGAAATCCTATCAGCCATTTAGTAGGAACTAGACCGGCTTCCCTGGTGGCTCAGCACTGAAAAATCTTCCTGCAATGTAGGAGATGAGAGTTTGATCCCTGGATCAGGAAGATCCCCTGGAGAAGGAAATGGCAACCCACTCCAGTGTTCTTGCCTGGGAAATCCCTAAGACAGAGGAGCCCGGCAGACTACAGTCCATGGGGTCGTAAAGAGTAGGCCATGACTTAGCGATTAAAAACAGCAAAGGAACTAGACCAGAGTTTATTGAGAGGTAC
Source organism: Cervus canadensis (assembly GCF_019320065.1). Taxonomy (NCBI): domain Eukaryota; kingdom Metazoa; phylum Chordata; class Mammalia; order Artiodactyla; family Cervidae; genus Cervus; species Cervus canadensis. The sequence continues at coordinate 9,907,728 of NC_057398.1, forward strand.
AGAATATTCAACAGTGGGGATTTGCAGATGAATTTACTTGATCCATGCTCTAAAGTTGTTTGCAGACTCTGATGCAGACTCAAGAATTATGAACCTTTGGGATTCTTTAACCTAGTGGACCCCAACCTTTTTGGCACCAGGGAATTTTCATGGAAGACAGTTTTTCCGTGGACCAGCGTGAGGTGGGGATGGTTCAGGCAGTAATGCTCGTGGCGGGGAGCAGCCGCTGGCTCCCTGCTGTGTGGCCTGGTGCCTAACAGGAGTTGGGGACCCGCTCCAACGATGTACAGAAGGAGATGGCAGAGCATGTGGAGCAAGGAGCGGTGCATTGCGGGGAGATTTCATCAGAAAATCCTTCACGGGGAAGTGGCATCTGGGTTGGTCCTTGAAGGGATGAGAAGAGACATGCGGGAGGCAATCCAGAAGCCAAGATGCAGAGACAGGAGTGGCCTGACGTCTTCCTCAGATACTTGGGAGGATGCTCTGTGTGGGGAGCAGGAGACCGAGGGTCAATGTCATTGCATCTTGATCAAGGTCATCCACTTTTGATTCTGGAGGAAAATTCTGGTTTCCACCTCTTGCTAACCACGTGACTTTGAGCATGTTTCCAAACTTTCAGGGCCTCTCTTTCTTCCTCCGTCAAATGGATGGTAACAGTATCAGCACTGGAAGGCTGTGGTGGGAGTGGTGGGAATGAATTGACCCGTGTAAGCCCCTTAGAACAATGCTTGGTACAGAGTAAGTGCCTAATAAATAAAAGCTATTTATAGTGGTGGTTTCTCAGCAACTGGGGGCTTGGGGGAACTGGCGGAATAGTTAAGGAAACGTTTAGAAAAAGAAGGCCAAAGGGCCCCAAGGCAAAGTGCATCTGTTTTCAAGGATGCTGAGAGCAGAACGTGGTAAAGATAAAGGGAGAAGTTTCAGGAACATAGAAACTTGAATAAAAGGTGAAAATGCTCTTCCTTGCGGCTGAGAGGCTTCAAGAGGAAGCCAGGAGAGTGGCCAAGAAGTGGCTTCAGAGCAGGTGGCGTCCGAGTGGCTCGCGCTTGTGGCCCGTCGCTGCAGGGACCCCAGGGAAGCCCCTGTTACGGGCTCAGCGGGAGGGGTTTGTTCATTCCTTGACCTTCCCTGTCGCCTGTCCTGCCACGGACTTTCCAGCAGGTGCTGTTGGTCGCAGAAACGAGGGAGAGAAAATAGGCGAGTGTGGGTTTATCCCAGCCCCTGAGAAACATTAGGAAGCTAGGGTCTTACTAGCTTTCATCTCACATATGAAGGGCAGCACCTTTAGAGTTTCAGGAGGAGGAGAGGTGTGACTTGGTATTGAGGAAAATGCCAGGACAGGAAGAAAGCTTATGCAAGAAAGGCTCGGAAAGGTGAGGCGAGCTGATTGATAAATGCTGCGAGGACCGCGGAGCAAGGGGTTCTCTTGTTAAAGCACAAGGAACTGCTTAACCTTTGGAGGCAGTGGGAGATCTCAGAGCCGCCATGGCTCAGGGCCCACGTGGTGTGCGAGATCCCAGGGGAGAAGACAGACTCTTAGATGGTTTTCTGGACTTCATTTTAGATGTGGCTGCTTCTCTGAAAGGATTCTGGAGCACTTGCTCGAACTTGTTCTTATTCCGCATACTAATAACTCAACACCGTTACTAGTATCATGTCTGAATTAGCTGCTAACTAGTGAGTTAATGGCTTCCCTGATGACTCAGATGGTAAAGAATCCGCCTGCAATGCAGGAGACCCAGGTTCGATCCCTGAGTTGAGAAGATCCCCTGGAGCAGGGAATGGCTACCCACACTCATTTTAAAAATGGGAAAAAAAAATTGTGAGATAAATCCTGAGAATGCTTAGGCATGATCTTATGTCGGGAAGTCTCCTAGGAAGTAGTTTTAAAGACAGTTTTAAAAGACAGATGATGAGCTGCTGAAGGACTTCTTTCCCCAGCTTGAAGTACTTTCTTGTATGACTCCCGTGAATGCTTGAATGTAGTGTCATATTGCAAAGTACATGAGAAAATGTATTACATTTGGGGAAGAGAGGTGATTTGCCTTAGAATGATTTTCCACATGGACATGCTTTTTCAGATGAATTCTGAAAGATTCATCCTAAGTTTATACCTTCAAGCCTGAAATAGAGACGGACAATGTCTAGGAGAACCTGAGTCACCCCAGACATCTGGGAGGTGCTGGGCTTCCCCAGGGCACTGAGGACGCCAAGGTTTCTAGGAGCATCTGGTTCAGGTGCTTAGTTCTGTTGTAGTCGAACTTTAGACCCTTGCAAGGGTTACAGATACGTGTCAGAGGTTACAGTGTGCCCAAATTCAGGCTTGAAGTTAAACAAACTCATTCAGCAACCTGTACCTTTCGTTTTGAACTTTACATTGAAAACCTGTTAAAAGGCTCCTTAAAGCCTATAAAGGCGGACTTCAGAACAAGAAGTAGAGTTGGGAGCCAAGGCTGGTGGGTGGTGGGGGGCGCGGTGGGGTGTGCTGTGGAAATACCCAAAGGGTCGAGGGCCCTGACAACAACGCTAAATGATCTTTCTGTATCCCCTCCCCTCTCCCCCCACCATCTTTCTCTCCCCCGCAGGCCTGCACTGCCTGAAAAGGCGGCTGACGTCAGCACTCTGAACGAAGTGGGCTATCAGATCCGGATTTAGGCCGGCCCTACCGCAGCAGCAGGGCTTCTATGGTGCTTTTCTCTGCCTTTACCCAGCATCTTCAGGAGGAACTGCAGCTATTTATTGAGAACTGGTGAATTTTATTCTTACGGATTCACTTGGAAGTAGACTCTGAGTGGCTGGTAACAACAACAAAAAAACTCATGAAGGGACAACCAAGAAAAGGCTGTGGTAGACCCCACTGGGGTTGGACTGTCCCCCTCACTCCAGATAGAAAGGGTAAGACCATAACTGTAGTTTTTTTTATTTTCCCATTTACCTACTTTCTTTTACTTGCTTTGAACATTATGCCTCACTAGTAGTCCATGTTTATGAAGCCCTCCCCCCTCCCACTTTTGATACAGTAAGGTAACTCAATCAGTATTAATGTCTTTTTCAGCAATAACAGAGGCAAAGATTGGTGGGGTTTTTTTTAAGCAGTCAATATTACCTCAGCATCTTGACATCAGATATGCAAACATAATGGTGGGTTGTTTTTTTTTTTTTAATTCTATTTGTATTGTTTCCCCAGTATTTCCCATGGGGATCTCCACGAGGTTTGGAATTTTTTTCCTGGTGCACACGTAATGAGATTTTAGGTATTATATGCAAGTGTTTCCTTAAAGAGCACTGAAATTCTGGCAATACGGGAGATCATTTTCGGGATCTTGGAGTTACTACTTTCCTAATCTTTCTTACAGCATTCACTGACAGCAGCTTTCGTTCTTTCAAAACAAAACAGAAAAGCAAGTTCAGAAGCTAGTCTGTGTTCTGTCACTAACATTTAAACTTTGCAGACTCCAGTGAAAAGCACACGAGGTCATGCACTGTTACACACATTTAGCAGTATTGCGATTACCTCTGACAATACCACACTCAGACAGAGACCGAGACAGAGAATCAGTAGGTCTTGAGAACTAGGTAACCTTTCTGTTCACATTTCACCTGAGTTTTAAGCTCTGAGTCAGGCCTTGGTTCTGCAGGACTCACTGTTGTTGGGTATGTGTTCTGACGTCTTATATTAAGACCAAATATGGCATGATGTGATTATTTCCCAGTACCATTTTTAGGTACCACTTCATGATATTTAGGAACTGGTATTGGAAAAGGCAGTGAATTGGAGAAGCAGAATCTTTGTTTTTCAAATGGAAAAGACTTCCGGTACAGTGTTACACCTTATAGCCTGATGTTCTCCTGATGTTCTCTAAGGAGCATGGTGTGAGTATCTGGCCTGCATATGGCAGTTACAGTGTAACTTCTGCTGCAGATCACAGAGTAACTCACACACCAAGTCTGTGTATTATCAAGAGTACAGCTTCTACTTCACTTGTTTGATCTTAGCAACCATGCCAACTCAGGAGACCAAAAAGCATATTTAAGTGAAGTCTGCTAGTCAACAAAAATGTTATTTCAGTTTGGGGCCTCCCCCTCTGGCTTTCTTTACCTGATTTTGGGAAGGGAGTAAAAAAATCTGCTCATTCAGATTCTTTACCCCTGAGGGCAATACGGGAAGGAAGAAGACTCTATCCTTTAGCCATGTGCAACTGAGCTCACTATACCCTAAGAATCAGTGTTATTAATGGAAAGTACTTTCCCTGAAAAAAGAAGTCAAATGTCCTTTACATGAAAAAGGACCAAGTAAGTCCAATCTACATCTCAGTTAGATTAAACCAGTTAAACACATTCAGGACTTAACCACTTTTAAGAATAGTACTATCAGTAGAATTGAAAATGAGTTATTTTAATCTTCTCAAGACAAACCCATTTGCAGCCTCCTGGCCACATGTATTTAGATGTTTGGAGTAGTCCGTGAATCATTTCATTTTCATTCTGAAATACGGACTTGGCTCTCTCTAGATGAACTGTAATCATGTTTACCAATCTGAAAGTTTATTATATCCAATAAGTAGACTACATATAATACTGCAGCCATCCTAAGGGCTTGGAATAGGATTTCCCAAGTATTAAGTACAGTCCAGTCTAAAATATGGAATGTCAACATTTGCATATCCTTGTCCCCCACAGAAGGGGGAAGGAATTAGGAATACAACCTGTTTCTAATATGCTGATATCTAAGCCTTAAAACTGCCAACTGGCTTCAAGATTCAATCAGTAACCTGATTTCTTCCACACCCACTTCTTGATTTTAAGACTTATTTCCCCAAAGCAAGAGTTAGTCACAGAAACATGAAAATAAGTTAAAATGTTCTTAGTTGTTACTCTTTTTATTGCCAATGGAATACGTTAATTTCTAAAGGACACAAGAAAAGTACCAAATTTACATTCTAGTGAATTGGTAATACGGTAAGGGAAAAAAAATGACATGATTTATCTTTTACCCCACAGAATTGATTTTAAATCTGGTTATAATTCAAAAGATAAAATCCATGAAATGATTTGAAATCTAGTTTTTAAAAAAAGTTAATGCAAGAGAAATTTTATGCTTAAGCCATTGTGAAAATACTTGCAAAGTTTAAATGAATGACAGGACTCTTGATTCTAGACTACATGTTGTGCTGTTTTGAGTACTTTTATTTCAGAAAGTGATATTTAGTATTTTCTATACACTCTGAAATCATGAGCATTTCACTTTTTCTAAGTCAATTATTTCATAAGGATTTTATTAATAGATATTGGTAAATAGAACTTTGGAAATCCTAATTACGTATTCTTACTATACCCGAGGCTTTTGTAAGCTCTAGTTTTATGTACAACCTTGTACAGTTTTTTTTGACATACAATTCAGAATCTTGTTTATTCTCTTGGACTTTGTTCTGGCCAATACATTTTTTTTAGATCTCTTAAGAAAAACTGTGATTGTTTTAGTGGGTATTTTTCTAAGTAAATGAAAACTTGTATAATGGTATTTTAGAGAATGCCAGATAAGTGCATGTTTCAATTTAATGTTTTTCTCATTACTTGTATGTTTATACACAGCATGGGACTTTCAATAAAATCATCCTGGAAACTCAAGGATTGTTTTCCTTCTAAAAATATAAATGGTGTCATTTTTTTTTATTCCTCTTATTATATACTTGTTCTAGTAAATTAATTTATCACTCTCACCCTTGTCTTCTTCCACAATTTTCAGATTCTGTATTAAATTTATCACTATTTTGGTGTATCTTAATTCACTTATTGGCTTCCTTATATTTTGGCATCACACAAGGCAACAAGTGAACTACACAGCTTATTTCATCTACCACAAAACCGTCAGGCACAAATGTACTACTACAATAATTTATTAGGTAACTTACATGGACAAAGTGCAAATGACTTGACAAAGTGAATGTTTTTCCAACCCTTTGAACTCTGGATCTCTAACTTAGTGTTTTTAGGAAAGCAAAGGGTTAAGAGCAGACAAGTTGCTAAATTCCAGAAAAGACAATTTCAAACACACCTACTGATATCAAAAGCTATAGTAAAACCAAAATTTCATTATTGCAATTCTGCAATATATCCCTTTCCATTTAAAACCTGGATAGCACAGCAGGTGAGATGGGGAGATTTGGTTTCAGCAATTAACCAAATTTAATTGCTTATGGCAGGTAAATACAAGGCTCCAACAGTTATTAACTCTTCTGATCAAACAAAGTAAAGACACGTGGACAGTTAATTTTAGTGGCGCTTTAAAAGCCTGTGAGAAAGTTACAAAGGATTCCTTGGCCTACAGTACACATACTACTACTTCATTCTAAATTGCTAAAGTTGAAAGCAATTTTATGGGATTAACTCAAAGTGAAGTACGTGAAAAGGGCCTAAAATCACAATATATTAATCAGGATACAAAAAAATAAGTTTTCAGAGGTTTTCAGGGATGTTCGTTTATCAAGAATACCTATATATAAAGTTAGTTGTTAACAAATTCATACAACATACTTATCCATGAATCTTCATTTTTCTTTCCCTAATACTAAAAGGGATAAAAATACTATCTGCTGTTACCATTCGCTGATGACAATATCTGCTAATCAGAACATGTAATACTTTGAAAACTGTTACTACAAAATGTGGAAAATCCTAGAACTATACGGTTAATACTGTTAAGTTAAAAAAAAAAGTGATACAATAAACAAGTATTTCTATAACACTATAACTTTTACTAGGCAAATCCTTACAACCCACATACTTTTGGGGGGTATTTATCTGGTTTATTTATTTTTTAATAATTGCTGTAAATACTTCAGTAGAAAAAGTCCGAGCCTATAAAGTAACTACTGCTGCTAATTTAAAATGAAGCATTCTATTCAGAAAACCCACTGTAAAAAACTTTTATAATTCAGAATAATTCAATATAAAATTACTTAGTAAAAATGTACATAGTTCTTTGATCCCAATTCTAGAAAAGAGTAAATTTTCACTTAGGTTTTAAAATGATTCAAACACTCATTAAGAGCCAACTGCAGGATTTTTCAGACCCACTCTTAACCAACTTTATAAAAAAGACCAGCACCATCTCACACTGCTGAATCATGATAAAGACAGAAACCCAAAACATTATAGAAACGACAACAGTTGAACCACAACAAAACAGTTAATATCAACTATTAAAGAGTCTTAGGTCTCCAAGTTAATATCTCCCCTCTAGAGTTCTGCTGGCTTGCTCTTATTTCTGAGGCAAATAAAAAGAATCTTATAGCTGCCACTTTGTTCCAAATACAAGTTTCCTAATAAATTTCTACAGGATTGGTTCGGTAAAGTAAAATCTTTCCTTCAATCCAGAATCTTTTCTTGAAACTAGAAAAAAAAAAAAAAATTACTAGGGAAACCCAAGGCATGACCCCAGAATGACTCTCTTAGGCATCCTATATAGTCCACTATAGGATGGAGGGTGGGCTTGTCCAAAACACCTCATCCCACTAGTTACGGTGACCTACATTTTCCCAATAAAATGCAGGCACATTCCATGGCTCAGGATGGTAATAAAATGGATTAAGCAATTTGTACAGTTCTAAAAAGTACTATCAAGCCCCATCAAAGACAAACTAAAATGGTTAGATACTTGTGAACAACCCAATAATTTCTGAGATGAATGAGTTAGGACTCAACAGACATGATCCTATTGATGAAATCAGGCCTTCTGCAAGGGAATGAGTTGTGGTTTGCAAGAACTCAAAAGATATTTTGGATCCACCTTAAAGCTTGCTAAAAACACGAAATTCTTTCCTAAGAGACTAAAGAAGTTGAGCCGTATTTAAAAATCACTGTCAATTTTACTGGGATTTAGAATAAATATTTACAACTTTTTTTGCAATCAACAGCATTTAGATCTCACTTGTCAGGAAAATATTTTTTCATTATTAAAAAAAAAAGTGTAAACTTGTTTCTTCTGTTACCTGTTTCAAACATTTAACATAAACCTCTTCAGAAATTTCATAGTGTAAAAATAAATAAACATGCAAACTCTTAAGAACTCTTTGGGGGAAAAAAAAACCAAATGGGAACGCAAAGTATATATGTAATCAAAAGTCAGAGCTCAAGTCTGAATTTAGCCAATAAAGGCAGGTGATCCGAAGAGTTATTTTCATTTGGAAGTCCATTAACAGTCCATAAGTCTTCTTCTGTAAGCAGTGACAGTCTGGCTAGAAGTTTCAAGCCACCAACCAAAGTAACTTCAGCTCCTACATTAAAAAAGCACATACACATTTAGTGAAACAACAGGTTGTAAATTGACCACAGAAGTCTTTAAAAGAAAAAAATGATATGTAACTTGACACTGCCCTGGAAGTCTAATATGAAAGTTTAAAATATGGTTAGTTTTTTATTGTTATAACCTAATTATAACTCTCAAACAAACAGCAGTCTCAGATGTTTGCTTTCCTATTTCAGATTTTTTTTTTCAATTTCAAATTCTACAAATCATCTTTAGAAGAAAATATCAATGTAACACGTAAGAATGTGAAGAGTAATTTGAGATTGACAACTACCTAAGAAATTCACCCATCAACTTTTCTGTAATTGTATAAAACTGAAAGACTAAGCCACATCTAAGTAGAACATTTATTAAGTGACTGCAGAATAAATTAGTATAATTTGGTCCCAGAGAGTCAGTACCCACAGAAGTGGAATAAAAGAAGACAGGCTCTTAATGTTAACATTGGAGATGCTGGTCCATGGCACACTCCCGCCATCTAGTGGATATATATAGTATGACAACTACCAGAACTAACATACAAATTCAAAGCAGCAAGGTTATTTTGTAGAGTTGATCTAGGGGAGAGGAGTTGGCCATCTCCTGAGTGTTACTAGTAAGGTTACTTTTGGAGAGAAAGAAAAAAGCAGAAGGGAAAATTGGGAAAGAAAAGTAGCACTGAAAAAAAGGAAAAGGAAGAGAAAAAAGAGGAAAATCAGAAAAGACAAAATAGCTGCCCACATTTAGGATTTTCAGTTTTCTGAATACTTTTCTGACTCCCAGTTCCCTGGTGTAAAGAATCTGTAAAGAATTTTCCTGCAATGCAGGAGACCCAGGTTCAATCCCTGGGTTAGGAAGATCCCCTGGAAAAGGGAACAACAACCCACTCTAGTATTCTTGCCTGGAGAATCCCATGGACAGAAGAGCCTGATGGACTAGTCCATGGGGTTGTTAGAAGGTCAGACACAACTAAGCAACTCATCATTTTCACTACTTTAAACCTCACTTTCTTCTCCACGTTAAATCCTTTAACCAATATTAATACCTTGTTTTCAATGAATCATACAAGGAAAAGTGTTTTATCACCTTTGCTTTTTGAAAACACACTTTTCAGACTTCTCTTTCCAGAAAGAACCAATATTCCAGGGTCAACATGACAAAACTGTCAGCTTTGGTAGTACAAGCAAGGCCCTACAATGAAGGCAGCATACCTTAGTAAAATTTAAGTACAAAACTGTATGATACTGCTGTCGCAAGAAAAACAATAAACTTGTGGTGAGTAAAAACCAAAAGGCAATATAAAAGATCTAAAAAGCAACTCAGAAGGTGACTGGGATTGGAGGCTAGAGCTGAGGATGTAATTCACAGGGAATAATTTGCTTTGAGGTATTTCACTGCCTCCATCTTTTGCAGGTGATAAACTGATTTACTCAGATACATTACCAATCTGTCAAATACATTACCAATTTTAAAATATTTTTAATTTCTAAATCGAGAACTTTATCCAGATGTTTGGCTTTCTCAGCTTCAGCCCTGAAGTTTTTAGTTACTGTGTTCTCAAGCAGAATTCAAGATTACACGCATTCTTTACCTGGCTGCTCTGCAACACCTTCCTTTTCAGCAGAATAGAAAATATAATCCACAGTTATGGCACTTCGGGAATGACAGGTGGTCACTTCTGGGATTCCAGTGTCAGGAAAATAATGTGAATAAACAGATGACAAGCTGAAATGGTGCTGTAAATTTGAAGATAACCTAAATTGAAGGAAAAAAAAAGTAGCATCCATCAAGTTTTTCATGATTTTTATAATTCCTCCTACTTAAAGCACTTTTTCACTTAAATTTCCAGACAAAACCAGACATTAGGACAATATTTATTTAAACAAACCATAGCACAATTTCACATTTCTTTATTTATGCAGTGATATCCAAAATCCATTAATAGGGCTATACTAAGTGGGGTGGGGTGGAGGAGCTCAATAATTAACATACCAATGTGATTATTAAAATTAATTATAACACATTTGAGAGCCTCCACTTACTAATGAACACATATTCCAAAATAATTTGTAAGTTTGCTGCTTCTAAAATAGAAAATTAAAGTGGCCTTTAGGAATATTATTTAGAACTGACAGACTTTTGATGTCAGAGAGGCCATATTTTTCCATGGTTATCCTTGCTATGGTATGTGAGATAATTTTGTACTGCATTTTAAAACAGCTTCTATATACTGGCTTACAATTACCCCATTTTTTAAATACACATGATGTTACAGGCAAAAGGTTTAAAAATCATCTCCCATTAATACATCATGAATTTTAAGGATATTTTATTTCATGAAACAAAACAAAATTTAAAAGACATTATTTTGTTCATCCAACACACATTTATCAAACATCTCTAAGTTCCAGGCACTATCTCTTGAGTGCTAAGGATACACAGATAAAGGTGCTGCCCTGCGTTTAAAGAGCTCATAGGTCAATAAGCACAGGTAATTGCTTCAAATCATTCTACTGCCAAGTTTTAGAAACTTTTTATATCTAAGGACTTATAGTTACAATATTACTAAATGTAAATTAGGTCTACTGCAAACTGTTCTTACTACTAACATTTTAGTTTACAGATACAAGTATGCATATAAAGACACTCACTGTATTTTAAAGATATAAGTACTTTTTCTTATACTCTATTGTGTTATAAAAAGATTTCAGAATTACTCAAAACTAAGTATCTGCTAGCAAGAGTAGCCTTTTTAATGATCTCACTCGGAAGTTTCTACTGTGAAAGGTTTAAAATTTTTAAATAATTTTTTTAAATTAAAAAAAAATTGCTTCTTTCTTACTAGTTCTTATTTAAGAGATATTTTCCCCAAACGAGATATACAAAATATAATAAGACTAAGAAGGCAGATAAAAAGAATTAGAGGTGATTCTGAAATTTAAGTGTTAAAACAAAAGTCAAAGCTATAGAAGAATCATACTATGAAAAAAACAAGACATTTTGAGAATCTCCTAAGACACAAATCAAAGTCTCCATCCTGTTGTATTAAATATATATGTTTTTCAACCACAGCCCTAAGCATCCATGATTCTTTAATAAAAACAAACCCAGGCATCTTTACCTGGCTACCTATGATGACCTCTCCCTGTAGTTTAAGAGATAAGTTTAGGTAATTATCTTTCTACAGCCATATTCTTTTTTTGGATCAATTCTCCTATAGATTTATTTTTGAGATCCAGTAAGCAGTTAAAGGAGGCTAAGGATCCTCTTGAAATCTCAGAGATATTTTTCTGTGTTCTTCACCTTTGTTTTAAGTAATAGCAATGTCAGTGGGTTCAGGTCCATGGACAAATTATTTCTATAAACAACAATGCTTAAGTGCTTACTGTATGTTAAACACTGAGTTTTACATGCTTTGTCTCATCTAGTTCCCATAACAACCAATTTATAAAGAAACAATCTTTTAAAAATGTTCAATTTCTTGCTTAAAATCACACAGCTAAAGAGCAGCAAAGTCAGGGTTAGAACTCAGGTCTCTTTGACTAAGAGCCAGTGTTCTTCACCAGCACAAAGTATCATCAGCTTTATTTTTTAACCAAGTGATTTTTGGGAAATGATTTCTTTACTCAACTAGAGTCAGCACATGTCTACTGCTGCTTTCCAGAACTCACTTTTCCGCTGTTACCAGGACCTCTGTCTTGTCCGGCTCTGTCTGTGTCAGATCACCGTCTGGAAGAACAAAGAGAAGCTTAGTAATACTATCAGTGTATTGTTTTGTTCTACTTTGCCTTAGAGTACTTTTACTCTAGGAACAATAGTTAAGGCATATCTTGTTTAGATAGATGCCTAGTTAAATGGTTCATCCCAGAATCTGTATTATGACGTTCTCCAGAATTAGCAAAAATAAAACACAAACATGTCCAAAGCAACATGCAAAAGTAATTTTGGAAGTTGATTTTCAAAAGGTAATCAGAGTTCTTAAAAAAAAAAAAAAAAAATGAACAACTCTATGCTTTTATAAATGAATATTCATCTCTGAGATGTTCTCTCTTTAAAATTTTAGTTGCATGCCTTCAAAGGGAACACTATTATCAAGACTGCCGAAATGGATTGCAAACACTTACCTGGCTTTTCTACTTTTGGTAACTGCTGTACCTCATACACACAGTTCTGTGAGATACCTAGGTTTGGGGGCCAAATTGGAATAGATAAAATTCTTTGTCCCCGTGAAGACTGTTCCTGGCCAGATACCTAAACAAAATTTCAACAGGTATCTTAGGTGGATAGATTTTAAATTATGTACTGAAAAGTTTATTTCTTAAATGAAAGGAAATCCAAGAATGGTAAATATTATCCTTTATTCATTATATCATTTGTGCTTGTAAAACTTTGCTCAAATACAGTTCAGAAAACATTATTACTTACATAAAAATGGTAATTTTTCCTATGCATGTTTTTCTTGAATTTGGAAATCTAAATCATCTATAGCTTTGGACTAATACTTCTCCTTTTTTTACTACCTGCATTATAGTTCCTGTTATATAAAACACTAAGAAAGATCAACTCATAAAATTTTAAACTGTCATCCAAAACTCGGTGGTAAGGGTCTGGTTAAATGTACTGAAGAGGAAAGGATCTGAACTAAGCAGAAGAACAATAAAAATAAAAACATGGGATAAATTATACTCAGCTAAACAACTGAAATATTTATCCTTATGTAAAGGAAAATTTATATAATAAGCAAATATTAAATTACTGTTTTTCTAACTCTTTTGCCCACATCTGGCATTCAGAACGCTCCTCTGCACCTGTGAGTAGTTCCTTGTTTATGAAGGACTCATGCTGTCAATCCTTTTATTTCCCTTCTTCACCCCCATTCTGAATTTGTTGTTGGCTCCTACTTCCTCCAAGCAGAATGTTGTCACAAATAGATGGAAAAGTGAATTCAATCCAGTGAATATAATTACTTATGAGTAGCTATGGATCATCACTGCAGCTTGGTAAACCGACTCATCTGAGGTTTCCAAACAGCTCTGGGATTACTTTACAAGGTAAAGCTCTGTCCTCACTTTACAATGAAGAGACTTACACCCACCTCCTAATAAGGAGGAGTGCACTTACCTTTCCTATGGCAAGTCCTTCATAATTCAATTTTCCTTCCTTAATAAAACTATAGAGTGGAGAACCAGGAACAGAATTGAAGTCCCCACACATAACAATGGGGCAGAGGCTGCCATCTTTCTGATGGGCAACACTGGAAATCTCTGCCAGAAGCATTGCCAATTGGGTCAGTTTAATGTCACCTCGCCTCGGGTTATACAACAGATGTGTGTTAGCTACGCAGATGGCAGGGGAGGCGGCGCTTGGAATCTTGGGCTGCAAGAGCAACACTAATCCAACGTTGTCTCTGTCCAGTAGAGGAACATCGCGGCGGTAGAATTCCACGGGGTTCACTGACAAGAGTGAGAACTTGGAATGTTTGAAGCAAATGGCACAACCATCAGGCTTCCTTCCTGTCCGCATCTTGTATTCACAGTGATAACCTGTAAGAAAGAAAAACATTTTTACAAAGATGACTGTTTTTTCATATATATATGAAAGTAACAGTACTGTGTTTTGCCACACTTGCAAAAAATAATATATATGGTAAAACGAAATTCTAATTTTTGGACAATGTGAGTGAAGTCACTCAGCCGTGTCTGACTCTTTGCAACCCCATGGACTGTAGCCTGCCAGGATCCTCTGTCCATGGGATTTTCCAGGCAAGAATACCGGAGTGGGTTGCCATTTCCATCTCCAGGAGATCTTCCCGACTCAGGGATCAAATCCGGGTATGCCACACGGCAGGCAGACGCTTTACCCTCTGAGCACCCGGGAAGCCGGGACAATGTTTACGGAAGTGTGTTTTTAAAAATATTAGTAATGTAGGATGTTAAAAAGTGTTGGAATAAAAAAAGTCTATGATTGGGTCAAACAGATTTTTTTTACCAGCAGACTGCAGTGTTACATGCGTGTATGTTATCACACTCCCATTTCCATCCTGACAGAAATCAGAGTCAAGGCAAAGACACTGACCTTATAGTCATCGTTGCCCTCTCCCCCGACCCCAGATCTCTCACCTGTTTGCCTCTAACTCTTCCCTGCTTTTTCCACTCCACACACAGCAGCTTCTCTTGCCTCAAGGCACCCCAGCCTTCCCGTAGCCATCTCCACTACCCGGAGTACTCCAGTCACCACTGTTCCTTCACCTCCTTTAAGTCTTTACCCAAAAGTTGCTTTCTTGGATCATTTTGTAAAACTGAAAGCTGACCCATTTCCCCTTTCCTGTGCTTTTCTCCAGAAAACTCTCATTACCTGAGGTACTGTTTACTTGTCTGTCCAGTTTACTCTTGGCCTTTCTCCACTAGGACGTATGCTCCGCAAGGATAGGGACCTGTTACCTGTTTTGCTCACTGCTCTATCCCCACTGCCTTCAACAGTGCATGGTGTACAGTAGACACTCAAAAAAATACGTGCTGGATGAATGAACGCAACGTAGGCAGCATTTCTCAAAGAGATGACCTGTTTCTAAAGGTACTCATTCAATTAGGCACTGTGGACACGGGTGTCATAAAATGATGAACTAGATACAGTGCTCCCTGATCTCATGGAACTCAGAATCTTAGGAGTCTGGTAGAAGGCAAAGAGACCCCTGGAAAGGCAGCTATGAAGAGATTCTTGCACATCCTTCCATTTGAACTAAAATACGTATCAACACAAAAGTTCCCATTTGAAATACTTCAATCTTTTCTTGACCTCTTGAAATGGGTATTAAGCGGTTTTTCAA
This sequence comes from Cervus canadensis, assembly GCF_019320065.1. Classification (NCBI taxonomy): domain Eukaryota; kingdom Metazoa; phylum Chordata; class Mammalia; order Artiodactyla; family Cervidae; genus Cervus; species Cervus canadensis. The sequence continues at coordinate 9,922,841 of NC_057398.1, forward strand.
AATTAAAATTTTTAGTCCAAATATACCACACACCTTTGTTATCAAGCTATGCTTTAACAACCCATTAAGTAAATCTGGCTAAAATAAAAGTTACATTTGTACCCAGTGATTCCAAACTTGGCCTGATCTCGGTTCCATAATGATCTTCTTGAACTTCTTGCAAACAAAGTACCTTGGAAGAAAAAATGGCTTGAATTAAAACAAAAAAATACAAATATGAACTTTCTGGTGCTTTTGTTTTAAAAATAGGTTTCTAAAATTCTAAAAACCTGATGAAAGCTGAAATAATTTTTTCTTGTATAAATCTATCAAATTAATGTCTCCAAGTTTGATCAGTCCCCAAAACCATGACCTTTACTCACATGAATCCCTCTTATTATCCAAAACTGGTATTTCCCAAAGGAAATATTTATAATTTATATGCTGGAATATTTTTCCTGAATTTACAAGTTCATTCATACTAAATCCTCCTAGTCGTTTCTTAAGAGGTAATTTTTTGAATGCCATCATCTAAATTAATTTTTGCATGAATTATTAAAATTTTCAATCAAAGGAAGTATTTACTGAACACTTAATATTGTACCAGCCCGTCTCAAAACTGATACTTAAAAAAATTTTTGGATCTTTTCTGAAAAGTTATGTAATCATTTATATCAACAACCATTAGCAAGTTATTCCTCCAAAATTATAATACCCTACTCAAAGCTGTTCCATCATCTTATCTATTAAAAAAAATTTTTTTTGGCCATACTGTGGCTTGCGGGATCGTAGTTCCCCGACCGGGAACGGAACTCGAGCCTCGGGCAGTGTTAAGCACAGAGTCCTAACCACTGGACTGCTAGGGAATTCACCTATAACTATACAGGCCTTCCCTTCTGACTTCAGAAACAAAAGGGGTAAAAAACCATTTAGTTCAGAAATGAATCCAACTTTTCCTTAGGTGAAAAATTCTGATATTTTACACTTACATCTGCATCAAAGTGTTTAATTTCTTTCAGAATATTGGGAAACCTAAAACTCCAGTGTAATACTGGCCGCCGGCAGTGTTTATAAAGGTGTGAATTGTCTTCCAGTAAATCTTGTGACAGTATATTATAAGACATCACTGAAAAGTCAAACTTGCTCTCACTGTCTTCACATATGGGGTCAACATTTTCGTCTCCTAGGATCTTCGTGTTTTCTTTATTATGGTTACATATATATTCCCAATGCCGCTGTATTGTGCCTGTTAAAATATATTAGACAAAATACAAAGAATAAAAAAAAAGATCATATATTTTCCTGCACATAAGTATTTTTTGCCTTTTAAAAACTCTTACAGGCAATGAACAGAATGTTTTCCCCTAGGATGTGGTACTGTAGCACCTCATGACTAGAAAAGGTCGTCAAATTGTTTACGAAGACCATAAAATGACACACTGCCTGACCCGAGAGGCACAAAGCATGTTTAAGAGGGCTCTGAGTGTGGGTTAACAAAGCTAAGACTATACAGGGGTCATGATTTCTCACCTTCCCATGGTCACGACATGGATTTGCCACAGACATGCTCGGCAACTTCAGAGCCAGGACAATATGTATGGCACAGCTGGTCTTTCAACAAGATAATTTCATATTGTATTTTATCACCTACTAGTATGACGGGATCATCAAATGCTTAACTATGTTCCTGAGACAGTTCATCTGAGAAATCTGGTTTAGACGTGAATGAAGGGCATATAATGACAGTAAATGGAAGCAGTATTTACTGGAAGAATGCTAACGAAATAAACAAAAGAAATATTTTTAATGCACGCCAAAGCAAAAGTTAAATGTAACATAGCTATACAATGCTAGTAAATGATAACTCCTGATTGACAAACCTAGCATGCAACAATCAGGAATGTGTGACAGTTTATATTCCGCAAAGACACCATGTACACTGAAAAAGTATTGAGAACAAGATGAAATAGCAAGAAATTCTGAAATTATAAGCAGTCTTTGATTTAGACAAGACTACTTAAAAAAAATACATATACACACATATATATGTATCTATAGATATATAAACACAGTACCATATATATAAATACTCATACACAACACACATACTCCTTCGATCTTCCTCTCCCCACCAATAAGGAGGATACTCTTACTGTCATGAAAGCTATGAAGACAAATGTGGAACTTCTTAGAGAATCTATAAGCTCAGAAGGGAAAAACAAGAAACGGGATGAACTCGGGAAACAAAAATATTTGAAGATGGACTTTCAAGCACAATTAGATGATATGAGAAAATCTCAGCCCTAGTATATCTCCCTTTTCCTGCAAGGCTTTCATTTCACTGATTTAGAATTCCTGTTTCTCCAATTAAAAATTAAATAAAAAATAAATTAAGGAAGAGTATTCTAAACATGGGAGGAAAAGACTACAAGGAAATATACCACTATTTTTAAGAGTAATTATCTCTGATAGGAAGGACTGTGAAAGATTTTTCCAAATCTTCTGCAATTATGATATATTTACAGAATATCAACATACTCTAGTGGGGTAGGGGAACTAGCTGCAGGCAGTCAAAAGGTACAAACTTTCAGTTATAAGATAAATAAGTACTAGGGATGTGATGTACAACATGGTAAATTTAATTAACACTGTAGTATGTTCTATATGATGGTTGTTAGAGTAAATTCTAAAAGCTCACATTACATACAAAATATTTCTTTCCCTTTTCTGTTGTATCTCTTTGGGATGATGGAGGTTCACAAAACTTATTGTGGTAATCCTTCCATGATGTATGTAAAGGTAAATCATTATGCTGTTCACCTTAAACTTAGACCATGCTAGTAATGTCAGTTATATCTCAAAAAAGGTGAAAGGAAAAAAAGTATCAGTACACTCTAGAAATGTCAATGAAGTGAAAATTTTAAGTGACTTTAATCAGATTTCTTCGCTCAAAATCTAAAAGCTGCTATCTGCTGCACTGAAGGAATAGAATTCTGATCAGAGGACAGAAGAGTAAGGTAGTTTTTATGAATATCGAGGTCTGAGTGGAACAGGGGAGTTGGAATTATGATACCATAAAGGTACTAAAAGCCTGAGGAGAAAGGTAAAAAATGATGAAGGAAAGAAAACCAAATTAATAAAAGCATTCAACTATCACATAATTTAGCCCAGTGCTTGTATTATGCCCAGGAAAGAGAGGGAAACTATCCCTTATCCTTCACTGAATATGGAGAATCCTACTCCTAAAGGCCTTTCTTTTTTTGGGCTCCAAAATCACTGCAGACGGTGATTGCAACCATGAAATTAAAAGACGCTTACTCCTTGGAAAGAAAGTTATGACCAACCTAGACAGCATATTATAAAGCAGAGACATTACTGTGTCAACAAAGGTTTGTCTAGTCAAAGCTACGGTTTTTCCAGTAGTCATGTATGGATGTGAGAGTTGGACTATAAAGAAAGCTGAGCACAGAAGAATTGATGCTTTTGAACTATGGTGTTGGAGAAGACTCTTGGAGAGTCCCTTGGACTGCAAGGAGATCCAACCAGTCCATCCTAAAGGAGATCAGTCCTGGGTGTTCATGGGAAGGACTTATGTTGAAGCTAAACTCTTAATACGTTGGCCTCCTGATGCAAAGAGTTGACTCATTTGAAAAGACCCTGATGCTGGGAAAGATTGAGGGCAGGACAAGGGGATGACAGAGGATGAGATGGTTGGATGGCATCACCAATTCAATGCACATGAGTTTGGGTGAACTCTGGGAGTTGGTGATGGACAGGGAAGCCTAGTGTGCTGCAGTTCATGGGGTCTCAAAGAGTCGGACACGACTGAGTGGCTGAAATGAAGTGAACCGAACCCCTAAAGGCCAGAACTAAAGCTACTTATATTGACTCTGCACAGCTACTCTGAGATTTGTAACATAGTTTCTATGAGGAAAACAGAATTGATTCTTAAGAACTGATTATTGAGAACACAATTCCCTCATAAACTGGGGACTGTCTACGGTTTTAGCCACAAATCATTAAATCTTATGTATAGGAGATGGAGAGGGTTCTAGTCATACAACAAAATGTTAGCTATCATTGCAAACTTACAGCACTACCCTGGGGGCAGTGCTGCATTAAATTCATTCATGCTTTCTTATAAAATATGTATATGTAAAGGCATATAAAAGCATAAGATTTGTATAGTCCTGGCAATTAAGAGTTTAAACCAACTCTTTTGGCAATTCCATTTTTTTAAATGACCAAGACCACAAGACGATCAAATCAATACAGTAGCTTTCAGACTTCTACAGTCTGTATAACCCTTTGACATTATTTTTCATGTCCTGACCATCAACCCCTGGTAGGCTGGGACTGGGGCTGGGATGATGGGGTAAACACATTTTATTCTGACCACATTTGCTTTGAATAAACATACAGAAATTTGTTTGAATGCTAGGGTTCCATGGAAGACGATTTGAAAACTACTGAGAGAGTGGACAGTCTTTGGCTTTCACAGACTTCACAACATAAATTCACACTACAAAAGTTTATATACCTTCCATGTCAGGAGGAACAAGGTGGTCACAGCAGAGAAGACAGATGAGTCAAAAAAAGCAAGCAATTAGGCCTGATTGGGTTTCTAGGGTGCCTAATTAAAAGGTCATAATTGGGTCACACAAATCCTTCAAATACCACTTTAAAGTGACAGGCAAGTTAGCAATGCTGTTCTCTTGATTGAAAAGTAGTATTAGTGAAATATCAGAAGTCACAAATATGGCTTAACGAAGAGCATTTTCCTTATTCACAAAACCTAGGAAGAACGGACATATAGAGAGTCAGGTTGCAATCAAAGTTTATCGGTCTGTAAATGTAATTCCCCATCCATTAAAGGGAAAACAACACCACCAGGATTTTCTGAGTACCTACTATGAAGCCAACAATGTGTTAGGCACTTTGAATATGTCTCACTTCATCCTCCACAGGCTTTCAAAGCAGGTATTATTTTACACTAGGAAACCAAGGAGAAGGGAGGCTCAGTAACCTGTCCAAACTCACACAGTTAGTGGTGGAGCAGAGAGCGGGAGCGCTTCCTAAGCCCATGCCTGGGGTCACTACGCCACCTCTCCACCTGAGAGCCCACCAGATTCACAAAAGGCTAAACAGAAGAGAAGCGTGTCAACCTGATGAACAATGACTACGTGAACGAGCAGCCATCTCATGTCCTCATACAGCCTTAGAAGATGGGTTGTTCTTAGGAACCTAATTTTAATGATTCAAATATACCTTTTAATCATTCAAACAAATACCTGTTTGCAAACACATTGGTCGTTAAGCGCTATACAAATAGATTTCCACTTCTTCTGAGTAATTAGAATTTCTACTTAAATGTGTAGAAGTCTACTTAGAAGAGCTCTAACTAATCTAGATCTGACTCCCAGGTAAGACTAGCTCTCAACGCCTTCCTTTGACAAACTTATGTCTGCTCCCTGCAAATTAACACCCACACAGCCTATTTCCAAGTATCTTCAGAGGAATGATCTTCATTGACAACTGTAGCTCAATAAGAATGACAATTCCAATACTTAGACTACTCGTGTATACTTTTGGAGGGGGGCAGGGCTGGCAGCTCAGAGAGTCTGGTGAATTGTTGAGAGTAAAAAGAACAGGAGAAAAATAGAAATAACCAAGATAGCTAGAAAAAACTGTCTCAAAGTTGAATAAGATGTGCTTAAAAGATAAACTTCCCAAAGACTCTTGATTATGTCTAAAGATCCATCATGAGAAATATAAATTTAATAAGCTAAAATGTGATTCTGTAAGAAAATATTTTTCACTTATGATTGTTTCTATTTAAGGAAATTCTTTTGTCTTATATAATAATGCTAACATTAAAAATGAAAACATGATGTTTTTTAATAGATCTGTGGAATCCCAAGAATACATGTATCAATTTCTAAGAAATCTAAGAACCTTTGTTTCAAAAACAGTGAATTTTAAAATTATTCTTAATGTTGCCATCTGGTTCTCCATTGTTTTCCAACTTTATATGAAGAGTGACTTTTATTTTTACTGCCAGAAATACACAATTAATTGAAGATTTTTTTTTTAAAGACTTAATTTTAAAAAATAATTTGTTTCCCTAACAGAAAAGTACTGGTTAAAAATAAACATCAAACACTTCTAAAACCTGCAGGAGGTTTTCTTAAGAATTAAATATGAAAAGTTTCAATTACTCTATGGCTTATGTCTATTTCTGCACCAAGATAAATGTCACCTTTACCTTGGTGTTTTCTTCGTTTTGATGAAGGCTCATCTCCCTCAGAGTTCATGATGTAACTAGAGAGATGAATCAAAGAAGTCTGGCTCAGGCTGTCAGGTCTCCAGTTCCAGTACTGAAACGGAGCTCTAGACTCAAACAAACAAGGTGGTCGCCAATTTAGTGAGAAATGCCTACTACTGAAGTATGGGTAAGGAGCACGAGAATAATGTCCAGGCCACCTCATACAACTAGAAATATGTCTGTTCCAGCAACACTTTTGCAGATTCTCCCACGGTGTAGTCCAGTCTCTGCCCAGACTCTTCTGGTGGTGGGGTAACATGGGGTATCTAAAAGAAATAAATACACTCCTTGAGGTACCACTTTTTGTTCAGCTATATACTACACAGAATCTAAATCTGTTTCCTCAAGGGAAGGTAATGTCTAATATTTAAAATCTGACTTCCCAATCTGAAAGATTTCACTGCTAGTGGCAATACCTCAAAACGCTCCCTAAACAACTATGAATGGTATTCTAAATACTTAACAGAGAATCCACCAGCCTCCCCAAGTACCAGATAAAACTTCCAAAAGTCCACACAATTCAACTGAGAGATAAACCAGTCACCAAACCGTATTGAGTAGCTTTCTAGCATCTAATGAAACCTAATGGACAAATAAAACCCACAGCACACATAATACTTGAATATAGAACACATAAGCTGACTATAATAAAAGTGAATCTCTCTAACCTGAGTTTGGAGTAAAAATATGTTTCTGAACAACTTTTTTATACCAAGGTTTTATTTTCCAAACATCTTTATAGCTAAGAAAACAGAAGCCTGTCACTACTTCACAAAACTACCTACCTCTCCTGCTAATCAGTACATAATTTATTTTTCCATGCTACTTTTTTCTCTTTAAAGCTTGCTCCTCCTTGAGGGAAATGAAAAAGAATTACTTACTAGAAATTCACCAACACTCCAAACCCTACAGCACCAATTATCTGATACCAATTATATGATAGGCTCTCTAGTGAAAAATGTCTCCAAAATAGTGTTATCATTATTTTGAAAAGATATATTGCTCTCAGGCTCTCTTATGAAACAATGCAACTTAAGCATTAAAACACTATCTGAAAAAAAAAAAAAAACAAAAAACACTATCTGGCAAATAGCTACAACTCTGAGAAAGATGCCTCCTGTCCTCCAGAATTCATTAAAGCTATATTTCCAAGTCAATGTCAATAATCTCCACTTTAATCACCAAAGGAATTTTGTTTAAATTGTATATACTGTTATTTGACTTTTATATGTCAGATTTGTTTCAACAGCATTTACATTTTTATTATTATATAAATTTATTGAGCAGTTTACCCATTCTCAAACTGCTCTCTAAAGTCAACATAATTGTAAACTTTTAAAGGCATGACATGGGTAAGTCTATCCTGTTTTGTGACAAGTCTGAAAGCCATAGAGATCTGGAGAAAAGCAATACACCTTCTATCCCAATAAGCTACCGTATTCTAACATAATACTTGCACTACAAAACTTATTCACTGTATTTGTGGTTACTTATGCAGACTTATTTTCTCTTAAGTTGATGGGCTCCTGTGGGGCAGAGCACCCTAATTCGTTTTAATCTGGGTCTCTTCCCAAGTGCCTAGGACAGTGCGTGGCACACAGCTGGTACTCAGGAAACGCTGCCTACGAACAGTAAAGTCCCCAAACTCCAGGAGTCAAAACCTGATCCCCGTAACTTACGTATAAACTAAGAGGGTGCAATGTTTCCCACGTGTGATAACACACCAGTCAGTTTCATATGGTACACAATTAAATAATATCTAAGCATTTATTTTAAAGTGTATTAGGAAAAAAATCAGTATATCAAAGCCAGCAACTCGTGGATACTACTTAGAAAGGTGCTAATGTGGGCAGCACCTCTTGAAGTGATTTTTATTCAAAGATAAGTCAATTTCACAAATTATCCGGTAATATCGATGTGGAACCAGAATTTGGTAATCACCGTGAAAGGTTGGGATCCCAGGGTCGGGGAGGGGAAAAGTTTGCCGGGCATCCACACACCAAGAGAGCATCCCCTGGGCGTGTGCACAAGGCGCGCGCCTCCCTCGGGGTCAGGCCGCCCCGGACCCACGGCGGACGGTGGCCTCGCTAACTGACCCGCAGCTCCCCGCCCGGGGCTCCGCGGGGTTGGGGGAGGAGGCCGGGGACCCGGAGGCTCGGGCTGGGTTACGGGAAGTGGGCCGGGGCTCCGAGGCCAGCCCGGCCCGGGGAAGCACGAGCCCGGCCCTCGGCCGACGCGTTCGGCGCCTCGGCCCGCTCTGCGCGGGCCGCGCGCCGGGATTACCTATCCCTCAGGGTCTCCAGAGGTCTGTCCCGGCTGCACCGCGGCCCGGACCCTCTTCCTCTTCCAACCCCGACACCCCAGCCCGCCCCGCCCCGGTTCCCCCGGGTCGCCCGCTCCCGCCCCCGGGCCGCCCGCCCCTCCCTCTTCCCTCCCGCCACCCAGCCCTACTGACCGGCCTCTCCCCACCACACAGCGGCCGTAGCCCCTCCTCACACAGCGCCACGCTTCCATCTTTCCACTCCTCGGCCTTCCAGTTCCCGGCTCCCGGTCACAACGTCCACCTCTACGGCCGATTTGGCGGCGTCAAGCACCAGGGGCTCCCCATCACTAGACGCGGGGCCTCGCGGCCCGACTGCAAAGCATGCCGGGAAGTTCGATCTCGCCCGCCGCCAAGTCCCCATCTTGCGCTGCAAAAGTCACTGAATTGTCTCGGCGCCAAATTGTGTTCAAGAAGCATGCGCAGAGCGCGTGAAGCCGGCGCAGCCATTTCTGAGTGGGGCGAAACAGCCGACTTGGGTCTTAAAGAGACAGGAAATTAACTAAGAGCTAAACAGCTTGATTAAAGATCATGGGAGGGTTCACTGCAGTTGGGTTTCCCAGGTGGCGCTAATGGTAAAGAAACACAGCCCACCCCTGCCAAGGCCGGAGACTGAAGAGACGTCGGTTAGATCCCTGGGTGGGGCGGATCCCCTGGAGGAGGGCATGGCAACCCACTCCAGTATTCTTGCCTGGAGAATCCCAGGGACAGAGGAGCCTGGCGGGCTGCAGTCAATAGGGTCTCACAGAGTCGGACACGACTGAAGACACTTAGCAAGCAAGCACTGCAGTTACTGTTAAAAAGGGAAGAAAAAAAAAGTGTATTTGTATCCGCTCAAGGTAGGGAAAAACTAATCTGGGTTCCCACAGAATTGTGGTACCACAGACTTTTTCAATTTTTAGGGACCACGTCTGCAGAGCTCACTTTTAAATGCCCACCTCTGTTCAATGCAGATTGCAAGTGCAGTGCCCTGCTTTTGCTCCTGGCTCTTCAGGAGTGGCAGTTGGGTTTTTTGTGGTCTCTTTTTTGTTTTTGATAATTAGCCCCAACTGTGCTGTGCTTAGTCGCTTAGTGGTGTGGGACTCTGCGACCCCATGGCCTGTAGCCCGCCAGGTTCCTCCGTCAATGGGATTCTCCAGGCAAGAATTCTGGAGTGGGTTGCTGTGCCTTCTGCAAGGGAATCTTCCCCACCCAGGGATTGAACCCAGGTCTCCCGCATTACGGGCGGATTCTTTACCAGCTGAGACACCAGGGAAGCCCATGAATACTGGAGTGGGTAGCCTATCCCTTCTCCAGGGGATCTTTCCAACCCAGGAATGGAACCGGGGTCTCCTGCATTGCAGGCGGATTCTTTATCAGCTGAGCTATTAGGGACGCCCTTTCCCCAACTTTGCATGCACACAATTGTTTTTAGTCCTTTATAGTTTCTTTGTATTTTGTTGTTCAAGGAGATGTTTACCAGGTGCAAGCATTGCAGCCAAGGGTCTCAGGTCTCAGGTTCCAGACTGTCTCAAAGTTATTGCCAACACTGAATTAAGGACTACTTACTGAACCCTTGTTCCTAAGGGAAATACAGAGTTAGATTCCCGGGAACCACTGATCACAACATGTTAGTCACTAAAGCAATATATAACCTTTTTTTATATATTGATTTATATTTGTTTAAAGACACTTTATTTAGTATATATTTTTGATTCAGTAACATTGAATTCATGACCAATAGCACTGTAATTCATACCAAAGTGAAGCATAAAAACACACGTGTTTTCTCCATAAGGCACATTACAGACTCTAGGAACAACAGCGTTTCAGCACTACCTTTGGAGGCCATTTTAAACAGCAAAATAAAAAAAAAGCACAAGAGTTATTTTTGGAACTTGGCACTAAATAGGCTGTGAAGAGGACACTTCTTTATGGTGTGAGAGCTGGAAAAGAAGGCAGCACTTTGCCTTCTTAGACCTCACCTGGGAACATTCATGGTGGGAAACCAGATTTTTCACCCCTCCGTACATGTCCATGAATGAGGACAAAAGCACTGCATATATTGATTTTGGAGGTACAGATCTATTTTAGCCAGTAGGAAAATTCACAAATACATAATCCATGAATAATGATGATCAAATACATTTCCATTTTATACTGTCCTACTTCTAACTGTAGTCTCAATTTGGCAGTTTATTAAATTTATTGACTGATAGTTTCTTGTATGTGTTATCTCCATAATGAGGTTGTAAGTACCTTGTGAGCAAGGACCATGACTCATTATTTTCAAAATATACCCTACCTGGTGCTATGATAATTACACAATAGATTATGGATAGAATTTTTTTGAATGAATGGTTAATAGTGGACCAGAAATAAAGGCTTACAAATTAACAGAACCTTTTCTCTCGAATATACTCTGTAACCTCTGGTTTGTGATTTGTAAGGAGGAATGTAGCACTTTAAAATAAGCAACATCCCCAGGGACTCCTCTGGAGATATTCTTCCACAGGAAAGTAAATCAGCCAGTGTTGTTGTTTAGTCTCACAATCGCATCCTACTCTTCGGGATGGACCAAACCCATGGACCGTAGCCCACCAAGTTCCTCAGTCCATGGGACTTCCCAGGCAAGACTACAGGAGTAGGTTGCCATTTCCTTCTCCAGGGGATCCTTCCAATCCAGGGATCAAACCCGAGTCTCCTGCATTGACAAGTGACCCAGTAGGTCTCACAAGAAAAGAAAAGAAGCAACAGAGATTAATGAATATCCTTTCAATGGAGCTGGAATTTGGAGGATTATCTGATCCTAAAAGATGGTCATGTTTACCTTGGATTAAACTATTTCAGAATTTTGTAGATATTAACTTGTAGAGAACTGATGGTAATGCAAATAATTGTTGCCTGTGAAGATGTGAACAAATTCTATCCAATGGAGGGAAAACGCTCCTCTGTAGATAAACCAGTTTTGCATCCATTTGTAAATTCAATATTCCTGTTGTGTAAAATGTTTACTTTTTGGATTCTTCTTGAACAAATTGTAACATATCTTTGGTTCCCTTATTAATAAGTTAAATAAAATCATTTTATATTGAGACTAGCTGGGACCTTTTGCTGCAGTGCTTGTATGTGGGCAAACAAAATATAAAGAAACTCTAAGGGACTAAAAATAACTGCGTGCATGGCTACTTGGGACAAATTATGAACAAAAGACACAAAAAGACCAAAACCCCCAGCAAAATAAGGGTGCTGGGAGCAAAAGCAGGGTACTGTGCATACACTCTGCATAGCGCACTACCAAGGGGGTGGACAGACCAGCTAAGCCACTCCCCTGGCTCAACCTCTGGACTCATCCCTGTTCTGTGCTTAGTTGCCCAGTCCTGTCCAACTCTTTGCAACCCCGTGGACTGCAGCCCAGCAGGCTCCTCTGTCCTTGGGGATTCTCCAAGCAGGAATACTGGAGTGGGTTGCCATGCCCTCCTCCAGGGTATCTTCCCAATCCAGGGATCGAACCCAGGTCTCCGGCATTGGAGGCAAATTCTTTACCATTTGAGCCACCGGGGAAGCCCATCCCTACTCTTACCCCATATAAGGAACCAACTAACCCCTCCTCAAGGAGTGAGGAAGGGAAACTGTTGCTTGTTCTTGCTCCCTCCTGCTGCAGCAAGATTCCCAGTAAACCCTTGCTTAAATTTCTTGTGTGACTTTTTATCAATTTCTGTTGATTAGGGAGGCCAAGAACCCTGGCAGGTAACAATATGATTTTATATTTTGTGTGAATGTGTGTGAATTATCCTTTCAAGAGTCTGCTGTTCCCACTGAGATGCCCAATGAATTCATCTGATGAGCAGATGGACTTCACCATCAGAGAAGTACACCTCATGGATAGCTAAATCCAGGTATTTCTTTTCTTGTCCCTGAGGTGAATCTGAAGCACAATAGAATCCTTCAGGTCCTCTGTTTTCCTCACAGAAATATTCTCCATCAGTTTTTTAGAGTTTTTATGTGATCAGTAAATTATTCCCCTCTTGTGGCAGCAAGGATCAAGAATTTGGTGTATGGTGGGCTCTGTAAAAAGATTAATGATTTATAGAGATCTATTATCTGTTGTGCAGAAGGCAATGGCAACCCACTCCAGTACTCTTGCCTGGAAAATCCCATGGATGGAGGAGCCTGGTAGGCTGCAGTCCATGGGGTCGAAAAGAGTCGGACACAACTGAGCGACTTCACTTTCACTTTTCACTTTCATGCATTGGAGAAGGAAGTGGCAACCCACTCCAGTGTTCTTACCTGGAGAATCCCAGGGGCGGCGGAGCCTGGTGGGCTGCCGTCTATGGGATTGCACAGAGTCAGATACAACTGAAGCGACTTAGCAGCAGCAGCAGCATTATCTGTTGAGTGACAGACAGAAAATGTGGTTTCTGAGTTTTGTTTTTCTTTTTGTCTATTTTGAGCTCAAGAATTCTGCGTCTGGGCTTCCTTGGTGGTCCATTGGTTGAGAATCCACCTGCCAATGCAGGGACACAGGACAAAGATTCGATCCCTGATCTAGAAAGTTCTCACAGTGCACCACAACTACTGGGCCCATGCTCTAAAGCCTGTGAGTCATGGCTGCCGGCGGAGCCCGAGTGCCTGGGGCCTGCGCTCCTGAACAAGAGAAGCCATTGCAATGAGAAGCTAGTGCACCACAGCTACGGCGTTGCCCCCATTCTCTGCAACTGGAGAAAGGCCAAGTGCAGCAAAGAAGACCCAGCACACCCAAAAGTAAATAAATATGTCTTTTAAAAAAAATTCTCTCTCTACTGGGTAGAATAGCTCTTTGATATCTAAACTTAGTGAGGTTTTACATTTCACAATTCTGTGTTTACTCTTCACCCGTGGCTGAAACTGTAGAATTTAAGCCATAAACTCTCCATATGCCTATGTGTCTATGTGTCTGTTATTCCCAAAGACCTTTATCTCGCATTATGTGAGTGTGAGATGTTTTGCATCTGGATAGGACTAATAAATTAAATTATAAAGTTTATTAAAGGAACTCTGTTCTGAATTGTTTATAAAGATAAAGAGGTACATAAATTTTCACTTCCCCAAATTATCTGAAAACAAAGAAATAGACATATGTGGGTTTTGTTTTGTTTTTTTCCACTGCATTGAGAGGCTTGCAGGATCTTAGTTCCCCCAACTGGGACCTGGGACCCTTTGCTCCAATGCTGTAAAACTTGTACTTGGACACATGCCTGCCAGAGTAACAAAATGCAAACTATGTGGGACTACAAATAACTGTGTGCATGCCTAGTTGGGGCAAATTCTGGACCAAAAGGTACAAAAACAAACAAACGAAAAAACCCAACTGCCATTTCTGAAGAGCCAAGAGCAAAAAACCGGGTGTTAGGAACAAACGCAGGGTCCTGTGCATGCCCCCTACACAAACACCACAAAGGGATGGGCAAACTACCTGAGCCACCCTTCAGTCCAACCCCTGGACACACACACCCCAGGCCTCCCTCCCTGGGGAGCAAGCAAAGAAACCTGTAACTTATTTTCCCTCCCTCCTGCAGCCCCAGTAAAGCTTTGCCTGGCCTCTAGGCAATTTCTATTGTCTGGGGAAGGCCAAGATCATTAGCTGAGACCTGACCAGTGATCCAACCCTTGCCTCCTGCAGTGGAAGCTTGAAGTCCTAACCACCAGACTGCTAGGAACTTCCCAACATAGTTTAAATGTGATATACTTAAAAGAAATATATATTTTTCTTGCAAAAACGAACTCAGAAATGTTTTAAGAATCCAAGTTCAAATAATTAAGATCAGTCTCTAAGTGAAGAAGTCATTGCATTTTTGAAGTAGTTTAGTGGTAATAAGAAATGGGTGGGGTGAGACACTGATTGATATCTCAAAATGCCATCTCATCATAATTGCATAGACAGCCAGGGGCTGAGGCAGTGAAGAATGGTCAGGGATGCCTCAACATTCAAGTTAAGAACCCGACTGCCAATGAAGGAGACATAAGTGACACAGGTTCAATCCCTGAGCTGGGGAGATCCCCTAAAAGAGGGCAGCCCACTCAGGATTCTTATCTGGAGAATCCCATGGACAGAGGAGCCTGGCAGGCTACAGTCCACAGGGTCGAAAAGAGTCAGACAGGACTGAAGCGACTTAGCACGTGGCCCATGACACTAAAGGGAAACCAAATATTTCAGACAAGCATATGGAGATTCATCTGCTACTAAGGGGACTGCTTAAAAGATCAGGAACTTGAATCAACTGGGCAGAGGTGTGAGGAGATAATATGGCAATAAATGTGTTAAACGTCTCCCAGAGGCTCTGATATTTGAAAGAAAAGTGCTTCCAAGCCCACATTTCTACAATATGAGGGCTCTCAAGAATTCTGTGCCCACTGGAAAGAACAATTCTTTAAAGACGGGTGGGTGAGGTTTTGCTTGTTTGTTTATTTGTTTTTCTGTATGGAGTTTATTTATTGATTTATTTTTGTCCACGCAGCACCTCTTGTGGGATCTTAGTTCTCTGACCAAGGATTGAACCTGCATCCCTCCACAGTAAAAGCACAGAATCCATTTGGCCAGGGAATTCCCTGGATGGGTGAGTTTTTGAGTTTCTGTGTTTACTCTTGATCCATGGAAGTTGTTCCTGCAGCCAAAGACTAAAGGAGGTAAGACTGCCTCTCTCTTCCACGGAACTGCCAGGGCTGATTATGGAGCAGGAAGGAGGGTGGAGAGGTACAGTGGCATGAAGGCAGAGACTGACTCTCCTCCTGAAAAAGTCACTAGTGGATGTACTTAGCTGTGTGACACAGGTACAGAGAAATTCACTGGGGAATTAAGGGTTCTCCAGCTAGAAATAGAGATGACTAGAGCTGTGGAAATGTGGTCAGAGATAAAATAACACTCAAAAGTATGAATTTTGTAATGCTATTTGCAGCAACATGAATCAAACTAGAGACTGTCATACTCAGTGAAGTAGGTCAGACGGAGGAAGAAATATCATGTGATATTGCTCATATGTGAAATCTTAAAAACCGGTACAAATGAACTTGTTTACAAAACAGAAATAGAGTCACAGATGTAAAGCAAGCTTATAGTTACCAGGGGGGAAGAGGGAAGAGGGATAAATTGGAAGATTGGGATTGATATATGCACATTTCTATATATAAAATAGACAACTAAAAAGGACCTACTCTATAGCATAGGAAACTCCACTCAGTACTCCGTAATGACCTGTATGGGAAAAGAATATGAAAAAGAGTGGACATATATATGTATAACTGATTCGCTTTGTATGTAGGAGAAACTAACGCATTGTAAATCAACTATACTCCGATGAAAAATTTTTAAAAAATATTTATTTTGAACAATAGCAAAAGACTTAGAATAGTCTGAAAATTGTTTTCCAATACCTGAACAGAGGCTTGACCATTTCGGCTGTCTAGTCTGAAATGTCCAGACTGGATTAGCATACAAGTAGGGCTAGGATTATGATAGAAGAAAAATCTAGAATAGACTGGGAGAGAAACACTACAGTCTGGAGAAGGTCTTCACGAATTTCCAGAGGACAGGAGGAATCTGAAATTAATACCATATTGGTCAAGGGGTGCAAACTTTCAATTATAAAGTGAAAAAGTTCTGAGACCTAAAGTACACAGCATAGTGACTATAGTTAATGAAAACGAGTACCTGAAATTTGCTAAGATGAGTATTCTCACCATATGCACACAAAATGGTAATTAAGTGAAGAGATGGATAGGATATGTTAATTACCTAGTGATAGTCATTTCAAAATGTTTATATACATCAAAACATGTTTTATACCTTAATATATGTCAGGAAGCATTTAACAGGAGGCTTCCTGTGTGCTGTTTTGGATCTGTCATGAATCCTCTGTTCGGAGAGGCAAGCCTCTCCCGGGGCTGAGGAATCCAGGCATTTCCTTCATTAGTTTTTCAATATGGTGATAAGCACCCTCTTCCTTCTTATGAACCATACAGTAAAAGTGATTGTTTACAACTCTCTCTCTTTAATATGGGTCGACTTATCTTTTATAAGTCTGGAATTTTAATCTTTATCTTTGCTGAAAATAACTGCCTTGTAAGACAGTATATGTGCCCACACCATGTTGATTAAAACACCTTTGCGCCATCAGAGCTTGGGTCCCCGTGTCTGTCTTTCTTTCTCTATTTCTCTCTTTCTCTCTATCTCTATTTCTGACTGATTCCCTGGAACGCGAAAGCTGGCTGCATAACCCAAGGAATATTAGCCTCTTTCCTTCTTTCACTTTCTCATCGTTGACTCTGGACCACCAGGTTCTGGTCCATTCAAGGACCAACAAATATATACAGCTTTTATTTGTCAATTATACCTCAGTAATAGGGGGCGTCGAGGAAGAAGTTAATGACATAACAAGAGCAGGGTATTTGTTAAGTTCCAATTTAAATAATTTTTCCAGATATTATTATTGTTATATCTCTATACCAGTTGGACTCCAGTGACATTTGCAGCTAAGATTCATTCACTCTTTCATTTATTCATTTATCCCAATACCCAGCTTAAGAAATAATGTATTAAAAATGTAGTTGAAACCTCTTAGCACTTCATCCACAACTCCTTCATCTCCCCAGATGTAACTCCTGCCCTGATTTTCATGCTTTTCATTCCCGTATATGCTGTTATATTTTTCTATATATGTAAGTATTCCAAACATTATATAATGTTTTATAAAACATATTAAAACTGTATATAAATGGCATGCTCTGTATCATTATGTGACTTGCTTTTTAGTCTCAACATAATATTTCAAGATTTACCCATATTTATACCTCTATTTCTGATTCATTTATTTTTCAATACTGTACAGTATTCCAAATACAAGTCAGTTTATTATTCTTTTATTCTACTGGTACACATTTATGTTGTTTACCATTTTTGCTATCATGACTAATACTACAATTACTAATAAATGTTCTTGTATGTCTCCCTGTTCGCATCTATGATGTTTCTTTATGTGTTTCTGGGGTAGAATTGTTTCAATGATAGGAAACATAAAATTGTTCCATCTTTACTACATATTGCCAAATTGCTCTCCAGAGTGGTTGAACTTTCCTTTGGGATATGTAAAAATTTCATTGCTCCAAACACTAATTTCACTTGAATTCCTCACAAAATTTCTAATAAGAACTTTGTTATCTCTATCATTTTCATGATTAAGACAAGCACTTTAGCAGACTTTAATTTTTCATTAAACATTGCTGCCCATATTTCTTAAAGAAGGAAATGACAAGCCACTCCAGTATTCTTGCCTGAAAAATCCCATGGATGGAAGAGCCTGGCAGGCTACATACCATGGGCTTGCAAAGAGTCGGACATGACTGAGTGACTTCACTTCACTTCATACTTCTTGAATTTTTGTGCCCTTAACGTTAGCTTTTTAATAGTACATTCACTAACATATTGATAACAGCTTCTTTGCTCTTTGTTGTTGTTGAAAACAAAACTCAGCTGAGGAAATTTGAAGATATGATTGGCTTTGTTCAATGTCATGAATCAGGCAGCACCCTATCAAACAGAGAGAAGCCCCAAAGAACTGTACAAAATTGAAGGCTTTTGAGGCAGAAAGGGGTGAGATAAAGTAGTTTCTAGAAAATAATGGGTTGTTTCAGTGAAGGTCACCTTCCTCTGGTGGACAAAAGCATCCTATTGAGTAGACTACCTTGCCAGCGCTGACCAGGTAATTTCAGATTGACTGGTTTAAAATTGCACTCCTGGAAGAGGCTGAAACTGCAATTAAGTTAGGAATTAAGTCTTGATTTGGTGATACAGGGCTTAGCAAAGTGAGTCCATCTGGGGTTTGTTGTTTATTTTTTAAAACATTGTTTCTCCTTTTTGCAAATGTCTGTAGGTGATACAATCTTTTCTTTTTAGTGTCACTGATACTATCTTCATTCTGGTTCCTCTGTGAGTGATACTTTATGGTTTGGTATAGTTATCAATACTAAGATGTGTCTTATTTGCCTCTATTTCCCTCCAAGGAATCCCAGACCATAATTAGATATTGTATTGCTGGCTTTAGGCTTGTCTAGTTATGCTGTTAAGAAACACTGCACACCCATGGCTGATTCATGTCAATGTACGGCAAAAACCACTACAATGTTGTAAAGTAATTAGCTTCCAATTAAAATAAATAAATTAATTAAAAACAAAAAGAAAGAAACTCTGCAGGTCCAGCCTGTGAGCTAGTGGACTAGGTCCTGGGTATGAAACTGTCACCTTTCTCCACTTGGGTCATGGCTCCGGAAGCAGTCGTTGCTATACTTTTCAACCTTTTTTTTCATAGGTGAAGAAGCCCACAGTTTCTGCAGTGAGACTGAATTCATCTCTTTCCTTTCATAGGAGGACTTTAGGTCCATGTTAATGAGCAGGAGCAAAATTCTTAGATGGAGGATCCAGCAGGCCTCAGCTTTGGTGTTTTTGAGCCTCAGAGAGGTTTAAATTGGTTCCGAGCATGGTAGTTTATTTGTTTGTTTTTTGGTTTTGTTTTGTGTGTTAATTTCTCTTTTTATATTTTATCTCTCATTGCTATGTATTGGAGCAGAGAATATTTCAATGTAAGAACTTACAAGGTGTCTTAGCTGGAAGTCCAAATACGTTGTACTATGTAATATCCAGAAGCAATTTCTTTTTAAGTTCAAAGTATATGCCTCAAGAATCATGAGGACATTGAGATTCAGTGTAGACAGGAAATGGGAAGACTTGTGAGCATCAAATAGACCTGCAATTTAACAGACATGACACTTCTAGATATGGTATGTGGCAAATGTATCACCTCTTTGGTTATAGTTAGCTCATCTCTAAAAGGCAATAAAGATACTTATGAAATATTGTGATGATTAAATAAAGTGATAGCTGTGAAGTATCTGTTATGAGACATAGGCAGAAATGTTGATTTTGCATCAACTTTGTGTGCAAAACAAACTTGAACATAAACTTGATTAAATAAACTACATACACTAAGTAGATAATACACATGTAACAGAGCTTTATGCAGACATTTTGGGAAACAGTACAAAATAATTAAACACAGAAAATTAAAATGTTATAAAATCAAATATCAAGTAATATAGTATAGATTCAATACATGAGGTATCCACCTAATAATCTCAGGTTTCTTAGCCAAGGATAGATATGCTAATATATGTAATAACCTATTTGAACTGTTGATTGATATAAATGTCTATTCTTCAAGAAACTTTGTATCTTTTGTTAACAAAACCCTCCAATTCCTGAAGTTGCATAGTCATATACATATGTACAAAACATTTGTATATGAGTATGGGGTATAAACGGAGAAGGCAATGGCACCCGACTCCAGTACTCTTGCCTGGAAAGTCCCATGGACAGAGTAGGATGGAGGAGCCTGGTGGGCCGCAGTCTGGGTCGCTAAGAGTCGGACACGACTGAGTGGCTTCACTTTCACTTTTCACTTTCATGCATTGGAGAAGGAAATGGCAACCCACTCCAGTGTTCTTACCTGGAGAATCCCAGGGACGGGGGAGCCAGGTGGGCTGCCGTCTATGGGGTCGCATGGAGTCGGACACGACTGAATCAACTTAGCAGCAGCAGTAGCATGGGGTATAAAAATTATTTTTGCCCTTTTGCACTTATAAAGCAGGATTTGGCAATATGTAGATTGCAAGAAAAAGCTAAAAAAATAAAGATGAAAATTCAAATTTGAAGTGTCTCTCGACTCCCACACATGTACTTATACTTCACTCTCAACTCCAATTTTTGGAAAATGTTTCTGAATAGCCTAACAACTCTCCCAATAAAAATATCTCAGGTTGTCATGGTGACATAATTCTCTCCCCTGCAGAATTTTATTGTCTGGTGCAGTGGTTTCCTAAATCTTTATGGTCATGAAATCTTACCTTTACTTTTTTAATGCTCTTTCTTAGTTTTTCAGCATAAATTGCATCTGAGCCTGCTAGAGTGGTGGCAAATTAAAGATTTGATTTGGAGCAGGACAGATTTGATGAATGGTCTCACAATAGTGGGGCTTCCTTGGTAGCTCAGCTGGTAAAGAATCTGCCTGCAATGCAGGAGACCCCGGTTTGATTCCTTGGTCAGGAAGATCCGCTGGAGCAGAGATAGGCTACCCATTCCAGTATTCTTGGGCTTCCCTTGTGTTGCAGCTGGTAAAGAATCCGCCTGCAATGCAGGAGATCTGGGTTTGATCCCTGGGTTGGGAAGATCCCCTGAAGAAGGGAAAGGCTACCCACTCCAGTATTCTGGCCTAGAGAATTCCATGTCCCTGGGGTCACAAAGAGTCAGACACAACTGAGTGACTTTCACTTCACTTCATTTCACTTCACTCACAATAGCCAATAGTCAGTAAATTGGTCTGGAAAGCTGATGGAAGTCTTCATGAGTACATGTTCTGCAGTGTTCCTTGATGAACACTTTATAGCATTCAGCCCTTGCTAGAATCTCTCACTTCTTTCCTAACCTGTAAATGGACTGATTAAATTAAGAATTCTCTGAAACAAAGCAGTTACAGAAGACAGATGATTACCCCTCTGTTTCCCATAAGACTATGGGAGTAAAATCTCTGAGGGGGGAATGAAATAGGAGGGAAGGGAGCAGGGCCACAACCTTTAAAAAGAATGACATGGTCATAGGACATGACAGAAACTGATTAGAACCACTAGGTCCAAAATGGCGAGAGATTTGACTTTCAGTAGACTTTGAGCCTCATTAGCTGTAGTACATTAGCATGTTAAGTGACACGCCCATGAGCTCCAGGACAGTTCTGAGGCCAACCATAAAAGGTCATAAAGTGAACAGTGGCCAAATTCCTGGAAATCTCTGTTCTTTCCCCAAAATAATTGGAATAATCCTCCCATTCATTAGCCTATGAAACTACCCAGCCCATAAAAACTAACCCTGCCAGATTTTGGGGCCTCTCACCTTCTGAGATGGCCCACACTCTGTCTGTGGAGTATGTTTCTTTCTAAATAAAACCACTTTTTCCTATCACTTTGTCCCTAAATTCTTTTGCCATGAAGCAAGAACCTTAATTCACTGGGAACATCTTAATGTTCAGGCTTTTAAAGCAGAGGTACAACAATAGAGATTTGGCAGTCAGGATATAAAATTTAGATTAGCTCTTCTCTGCTCTCTACCCCCAAAGTCTTTCTTATTCCCATCTCTCAGTCCTAGGATGGGGACTTTGCAGATTTGTGGGTCTCAACCGTGTAGACACTTGTGGATGTCACAGAATAGAGCTTAACTGTGACAAGTGGTTTTGCTGCCTGGGTTGGTCTATCTTCAGGCTCCTGTGGTTATCTTTCTGGGGAGCTAGGAAAGAGTAAGGGCAGATCTCAGCAGAGGTTCTTTAGATACAGAGGGGAATGATGGAACAGCAGAGGAGAGCATGAGGAAGCTGACTGTAAGAAAGAGCAGAAATGCTCTTCGTGGTTGTCTAATTCCCATTCAAGGACAGAAACTGTGTCTTTTGTTTGTCTAAATAATGTGATATTTTACAGTATTTTACCAAGTATTTTGACTTTGTCATGCCAAAACTAAACATTTAGTTGAAAGCTGTATGTGTCTTTCATGAAGGCTAATGTCAAGGTGTAAGGTAATATATCACTTTATTCTCTTTAATTAATCTTTAGTTCATAAATAGTTATCTAAACCTGGGAAGTTTAGGATCCTGGAGGTCAAAAAATTTTAAGGGAATCTTTGGATTATTACAATATTTTAAAATATTTGAAAAAAAAATATTGAATAGAAATTGAAGTAAAGTCTGTAACAAAGTAGCAAAGCTTTGCCAAAACCAGTTTCTTGCTTTTGACTGGTACTATATGAGCTTAATTTGAGTATATATATTTTTTATTTCATTCTGGTCAGAAGCTCAGAACAGTCAGTTATTTTGGGCAAAAAGATAAATAGTTATAACAATATATTTAATTGGATTGGCAGAAAAAAGTCTTTAGAACCTTGGAGTTAATGTAGTTAGCAAATAACTCTTCCCCTCTAGCCACTGCAACAGTTACCTGGGGTACGAATGCAAAGCAAGAACAGCCCCTGCCTTTAAGGTGATCACAGCATAATGGGATGAAAACATTTCAGCCCTAAATTAGCCCACACAATACATCACTGCCCTGTGACAGGAGCATAGCACAGATGAAGAATAGAGAGGTGATAGCAAAGAAGAAGAAATACCTACTATTCCTTGAAAGAGAAGGTTGGGCTGTGAAAGACGACTTCAGAGAGACATTAGTCCTTGAGTGAGCTGATTTCTGAAGGCTGGTTGGAGGTGGTGGGAATTTATAAAGAAACAGATGGTCTGAAGATCTGGAGGTGTGATATTGCAAACGATTTGATTGAAACCCAGAGAAATGAAATGAGATGAGCAAGGACCAGATGTAATGGAGCCTAAAAATCTCTGACAGAGAAGTCATGACAATAAGACCCACTGAAGAATTTACAGAAGAGTGACAAAATGCCATAGCTTTTAAAATGGATGATTTTAATGGGAATATGAAAGGTGGATTGGAAGTGTCTATGGAGACCAGGGGACTTTTATTTTCTTAAAAATTTAAAAAGCTTACTGATTGGGGGAGTTCCCTGGAGGTCCATTGGTTAAGACTTCGCCTTCCACTGCAGGAGGCACAGGTTCAGTCCCTGCAGGAACTAAGATCCCACATGCTGCCGAGCACAGCCAAAAAGAAATAAGCGTATTGACTGGGGTATAAAGTATACACAGTAAAGTAAATAAATCATAAATATTTAGTTTGATAAATGTTTTCATATATATACTTGTGTATGCATGCTCAGTTGTATCCAACTCCTTGTGACCCAAATGGACTGTAGCCCGCCAGGCTCCTCTGTCCATGGGATTTTCCTGGCAAGAATACTAGAGTGTTCCTCCAGGGGATCTTCCTGACCCAGGGATCGAACTTGAAGGTTGAACTTCCGTCTCCTGCATCTCCTGCATTGGCAGGTGGATTCTTTACCACTGGACCACCTGGGGAGCCCTTCTGTAACTACTAACAAGATCATGGCCCTTCCCAGCATCCCAGAGGAGTTTCTAGTGTTCTTCTCATGTGCCCGCCATCCCCATCCTCCATGGAGAGCCACCATTTGACTTCTATCACTACAGATTGGCTGTAATTGTTTTTGAACTTTATATAAATGGAATCATAGAGTATTTACTCATTTCTGGCAACCAGGCTGAACATTATGTGCATTAACGTCAGATTCACTTCTTTTGACCCATGAGCAGGAGTTAATTAAAAAAAAAAAATTTAGTATATGGTGTTAGGTAGGGATACAAATTCATTCTCTTGCATGTGGATATCTAGTTTTTCCAGCACCTCTTGTTGAAAAGACTGTCTGCTACCTCTCCCCACCCTCTTCCACCCTCCTCAGCCATTGAATGATCTTAAGATCCTTGTTGAAAATCACGACTATAAATATTGATTTATTTCTGAATTCTCGGTCCATGCCATTTATTTATATGTTTATCCTTATACCACTACCACACTGCCTTGATTACTGTAGCTTTGTGGTAAAATTTGAAATCAGGAAGTGAATCTTTTTTTTTTTCAAGATTATTTTGGCCATTCAGAGTCCCTTGCATTTCCAAATGAATTTTAGGATCAGCTTGACCATTTCTGAAAAAGGAAAAAAAAAAAGTTGGAATTTTAATAGGGATTCATTGGATCAGTAGATAAATTTGGGGAGTATTGCCATCTTAACCATATTTGAAGCCATGAATGGTGATAACTTTCTATTTATTAATGTATACTTTAATTTCTCTCAACAATGTTTTTAGAGTTTTCAGTGTACAAGTCGTATTTCTTTTATAAATTTATTCCCAAATATTTTATTATTTTTGATGGTATTGTAAATGGAATTATTTTCTTTATTTTAATTTCAGACTGTTCATTGCTAATGTATAGAAATAAAATTGATTTTTGTGTCCTGATCTTATTTCCTACCATTTAATGGAAATTGTTTATTAGTTCTAATAGTTTTATTGCAGGTATGTGTGTTTAGAATTTTTTATATGTGAGATCATGTCACCCGCAAATGAAGAGTTTTATTCCTGCCTTTCTCTTCTGTGCTTTTTATTTCTTTTTCTTGTCTAGTTGCCTTGGCTAGAACTTCTGTACAATGCTTAATAGATGTGGAAAGAGTGTACATTTTTGTCTTGTTGCTAATCTTAGGGAAAAAACTTTTAGTCTTTCACCATGAGTGTGATGTTAACTGTGAGTTTTTCCTCAGTGCCCTTTATCAGGTTGAGGAAATTCCCTTTTATTCTTTCTTTGCTTTGTGTTTAGCATGAAAGGGTGTTCAATATTGTCAAATGCTTTTTTTTTTTGGTGTTTAGTGATACTATCCAGTGTTTTCCCCCTTTATTTCATTAATATGGTATATTACACTGATTTATTTTCATATGTTGAACCAACCTTGTATTTTTGGGATAAAACCTATATGGTCATGTTATTTAACTTTTTAAATATACTCTGGGATTCTATTTGCTAATATTTAGTTGAGGATTTGTTGTTGTTGTTGTTTGTTTTTATTTTTGGCTGCAATGGGTCTTTGCTGCTGTGAGTAGTCTTTCCCTGGTTGCAGCAATCCAGGGCTACTCTTCATTGCAATGTGAGTGTGTCTGATTTCAGTGGCTTCTCTGAAGCATGGGCTCTAGGCACTCAGGGCTCAGTAGTTGTGGCACTTGGGCTTAGTTGCTCCATGGCATGTGGGATCTTCCCAGACCAGGAATTGAACCCATTTCCCCTGCATTGGCAGGTAGATTCTTAACTGCTGGACCCCCAGTTGAATATGTTTACATATATTCATAAGGGATATTTGCAATTTTCTTCTTTGGGGACGGCTCCATCTGCCTTTAGTATCCAGGTAATACTGGCTTAATAAAATAAGTTACTGTTTTCTCATTTACTATTTTTTGGGAAGCGTTTGAAAAAGATTCATGTTAATTTTTCTTTAAATGTTTGGTAGAATTCACCAGTGAAGGCATCTGATCCCAGATTTTTTATTTGTTCAAGTTTTAAAATTACTGATTCAGTTTTTTTACTCATTATGGGTCTATTAAGATTTCCTCTTTCTTCTTGAACCAGTTTTGGTTAAGCAGTTTGGACATTTTTTGCTTGTTGTGTGTTTTTTTCTTAGCTCTTTGAACATAGCTTCCTCATGAAATTGGTTTTCATTGCCCTTGGTTTTCATGCCCTTTCCACTATCCTCTCTTGATACTGCTCAATATCAGGAGAAAAAATCAGGAGAGACGAGAACATGAATGATTTCCTTTACTCTCTTCTCTTCCTGGCTATTTTCTATCTCTCTTTCAAAATTCACCATAGTTTCCCCAGTATCAGAAAACCTTAGCTAATCTTCCAAACAGAATTAGTTGTGCTCTGTAGCACTCCATATATGCACCTGTGATAGTATTTATTTTAATAACAATATACTTTAAATGTTCTTTGCTTTTTCTTCCTAGATGGTTCTTGAGATCAGGGACTTTGTAACTCCAGTGCCTAGTTAGCATGATGACTGGCATATAATAGGTGGTGAGTTCAAGTTGAATAAACAAATGATAGATTTAGGCATGCATAGTGTTAGTCACTCAGTCATGTCTGACTCTTTGCGATCCCATGGACCGTATCCTGCCAGGCTCCTCTGTCCATGGGATTCTCCAGGCAAGAATACTGAAGTGGACTGCCATTCCCTTCTCCAGAGGATCTTCCTGACCCAGGGATCGAACCCGGGTCTCCTGTGTTGCAGGTAGATTCTTTACCGTTTTAGCTACAGGGAAGACCTTGCATACATAGACTGAGATGAAGGAGCTAGTGACAAGGAAGAGATTAAAGGTACAGAAAGTAGAGTTGGGATGTCACTGCTGGAACAAAATCTTTAGGTCTGCCAATGAGGATGGATATCAGTGCACAGGAAGAGTGATTAGTCCTGGAAAATGAGGTAGGGATATGTCTAGGTCTCAGATTGAAACAGAAATGTGTGAAGATGAAGGGATTGGTACTAAGTACTTTTACCCCCTCTGTAAAGAAGGAGGGGCCAACAGATAAAAAGGCAAGGTGAAGAGGAATAGAGTGTTGATGAGAACTGCAGCCATTTGGTATGAATGTTGTGGGGAATGAGAAAATCTTGATAAAGGAAGGTAGAGGAATTATCAAGCTATGAATAGTGACGAATTTAAATAGGAACTCTATTTTCGTAGTAGACACAGGTTCCAGCTATAGAGTATGAATGGATGAATTTTAAAATTGAAATAGGTTGTGTCAAATAAAACACATGCACAGTGTGAGAACAATGAGTTTCAGTTTTATTCAGGGGCTGCTTTGAGAACAACCGCCCAAGAGCTAGGCTCTCAGATAGCTGAGAAACTGCTCCAAAGAGGAAAGGCAGGAGACAGGTTTTATATTTTTTTTTTTTTTTTGCTGGGAAAAACATGAAATAGTGAAACATTACTGCTAGTCACAGAAAAGCCATCACAGTTAATGATTTTAATGCTTTTCCATTTACGGAAGATATAAGAATCTATTGTGGTGATCCAAGGGTGAAAGAGCAGATAAAACCAAGGAGGGTTTTGGAATGCAGGAACAGAAAAACCAGACCTTTATTGTCCTTCCATCCCCCATGCTGTAACTATTAATGGAACAATATAAACTGTCTCCCCTCCTATCCCATAGGGAGAAGGTATTTGCCCTACTCTTTCCCCACCCAGTATACATGCCTCATCCAATCAGCAAATGACCACAAGACCCCCATCCCACTGCTTGTACCCTGGGTATAAAAGTGGACTAAGGACCCCCATTCAATGTCGGTTCTTCCTTGAACTGGCTCGCTGTTCTAACAGCATCTCCCACTCTAATAAACTTTACTTTCCCTCTCATTCGGCCCCATGTCTGGAAATTCTTTTCCAACACACACTCGGACCACGACATTATTGGTGACCCATACGTGGACCTTGGGGTCTCTTCCCCACCTCCTCGCCTCTCCTTTTTCATAGGGACCCTCTGCGAACAGGCAAGTGCTGTGGAAGCAACTGAGGAACTCTGGCCAGGGTTACCCTCTGGTGTGTTCCAAAGGCCCCACTGCTCACTGCGCCCCAGTAGCTGCTGCCCGAATGGGTGAGAGTTTCTCCTTTGTCTTCTTTCCAACTGAGGACTAGGCCAACGCGATATTGTGTGGGCATGGGTCAGGCACATAAAAACCATTAGGGTGCCTGCCACATTGATAAGGGGGACACAGAACAGATCAGGCCACAAGGGCATCCGCCCCCAGCAAGACAACTTCCATGCACCGAGTCAGGCACACCGTGGTTGAAGCAAAACAGAGACCATTGTCCCCTGGCCACCGCCTCCCCGATAGGATTGTAAGGCGGATTCCTCAGCCTTCCTCCCTGTCACTTTCACTTCTTTCCCTTTTGGTCCGGATTGATTTACAGGAGCCTAGATGTTGCTTGAAGGCAATGGCACCCACTCCAGTACTCTTGCCTGGAAAATCCCATGGACGGAGGAAGCCTGGTAGGCTGCAGTCCATGGGGTCGCGAAGAGTCAGACATGACTGAGCGACTTCACTTTCACTTTTATGCATTGGAGAAGGAAATGGCAACCCACTCCAGTGTTATTGCCTGGAGAATCCCAGGGATGGGGTCGCACAGAGTCAGACACGACTGAAGTGACTTAGCAGTAGCAGCAGTAGATGTTGCTTTCATGGCCCTCAGTCAGAATCCAGACTTGAGGGGCTCAGGCTGCATGTGTCTTTCTGTTGCCTCCCTATCTCCTGCCCCCTCTGTCTCTCTCCATCAGATTTCCTAGACAACCTCTACTCGACCTTTCATATCGACATGACCTCTAGGAAAGGATTCTGAGGGTCCCTTTTGTCCAGGTCTTTCTCCTATATTCAAAAGCCTGAAGAATCAAAAACTCTCCTAACATTCTAAAGAATTCCCTTCTAACTACGCTTATCTCTCAGGTGGCTGCTGCTAAGTCGCTTCAGTCGTGTCTGACTCTGTGTGACCCCATAGATGGCAGCCCACCAGGCTCCCCCGTCCCTGGGATTCTCCAGGCAAGAACACTGGAGTGGGTTGCCATTGCCTTCTTCTCTTTCCCCAACTCCAGAACATCCTAAAGAATTCCCTTCTAACTACACCTGTTTCTCAGGGTGGGGAAGGACCACGCTTCCCCACTCCTGCAAATTCCCTTAGCTCTTCAGATTCTTCTGATGGGACAAAGACCTCACTTCTCACCAAAGGGACAATCCAAGATTTTCATCAGCTGATCTGCCCCTGATATCAGAGTCAATTTGAGCACTAGTTGGTCTATATTTTAGCTATAAAACTATGACCACAGAAAGGAAAGATGACTTTTTGACACAGGATGGCCATGATTTTCTTTAGACTCTGGAGAAAACTGGTTAAAATGAATTTTTTTTTCTTGGAAACTGCAAAACCAGTTCTTTTTGCATATGCAGTTAAAAACAACTAGCTTGTTAAAAGGCCTGCCTAGGGAAAAGCTTGAGGTTAATCCTTTCATGTCCTTGAAATACACAGCCCATTTGCCTGAGACCTCAGCCTTGGGCAAATTGGAACTTCAAGCAAAGAAAAAAATGGGGAAGGGTCAAAGAGACATTTTAAATCTCAAGAAGCAAACTATGAAATCTCTGTCTGTCTGTCTGTCTGGATTTATGTATGTCTCAGTGTGTGTCTTTTTTTTTTTTTTTTTTTAATATTGCTGAAGCTGTAAATGAGTTCTAACTTAATTGGCCTAAAGAAAAGTAAGTGCCTACAAATCAGACAATTTCTAAATACAAGAGAAATTAACCTAAATGAGTTTCAGATTCACGTGAACTGGGAAATAATCAATATTAAATATCTAATATTAATGTTTGCTAATCTAATATAGACATGTCTAAGAGTCATTAACATTAAGCATATTTTCACTGTGCCTAGGTTTATTGTAAGTTAAATATTGTTATATATATATATATATTTTGTTATATTGTTATATCTGTTACAAGTTTGTCAGCAAGGAAAGTACCTCAAGTGAAGAAACTTCAAAAAAATGTAATGAGATAGGAGCTTTTAGATAAACTATTAAGAATCATTATACTTTAGAAATGTCTCTCTAAAACAGTCCCTCTAGATTTTTGTAACCTGAATTTCTAGGGCTGTGCTAAATTAAGTGACTGATTTATTGAATAGCTAGATCATTTCCAAATAAAACAAGATTCTGAAACATTCATTACTGAACACTAATTTCCTCTTACAGAGAAACTAGAGATTTTGGACTATTAATGAATAATGTTTGATGCCATCCTGAGATGTTCTCTAGAATTTTTTTAGAAATTGTCACTGGTATTTACGTTCACCAATCTGTAGAATGCTAATATAAAGGTCAGTTCTTGGTTGCTTAAGGAAAGTACGATGTGTGTTTTCAGTAAAGAAGGTATGAGGAATGAAATTACATTTTATGAAGGGAAAAGGAAGTAAGTCTGACTTACAGGTGGCTGTTTCAGGATGGGAGAACAAAGTAATGGGTAAAGAAAGTGTTAAGAAGTTTTGATGGAAAGTGCACTCCAAGGGAAGAGTTTTGTGCATAAATACAAGTTTTCTTGAGATGTTGAACTGCCTTTGATAACGGATTTTAAGTTTCTTTACCTCTGAAGTGATCTATGTTTACCTTTGAAATCTTCTTTGTTACTTTGGCTAAGTGAATATATTATTTCACTATGACTTATATGATCCTATCTGACTGACATATGACCTTACTAATAACTGCTAGCTATAGGTATATTATTTTCTATGTCACTTGTTTCAGAAGATTGTTTCTTATGTTACCAAATGTGGGACTGAGCTTGTGATAAAATGCTGATATGCAGTTCCATATTAGATCAATGATTGTAATAATGTAACTCTAGATATGGGAAGAAGCAACAAGAGGGAATATTTTCCTGGACCAAGAGGCTAGTAAGACAGGCATGGTCCAGAGACTTTTGCTACTCACAAGGCCTGGTCCAGTAACAGCACAGAGGGGCCTGTCAATGGAATCTTCATTAGACCTGGGAATGAGCCTTCCCAGCACCACGGGACACAATGGCCATGAAATGCCCCCAAAGCGTGGTCAAATATGTGGCTATGAAGGGACCCTGCTGACTGGAAGTTGGCACTTGCCAGCTGCCTCTACAAGGATTACATCGTGACCACTGCAAGCTGCTGACCTTCAACATCCCCTGAAAGGAGTTCAGGGTGGAGATCAGAAATAAGGCACTCTGTGCTTGGGAAAAACCCAGAAGAACTGGCCTTCAGATGGTCAGATGTTTTCAGGTGAAGATTTTATGAGCCCAAATTCTTGCATCTTCTCATACCTAGAGAAGCACTAATGTCACGAACCAGTGTCTAGTCCTGATTCTCCTGGCTAGCTCCTCAGCAGCTTTTCTACTTCTATCACTCTCTGGGTCACGTACCTTTAACTTTCTCATTAAGTTTGTTTCTTCTAGAATACAACAAATCTCCAAGTGGTAGTATGACAAGAATGTTCCCTGGCCAACACCCAGACAGTGCTGAAACAAGCTGCCTTATCACTTCATGGACTTTCATCTCCCTCCGTAAATGCACCCTGACAGAGAGCAGGCGAAGGGAACCCAGAGCCCCACTACACCTCTGTACAGCCTGAAGAAGCCAGAGCGATCATCGCCCGTTTTCCTTTGAGACTGGGTTCCCAAGTGCCTGAGAAGTGAAATAGGTAGGTAGTTAGACATGAGCAGGGTATCAAAAGAGGCCAAAAAAATCAGCCCTAAAAATAGAGGGAGGACTGTGGTGACCCAAGGATGAAAGAGCAGATAAAACCAAGGAGGGTCTTGGAAGGCAGGAACAGAAAAACCAGACCCTTATCATCCTTCCCTCCCGCATGGAACAGTATATATTATATACTATATACTGTGTACATTATATATATACTGTTTATTAATGGAACTGTATAACGTATCTCCCCTCCTATCCCATAGAGAGAAGGTATTTGCCCTACTCTTTCCCCACCCAGTATACATGCCTCATCCAATCAGCAAATGACCGCAAGACCCCCATCCTACTGCTTGTACCCTGCGTATAAAAGTGGACTAAGGACCCCCATTCAACCTCGGTTTTCCCTTGAGCAAGCCCGCTATTCTAACAGCATCTCCCACTCTAATAAACTTTACTTTCCCTCTCACTCTGTCTCATGCCTGGAAACTCCTTTCCAACCCACGCCCAGACCACGACATCTGTGAAATTTTCCCTTCGATATGCAACTTAACTACCTAAGGGTTAGTATACTCAAAGCAGGGAATGCATATTAATTTCCCCTAGTTTGAATTCCCCTCAGGGTGTACTGTCAGTGAGCGCACTGCAGTGGGTTGAAGCTTAATCCTTATAAAACTCTTAAGACAAAAACTATTTTTTTTTTTTTAAATTTGGGGGGCTTGCTGTGGCTCAGCTGGTGAAGAATCTGCCTGCAAAGTAGGAGACCTGGGTTAGATGCCTGGGTTGGGAAGATCCCCTGGAGAAGGGAAAGCCTACCCACTCCAGTATTCTGGCCTGGAGAATTCCATGGACTGTACAATCCTTGGGGTCGCAGAATCAGGACACTGAGCGACTTTCACTTTGTGGCTCCCCTGGTGATTCAGATTGTAAAGCGTCTTCCTGCAATGCGGGAGAGCTGGGTTCAATCCCTGGGTTGGGAAGATCACCTGGAGAAGGAAATGGCTACCCACTCCAGTGCTCTTGCCTGGAAAATCACATGGACAGAGGAACCTGGTAGGTTACAGTCCATGGGGTCACGAAGAGTCGGACACGAATGACCGACTTCACTTTCGCTTTGTGGTGGTATAAACACGGGTGCACAGATGGACCGAGTTTGTCTTGAAAGAAGAGTTCAGGGGTTGTGGGTATTTAAACCAATGGGCCGCCAATAAGAAAGGAAAGAAGATACTAGGCTGGGGTATCCCTCCATCTCGTCGCTGGCGGTGCCATTGCCTGATCCTCGCTCACTTGCCAGGCTCAGGCCGGGATGGGGGTCCGGGTCTTACGTGGAGTCTCCCTCCAAGGATTGGCGCCCGGGTCTGACCCGGAAGCTTTTCCGCGACCCCGGAAGCAGAGCCCAGGGGCGGAGGCGCCGCCGAGGAGCCACCGCCCCCTCGCCGCCTGGCCGCTACTTCAGAGAACCGCGGCGGCGCCGGGTTGCACTGATGATCCCCGGCAGGCGGCGGCGACAGAGGCGGCGGGAGGATGACCTCTCCCCGCGAGCGGGGTGCCGATCTGGCCCGATTCTACACTGTCACGGAGCCCCAGCGACACCCGAGGGGCTACACGGTGTATAAGGTCACCGCCCGGGTGAGTGCAGTTTTCGGGCGGGGGTCGGAGTCTGATCAGGGACGAGAGACAGGCGTGGACCCTGGTGTGGGGATGCCGGATGCCAGGTTGCGCCTAGTGCCGGGACAGGCGCCCGAGGTGGGGACTTGAAAAAGGATGCGGTAGGGGCAGAGCGTGGGGAGTCCCGGACCGCGCTGGAAATGGTCTCAATGGTGTCCCCATTCCAGGGTGGGGCAGACGTTGATGATTTTTAATAGATGACTCAGCCCCATCCCACTTGGACTTTCTCTTCCGAGGCTGAAATGCAGAAGCTGTTTTGCTTGTCTCCTAGGGATAATGCAGGTTTAAAAAAAAGTGTTAAATTGATGTACTATTTGACTTACGTAATAGAGGGTATTTCTTCCCTTCCTTCTGGGTTGCACAGAGGCAGATAAACCCTTGGGAAGTATGTCAGTGGTAGGGCCACCATCCTAGGACCTCTGTAACTGTTTGTGTCTTTTCGCCTCTGAATTTTTCGTGGTTTTCCGTAGGAGACATGAGAAATTCTGCTAAGGGTGTCTTGCGTGAGTTGTCTTGAGAGCACATTTGAAAGTTGTGAGGCTCCTTTACATCGACTGATTGATACAGTTTTTAGTACCCACTTTGTTCATGTTTCATTGCTCTTTCGTTGAGTTTTAGAGTTTGCATCTTCCTCCTTGAAATAAGAGTAATAAAATTAAATATGAATATTAAATACAAATTAGTATTAAAATTACATATATGTATGTAATGTATTATATGTAGTATGAATGTATGTGTGTATTAGGCATATGTACACATCACCCAGTTAAATCCTAATTTTAATGAAGAGGAAACTATGGTTGAAGAATGTTGTAGCTGGCCCAACTTCACATTGCAAGGAAGTAGCACATCTGGGGTATGAGGTCAATTCTGTTTAACTCCAAGTTGTAAAAAAAAATGTTTAAGAATTAACTTTATCATTAATTGTTAAAAAAAGAGAGGTACAGAGAGTAGTAATGTTACAGTATACGTTTGGGGGATGTAGTACTCTTGGGTGATAGATCAGGAAGTGGGCCTTGAAAAGAACCTTAAAGGTTAAATAGATTTAGATCTGCAGAGTCTGGGGCATGGGAATGGCATGTGCTTTTTGGAATTGGTGCACAATTCAGACAAGTGTAAAAGGATAGGATGGGTAAATTTGTGTAAATGTAGTAAGACCAGGCCTGGTTATTGCAGAGGGTTGTACCAAGAATACAGAGAAAATTGTTACTCTCTGTTTGCAAGTAAAGTTGTTATATAGGTGGAGTGTTAGTTTCAGCTTAAGAAAAAATTTCAAGATTAAGGGTGCTCTTACTATAGCCCCCTTGAAAGCTTCTTTTGGCTCTTCAGAAACCTAGACTTGGTTTCCTGACATAGTTTGTGAAATTAGAACAGTTTTCAACATACTTAATGCCCTAACTCTAATGTTCCTCCTCAGAGCACCCTGTTCCTCTCCTATTATAACACTTATCACAGTTATAATATATTGTATTAATCTGTTTGCTTGTCTGTGTCTCTCAGATTTAGAGCAGGTCACTATCATTGGCATTTGTTTCCTTTTGTATCTCCCAAGGCATTGTGGGGCACAGAGTGCCTAAAAATTATTGTTTTCCTCTGTGTTTTAGGTAGCACATTTACTAAATGTTTATTTAGTTTCAGGTACTATGATCTCTGAGGGTTACAAGGCAGAATAAAGTGTGGACCTTCTTTTCAAGGATACTTATAGTTTACTGTACTTGAAGTAGAGTGCAAGGTAGAAGGTGTTAAGTGCCATAAAAGACTACAGAAAAGAGCTGTGGGGTTTCAGAATACAGAGTTTCTAGCTCAAGGGATCAGGGAACATGTACCAATTAAGATAGGTGGTGAGAGATGGGAAGAATCTAGATGGGTGGGATAAGTGGAAAGGGCATTGCAGGTAGAAGGAATGTGTGAATGTGTGTAGAACTTGAAAGAAACTGAATGTGATTATTACTTGTAGTCTTACTTTACAAAAGGAATGGTTAATCTAATTGAGATCTTAAATATCTTTTTTAAAGCTGTAAACTAACATATGACAACATCAATTAGAAGATAAAGTAGCGCATTGCCTGTTCTAACCAGATCCGTGTAATATGCATATTAGTTATCTCTGTGGTTATTTAACTAGAAATTGCTTACACTGTCTTTTTTTTTCTCCTTGTAAATATTTATGTCCTCATTTATTGCTTATGGTACAGATTTTATTTTCTGATTTTAAAGATTGAGGATTAATAAAGAGATATACCTAAAAAATAACTGCTTAATAGTATAAAATATAAGTAAAATATTTGTTATTTTTTGAGAGTTAAAGAGAAAAACATCTTACCTCAGGAGAATTTATCAGGTAAGTAGTGCTCCCCTGAGAGAACTTTGTGAGATAAAAGTGTCCTGTTTATGTTCCCTATTACTGACTGACTGATATCATTAAGGAACAATCTCTATATTCTTGATTCTTGCAAGGTTCTTTATTTAAGAATAGAATTAGAATCATGGGAATTACCGTTGCTAAGTTTTGGGTAGCATAAGAGCTGTTTCATGTTCTTAAATCTCTTTTATACTTTTTTTTTCCCCCCAGTTCTCTGGAAGCTGGCAGGCTTAGATAACCTTATGGCCAGTTACAAGCTTGCTAACGGATTTCCTAGTTAAATCCTGTGTTGCTTATTAATTTTCATCTTGAATAAGTACTTCTGTTCAGCATTAGAAAGTTCTTTTGTAGATTTCCGTTGATTGTTTAGTTAAAGGAGACGCAGCTGTAAAAGAACCATTCACATAGTGTTTTTGGTTGTTTCATCATGCTAAGTTTACAAAATTTGGATAAGGTAATATAGATTTCTTAACAGTATTAAGTAAATAGTAATTCTTGCCTGTATTCTTTCATGAATATGCAAAGAAAATCTTACGTTTTTATTTTTGAAAGACAGTGCTGCCTTATGACTTTGTTTCTGTTGAGGCATAGTTTATATGCAGTCAGATTCACCGATTTTAAGTGTGCAGTTGGGCGGGTTTTGACACGCGTCTGTATTGTGTGACCACCACCACAGCCGTCACTGCAGGAGTTCCCTCATGCTCCTTTGCAGTCAGCCCCCTCTCCCCACCCCTGTCCCTCGGCAGCCGCGGGTCAGCTTTCTGTTGTTGTCCTGCGCTTTTGTGTGGAGGAGGGATCTGACTCCTTTAACTCAGCATGGTTATTTGAGATTCATCTTGACTGTGCATTTTTATTCTCCTTTGTTGCTGACCAGTATCCCCTCGTGAGCTTCCCTGGTTGCTCAGCGGCGAAGAATCCACCTGCAGTGCAGGAGAGCAGGAGGCGTGGATTTGATCCCTGGGTCGGGAAGATCCTTTAGGGGAGGGCATGACACCCCACTCCAGTATTCTTGCCTGGAGAATCCCATGGGCAGAGGAGCCGGACAGGCTATAGTCCGTAGGATCGCAAAGAGTCTGACATGACTGAAGTGAGTGAGCACGCACGCACGCACATTCCCGTGTATGGTTATACTAGGTTAATCCATCCACATTTGGCTTGATGGATATTTCAGTTGTTTCCAGTTTTTGGCTATTATTAGTACAGCTACTATGAAAGTTTATATACAAGTGTCAATGAATGTGGGCTTTTATTTCTCTTGATAGCACACAGCCTTTTTATACCTTTATACTAAGATGACATCTGATAGTCTTAGTCCTCTTTCTTTCTCAAAATTATGTTGGTTATTCTAGATTGTTTGCATTTTCAGAAAAACTTTGGAATCAGCTTGTTAAACTGCAAACATGCCTACTCAGATTTTGATTGGAATTACATGGAAAATATGGGGCTTTCCTGGTGGCTGGTGGCTCAGTTGTAAAGAATTCATTTGCAATGCAAGAGCCAAAGGATGTGCAGGTTTGATCCCTGGGTCAGGAAGATCCCCTGGAGGAGGGCTTAGCAACCCACTCCAGTATTCTTGCCTGGAGAATCCCATGGACCAAGGAGCCTGGAGGGCTACAGTCCATAAGGTTCCAAAGAGTTGGACATAACTGAAGCGACTGAGCACGCATGCACGCACGTTGAGAATGTACATCAGTTTAAATAATATTAAATCTTCTAATCCATGAACACAAATCTTCCATTTATTTAGCTATTTAATTAGAGCGATATTTTCCAGTTTTTGGTGTGCAGGTCTTGCACATAATTTGGGTTTGTTTTCAAACTATCAGAACACGTAAGTATTTTACATAGCTAGCGTTTGCTGAGTATTAATAGCGCACATTTCTGTGGTGCTTAGAGTAAGTCAAGCGCTATTCTAAGCACGTTATATAAATTAGCACATTTTTCATGGCAGTGCAATGAGTAGGTGCAGCTATTCTCATGTGAGGAAATTGAAGCACCGCCATGGTAAATAACTTGCCTGGGGTCACATGACAAATGGTAGAGTTTAGATTTGAACCCTGGTAGTCTACCAGCCAGAGTGCTTTTTAATCCCAGCGCTGTGCTGAGTTCCTAAACACACTTTATTAGAGGCTGTGGGTACACTGTAGTTTACAAAAGTGATAGATGCAAATATACTACAGTGATTAGGATGTTGTGAACAAAGGGGAACAGAAAATGAATAGAAGTACTCGACTTGAATCTGAAAATTGCCTCTTCCAAAGCTTCAAATTCAAGCACTATTTGTATTGCTTGGAGGGAACCTGCTCTCAATTCCTGACCACACTGTTGTATGGGATGCTTGTGCTTGGAAAGATAATCACCTGTAGTTTCCTAAGTATGCTGGTACACTGAGTTTTTCGTGTGTGTGTGTGCGCGCCACGGGCATGTGTGTGTGCTCTGCCGTATCTGACTCTTTGCGATCCTGTGGGCTGTAGCCAACCAGGCTCCTCTGTCCATGGGATTTTCCAGGCAAGAATATTGGAGTGGGTTGCCATTTCCTCCTCCAGATCTTCCCAACCCAGAGATCGAACACGCATCTGCGTCTCCTGCCTCTCCTGCATTGGCAGGCAAATTCTTTATCACTGGGAAGCATGCTCCTTGCCTCTCTGTTAGATGTGGTTTTCTCAGTCTGGAGTGTGCTTCCATTTTGTCTTGGCAATCGCTGCTGTCTCATGTGACCTCTCCTGCCCTGTGTCTACAGGAAGCCTTTCTTAAATGGAGAACTCTGTATTGTATTAGGTTGGTGCAAATGTAATTACGGTTTGCATTGTTGAACTTTGCTGTTTGATATTGGAATACATTCTTAAATAAATGTGGTTATGTGATACATCATTTTAATGCCCTTTTCTTGCTTTATGTTTTCTTGTTAATGACTTAGTGAAAATGAAGTTAGTCGCTCAGTCGTGTTCAGCTCTTTGTGAACAGACCACCAGGCTCCTCTGTCCATGAGATTTTCCAGGCAAGATTACTGGAGTGGATTGCCATTCCTTTCTCCAGGGGATCTTTCTGACCCAGGGATCGAACCTGGGTCTTCTGCATTGCAGGCAGATTCTTTACTGTCTGAGCTTTCTGTTTATTTTATATTGATTTTAGACTAGGGAAATGATGTTAGACAAAAAGCACATTCTAATGGTTTTCTCATTTGAGTTCAAAATGGGTTGTAAAGCAGCAGAGACAACTCACAAGATCAACAACGCATTTGGCCCAGGAATTTCTAATGAACATACAGTGCAGTGGTGGTTCAAGAAATTTTGCAAAGGAGATGAGAGCTTTGAAGACAAGGAGCATAGTGCCTGGCCATTGGAAGTTGACAATGACCAACGGAGAGCAATCCTCGAAGCTGATCCTCTTACAACTACACGAGAAGTTGCCGAAGAACTCAGCGTTGACCATTCTGTGGTGGTTTGGCATTTTAAGCAAATTGCAAAGGTGAAAAACTCAATAAGTGGGTGCCTCATGAGCTGACCAAAAATTTAAAAATATAGTCGTTTTGAAGTGTTGTCTTTGCTTATTCTATGAAATAACAATTAATGATTTCTCAATCGGATTGTGACGTGCAATGAAAAGTGGATTTTATACGACTGCTGGCGATGACCAGCTCAGTGGTTGGACCGAGGAGAAGCTCCAAAGCACTTCCCAAAGCCAAACTTGCACCAGAAAAAGGGTCATGGTCATTGATTGGTGGTCTGCTGCCATTCTGATCCACTACAGCTTTCTGAATCCTGGCCAAACCATTACATCTGAGAAGTATGCTCAGCAAATCGATGAGATGTACCAAAAACTGCAGTGCCTGCTCCCGGCATTAGTCAACAGGATGGGCCCAGTTCGATGACCAACTGCATGTTGCACAACCAACATTTCAAAAGTTGAATGATTTGGGCTACAAAGGTTTGCCTCATCCTCCATATTCACCTGACCGCTCGCCAAGTGACTACGACTTCTTCAAACATCTTGACAACTTTTTTTTTTTCCATTTATTTTTATTAGCTGGAGCCTAATTACTTTACAATATTGTAGTGGTTTTTGCCATACATTGACATTAATCAGCCATGGATTTACATGTGTTCCCCATCCTGAACCCCCCTCCCACCTCCCTCTCCATCCCATCCCTCTGGGTCTTCCCAGTGCACCAGCCCTGAGCACTTGTCTCATGCATCCAACCTGGGCTGGTGATCTGTTTCACCCTTGATAGTATAGTTGTTTCAATGCTGTTCTCTCAGAACATCCCACCCTCGCCTTCTCCCACAGAGTCCCAAACTCTGTTCTGTACATCTGTGTCTCTTTTTCTGTTTTGCATATAGGGTTATTGTTACCATCTTTTAAAATTCCATATATATGCGTTTGTATACTGTATTGGTCTTTATCTTTCTGGCTTACTTCACTCTGTATAATGGGCTCCAGTTTCATCCGTCGCATTAGAACTGATTCAAATGAATTCTTTTTAATGGCTGAGTAATATTCCATTGTGTATATGTACCATAGCTTCCTTATCCATTTGTCTTGACAACTTTTCACAGGGAAAATGCTTTTGCAACCAGCAGGAGGCAGAAAATGCTTTCCAAGAGTTCATAGAATCTCGAAGCACAGATTTTTATGCTAAGGGAATAAACTTATTTCTCACTGGCAGAAATGTGTTGATTATAATGGTTCCTATTTTGATTAACAAAGATGTGTTTGAGCCTAGTTATAATGATTTAAGATTCACTGTCAGAAACCGCAATTACTTTTTCACCAATCTAATATATCCCTCCATTAAAGCCTTTACCTTATTGTACTTGTTTGCTTCTTCTGAGGGCAAACTGTCTTTTTAACGTATTTTTGGTGCCTAACACAGAGCCTGGATATAGTAGGGACTTGAGAGAAGGCTGGAAAGAGGCAGTGTTTTCCTCTCTGTTATCTTTTAAATTAGCATACAGTAT
Source organism: Cervus canadensis (assembly GCF_019320065.1). Classification (NCBI taxonomy): domain Eukaryota; kingdom Metazoa; phylum Chordata; class Mammalia; order Artiodactyla; family Cervidae; genus Cervus; species Cervus canadensis. Next base: position 9,963,222 of record NC_057398.1, read on the forward strand.
AATTGATATTTTGTTGTGTGATTTTATGAATCTTTACACATGAATGGATTCACATATCCTCGGTCATAGTCAGGAAGCAGAACAGTTCCCATCAGCCTCAAAAACTCCCTCTGCTTTGGCTGTTTTACACCCACCTCTTAGTCCCTGGCAGCTGCTGTTCCGTTCTCTGCCTCTCTGCTTCTGTCCTTTTGAGGGCCTTTTATGAAGAGAATCATAGAGTATTTAACCTGTTGAGATCATCTGTTGCCCAGCTTTTTCAGTGGATTTGCTTTCTCACTGTTGAGTTTTGATAGTTCTTTTTGAATGTAAGTTTTTTGTCGGATATATAGTTTGCACGTGTTTCCTCCCAGTATGTAGCATATCTTTTCATTCTCTTAACAGTGTCTTTCACAAAGTAAAAAATTTTAATTCTGGTGAAGTCTAGGTTATCATGTTTTTCTTTTATGGAGGAAAAATGGGCTTTTAGTGCTGTATCTAATAAAATCTCTCTGTTGACACCAGGTTTTAAAAAATGTAAACCATTCCTGTTTTTATCTTGTTTATTGACAACTTATATGCTCAGATATTAACATTTTAATATTAAAGATTTTTACATTAACTTTTTTTGGGGTTTCACCTCAGGGTTTGCAGATATCCGTTCCCTGACCAGGGATTGAACCTGCGCCCCCCTGCATTCAAAATGTGGAGTCCTAGCCACTAGACCTCCAGGAAATCAGTACATTAACTTTAACATTAAGAATTTTTACTTTCTTTGAATTTTGATTGGAAAATAGTTGTTTCCCTGGTGTCTCAGTGGTTAAAAATCCACCTGCCAATGCAGGAGATCGAACCCAGGTTCTATCCCTGGATTGGGAAGATCCCCTGTAGAAGATAATGGCAACTCACTCCAGTATTCTTGTCTGGGAAATCCCACGGACAGAGGAGCCTGGCGGACTACAATCCATGGGGGAGCAAAAGAGTTGGATACAACTTCACAACTAAAAAACAGCAATAGTATTATTATATAATAATTGGTAGAATTTGAAGTGAGAAAGGCAACTTTAGCAAAACATTTATTGAGTATACCAAGGTAACTTGCTGCTATAATTTTTTTTTAAGGTTTTTTTTTTTGGATGTGGACCAGTTTTTAGTCTTTATTGAGTTTGTTATATTTTTGCTTCTGTTTTATGTTTTGGTCTTTTTTCTGTGAAGCATGTGGTGTCTTAGCTCCTGGGCCCAGGGATCACACTTGCATCCCCTGTGTTGGAAGGCGAAGTTTTAATCACTAGACTGCCTAGGAAGTTCCTATGTTAACTAACGTTACGGATTTTTATTTTCCTTGAACTTTGATTGGAAAATAGTTCACCTTAGAGTAGTGCTATAATAATTGGAAGAATTTGAAGTGAGAAAAGTAACTTTAGCAAGCGTTTATTGAGTATACAAAAGTAACTTGCTGTTAGTTTCTTTATTCTCCTATAGATTTTGGGATTTTAATAATGTAGAAAATATTTCTTACTTTCAACATATTACTGTCATAAGCAATTACTAGAAAGTTGAATGTCTAAAATTTTCCCCACTGACTTATATATCTTAATGGGAGTTCTCTCTTTTCAGAGTACTAAAAAAATATTGTAAAATATCCAATTATAGTTTGTGCAGGTGCTGTCTCTTGGGTCCTGACTACCTGGCTGGCAAGTGATTAACCAACCCAGGTATCCTTGCCAACCAGTGGCACCTGCAGCTCTGCAGGGAAAAGAGGGAGAGGAGCTGAGATGCAGGTGATGGAGGGGGAGGGGGCTTGAGATCGGTAAGGGGATGCTTGTCTGTGTGAGCTGCGCGCTTTGAGGTCGCTGTTCTTCTTGCCAGAGGGTGTGTGTGTGTGTGTGTGTGTGTGTGTGTGTGTGTGTGTGTGTGTGAAATGCAATTTAAGATGTCAGTATGTTTATATGAATGTGGATTTTATGAAAGTCAAATGTCTGAAAGTCAGGATTGCATGCATTACACTGATGGATGTTCCATTTGGTTTGCCTAATCACCACAATGGGAAATGTTCAGTATAGTGTAGCCTTACATTTTTATATACCTTATTTTTTTCTCTCTTCTATATTTGGAAAGTCGTATCTTTGAGAAATAAAATGCGTGGGGCATGTCTCTGTTTGTCATTGAGTTTGATTATTTGTGTTGTGACTGTTTTTAAAAAAATATGTTACTTTTGTTAATATTTTATCCTCTTACCTCTGCTTCTGCCCTGAACTAGCAGCTGAATACTGATAGTGAAGTGGCCATCAGAAGGCCTGATAAAACTGCTCATAAAAGTAGCTTTTTAAAATTTATATTTAAATTTGTGATATAAATCATGATTATATGATTATAAATCATTATGGTTTCTGTTTGTTTCCAAAGGGACTTATTTTTTGATCATTTTTGGTAGGAGCTATAATGGTTAGATTGAATAAATTTTGTAGTTTTGTTTTCCAGTTCAGTTCAGTTGCTCAGTCATGTCCGACTCTTTGCGACCCCATGAATCGCAGCACGCCAGGCCTCCCTGTCCATCACCAACTCCTGAAGTTTACTCAAACTCATGCCCATCAAGTCGGTGATGCCATCCAGCCATCTCATCCTCTGTCGTCCCCTTCTCCTCCTGCCCCCAATCCCTCCCAGCTTCAGGGTGTTTTCCAGTGAGTCAACTCTTCGCATGAGGTGGCCAAAGTATTGAAGTTTCAGCTTCAGCATCAGTCCTTCCAATGAACACCCAGGACTCATCTGCTTCAGGATGGACTGGTTGCATCTCCTTGCAGTCCAAGGGACTCTCAAGAGTCTTCTCCAACACCATAGTTCAAAAGCATCAATTTTTTGGCGCTCAGCTTTCTTCACCGTCCCACTCTCACATCCATACATGACCACTGGAAAACCATAGCCTTGACCAGACGGACCTTTGTTGGCAAAGTAATGTCTCTGCTTTTTAATATGCTATCTAGGTTGGTCATAACTTTCCTTGCAAGGAGTAAGCGTCTTTTAATTTCATGGCTGCAGTCACCATCTGCCCAGTAGCTATCTCTTAATCTTATGAAGAAGACAATTCTTTTGTTTATTCGAGTTAAGAGATTGATTTCAAATCATTATTATGATAATTTGATAAGAGTGCTTTTGACTTTGACTATTAAGGAAACTATTCACTAAGTCTTGTCCGACTCTGTGACCCATGGACTGTTGCCCAAAAGGCTCCTCTGCCCCTAGGAGTTTCCAGGCAAGAATACTGGAGTGGGTTGCCATTTCCTTCTCTGGGGATATCTTCCCAACCCAGGGATTGAACCGGAGTCTTCTTCAATTCAGGCAGATTCTTTTTCTTTTTTTTTCTTTTCACTTCATATTTTATTCATTCTTATTTAGAAGAGTGCTTAAGATTCAGATATTCAGTCAGATTCTTTACCAGCTGAGCTACCAGGAAAGCTCCCTAAGGAAACTAGGTAATAACTTGGTAAGAAGTAGATAAGAGAAGTTATCACTGGGAAGAATTTAGAGGACCTAAGGACAGTATGATTTGTTGTTTATTCTAGGCCTTATCTAAGCCAAGCGGCAGCATTCCTTCTTTTTTTTTTTAAAGATAGGAAAGAGAGCTCATTTTAAGTTTGCTTTTCTTAGGTTTATCACAGAACTAGCAAGAAAGCTGTTTACAGCTGCTGATAGAGCCAGTATTCAAACTCTCTTCTTTGTTCCTTCTGATCTGCTAAAGTGCTTCTGTTTTTTGGTTTAATCGCGTTTCTTAGTAAAGGACAAAATTGGTTTGCCTAACTGGCATTAGGACTGTTACTTGGATACATTGGAAAAGACCCTGATGCTGGGAAAGATTGAAGGCGGGAGGAGAAGGGGACGACAGAGGATGAGGTGGTTGGATGGCATCATGGCTTCGATGGACATGAGTTTGAGTAAGCTCTGGGAGTTGGTGATGGACAGGGAAGCCTGGCGTGTTGCAGTCCATGGGGTTGCAAAGAGTCAGACACGACTGAACGACTGAACTAAACTGGCATTAGGGCTGTTACTTGGAATTTCAGTCTCTAGGAGGGTCAATTTAGTTATGTGCTGGCAAGAGCACTTTGTTTAGAACCAGAGAGTTGTGAGACCTGGTCCTGTGTGTTACTGATGAATACGATTAATACTAAACGATAATATGTTCCCCTAGGCCTTGGTTATCTCATCTTACCAGGCAAGATTGTTGTGTTGATTGAATGTAATAAAATGTTTAATTTCTTAGCATAGTAAGAGATTGTTAACATTTACTGTGAACCCTTGTTTCCCTAAACTCAGAACTTGCTGTTGGCATTAACTGAGGCAAATGGACTGCAAATGTTGCAGTAGCATTTCCCAGTTGTGTTCCAAATTTTATCAGTAATAGATGTTGCATAAATAGTTGGGTGGATAAATGACCTTGGGAAATACTATTTGTTTTCCTTTCATAAATTTACTAGGCTATAATAATGTTGAGAAGCCTTGAGAGGCCTTGAGGCCTTGAGAAATTCTGCTGTAAGAAAAAAGAATTTTTTTTAAACTAAACTGAATTGATCATTAAACCCTTTAAAATTGGTAATTTTAAAGAATATCTGTGTTCCATGCAGCGCAGTTTATCAAGCACTGCTTTAGATAATAATTTTCAAGATGACTTGGTGATAGAATTCTCTATAGCAAAAGGCTCTTCATGATATGTATAGTACTTACTGAGCTGGCGATAGTCTATGCTTGCCATGGAAATTTATGAACTTTAAATGAAAAGAATCACTGCTTTGAATTCCAACTTTTGTGAAATTTTATAACAAAATATTGAAATTCACCCAGAAAAAAAAATTACTTGAATGCTAGCAATCTACATCAGGGTCAATTTACAGTATTTTTAAAAATATTATTTAGCTGTATATTTTTGGCCGCACTGGGTCTTTGTTGTTGTGAGCGGGCTTTCTCCAGCTGTGGTGAGCGGGGCCTCCTCTGTTGCAGTGCACAGGTTTCTCGTTGCAATGGCTTCTCTTTTGTTGGAGCACAAGCTCTAGGCGTGCGGGCTCTAGTAGCTGCAGCATGCCCGCTCAGCAGTTGAGGCTGTTGGGCTCTAGAGCACTCGGCTCAGTACTGTGGTGCATGGGCTTAGTTGCTCCATTCCACATACGTGGAATCTTCTGGGACCAGGGATCGAACCCATGTTCCTGGCATTGGCAGGCAGATTCTTATCACTGTACCACCAGGCAAGTCCCTGAATTTATAGTACTTTTGTTTTGGAATTGACTACTTATTAAGATAATTGCTAACATAACATTAAAAGTTATAGAAATCTGGATCTGAGGTTTCAATTTTGTTCATTTTCAGTATGATCATATTTTTTTCACTCAGATTTCTGATATTTTTCTTTATTTTTTTTGGTCAGTTTTGTAGTCCTGCTGAAGAGAATTACGTAGTTAGAAAGAGTTACTATTAAAGGACGTGTGGGCTCAACTCATGTTATTCCATAAGGGGGCTTCCCTCATAGCCTAGTCAGTAAAGAATCTGCCTGCAGTGCAGGAGACCTGGGTTCGATTTCTGGGTCAGGAAGATTCTCTGGAGAAGGGAATGGCAACCCACTCCAGTATTCTCGCCTGGAGAATCCCATGGACAGAGAAGACTGGCAGACTATATAGTACATGGGATCTCAAGGGTTGGACACGATTTAGCAACTAAACCACCACCATATGTTATTCCAACTCATTGTGTTGTTTGGTTTTCATTTCAGAGGACACATTATTAACTCATTTAAGAGAGTTTGCACACATGGGGATACTGAATCCTTATAGTGGGGTACCAAGTGGTTGAACTCGGTAATGTATTTAGCAAGTGATTATATTTTTATAATGTTACGTAGGAATCAGACCCAGTGTATTCGCTGCTATGCTACTCTGCTTATCAACAGAGTAGGCACTGATATTTGTTGAATGAGTAAGAGTAAATAAAACCTAATGGTGAAGGGTGTTGTGGAGTTAAGTTATTCCTGAAAATACTGCAGGTAAATTGAGGGATGCAGTAGAGCAGGATCTAATGCCTGATGATTGAAGGGTGGAGCTGATGTAATAATAATAGAAATAAAGTGCACAGTAAGTGTAATGCTTTTAAGTCATCTCCAGACCCCACCCCCGTCTGTAGAAAAAGTGTCTTTTACAAAACCGGTCCTTGGTGCCAAAAAGGTTGGGGACCTTTGCAGTAGACTACAGTGGAAAGACAACTGAATCAAGAATCAGAAAATCCGAGTTCTAACTCCAAATCTGAAGGTAAATAGCCATGTGACATTATACAAGTTTCTGGACCTTGTTTCCTTGTGGGATAAAAGGGGGAACTCATAATAACCACTTCCTCATAATTCATAGGTTGTTGAGGGAATAAAATGAAAGATTGATATAAAATGCTGTGCAAATGTAAATGTACAAAGTCAAGGTTGTTTTTCCCTCCCACTTGCCTAGTACAGTGCCTTGAACAATATTAACACAGATATAGACTTTCTTACTACTAAAAAGTAGGCTAAGAAGCAGAGTTAGGATTGATTCTTGGAGTGCTTACAGAGTGTTGAGGGTAGAAGGAGGAAGAAAAACCTACGAAAGAGAAGCAAAAGAAGCAACGAGGAAAAAGAATCAAGCAACTATAGCTCTCTACTTACTGGACATGCTGTTCACTAAGGTTTTTTTTATGCTGTTTGGGAAAAGGATGGTTAATGCTCAGGAAGTAACTTTTGACCTCATTTTCTCAACTCTGCCTGAGTAGACTTACCTCCTTCATATGGGAAGTATGTGGGGATGAGGAGAAGTTCTTTTTGAGAGCTTAAAATTAAAGATCTGCAGTTAGGTAGTTGAGTACTTGCTTTGCTTTTCTATAATAACTATGAGTGACTTACCATGAAAACATTGAAGGTGAAGCTATTCTTAACCTGTTGCCTAGCAACTCCAGTCTGCCCCCAGACTGTAAGCTCTGGGAGGTGTGAAGGCAGGGACTTTCTTTTGCTTGCCATCATAGCCACATAGCAGAAATCTGTGAGCCAACGAAGAGTGTGGATGAGGAGTCATAATCAGATTGGTTCTTTCTTTTTTTAAATTTTTATTTATTTATTTGGCTGCCCCAGGTCTTAGTTGAGACATGTGGGTCTTTTAGTTGTGGCATGTGGGATCTAGTTCCCTTGACCAGGGATCAGACTTGGGCCCCTTGCATTGGGTGTGAGGAGTCTTAGCCAATGGGCCACAAGGGAAGTCCCGGATTGGTCATTTCTTTCCTTTTCGGCTGTGCTGGGTCTTCGCTGCTACGTGGCCTTTTCTCTAGTTGTAGAGAGCAGGGTCTGCTCTCTAGTTGCGGTGCACAGGCTTCTCGTTGCGGCGGCTTCTGTTGTGGAGCATGGGGCCCAGAGTGTGGGCTCCGTGGTTGTGGCGCGTGGGCTTATTTGCTCTGTGGCATGTGGACCTTCTCGGATCAGCGACTGAACCCGTGTCTCCTGCATTGGCAGGTGGATTCTTCACCACTGAGCCACCAGGGAAGCCCCAGATTGGCTATTTCTGATGAAATTGGTTTTAAATTGTGGTTGTTGTTAGGGCATGGCTAATATATTTTTGATGATGCAGTACACATATATTTGGTTTCCAGGAACAGCTTACCTGAGGAAAATCTAAAATGTGACACTTCTACTACGTATACCAAGTAGGAAAATAATTTCTTTTGTCCCAAAAAGATCATCTGCATGTGTTAAAGTGTTATTTAAAATAGTAAGGTACATAAATCTTATTGCCAGTGATCATATGTTGATTTATTTTTGGTGGGTGGATATTAATGGATTGATTATCTAACTTCTCTTCTGCACATTTTATAAAAATATGTTCTTATATTTTTAGGAGGCAAATTTATATTTATAGGAGGCAAAATTAAATCATTTAATTATGTGAAACATCATGCTTTTGGAAAGGTGGATGTTTTTTAGGGGGTGGAGTTTGAAAGTAACAGTTAAAATCCAGTTTTTGAATAATACATTGTTGTTACATACCTGTTCTAACCTTACTGTAAATCTCTGTTGTTTAATATGGTAGCCATTAGCCACATGTGGCTGCTTTTTGGCGTGCTGTGGTTCATGGGATTGCAAAGAGTCGAACATGGCTGAGCAACTGAACTGAACTGAGCTGAACTGAAATGAAATAAAATTAAAAATTTAGTTCTTCAGTTGCCGTAGCCATATTTCCAGCACTCAGGAGCCACGTGTGCATGTGGCCAGGGGCTTCTGTGTTAAACAGTGGCAATAGGGGATATTTCCTTCCATCATCAGAGGAAGTACTGTTGGACAGCATTGTTCGCAGTGAAAATGGCTAAGAGATTTCAGCAAATTTATATACTGAAAGTTGGAGAGTAGAGTGGCAAGAAATTGGAAACCTAATTTTCTTTTGGAGTTGTTGTGTGGGATCTTTCAAGGTACTTAAATTCTCTAGTAAGAGAAAGATAATTAAATCATGGAGTTCTGGTGTCTCCATATTCGCTGTCTACTACAGCCAGGCCAGACAGGGACTATTATCCTCGTGAGGTGAGGCCATCACCCCTGTGAGGGAGGGACTGTGGTTTGAACCCAAGTTTGCGTGACTGCAGTATGCGTTTGTTTTTGCTTTGGACCTTGGGAGTAGTGTTGAGTTGATCATAATCTCCAGTTATAGTGTTGTTATCTGTCATCAAAGACTTTTCTTCCTCTCATCCTCAGGCACCATTCTAATATGTTTGATGTATTTTTTTGTTTGTTTCTGCAGAATCCATATTGTAGCATCAGGTTTATGACTTTTATATTTGCATAGAGGGTATTATGTATCTAATATGAGATTTTCCCCACTCTGCAATGCATTTGATGATTTGAGCACCCAGCCTGCTTTTTGTACACTTTGTGAGGAATTCTTTGTAAATGGTGTAGACTTTTTGGCTTTTGTCATTAGAGAAGTCTGAAAGAATCCAACCCCCACCCTCCCTGCTCAGGCAATAATGATAGGATTATTTGTTAGTGAGGGATGTGTATACTTTTTTTATAATAGGTTACTTCTGTTTCACCATTAGGAGGCCAGTGATTACTTCCAACAGATATTGGTGTATCTGAGCATTGTGGCTGTTTGTTTGTTTGTTTGTTTTTTAATGTGAAATCTTTATTGAGCTAATTGCAGATTTATATATGGGTGTAAGAAATTATACAGAAAAAATGAAAAATAAAAAAGAAGAAATAATACAGAACTATCCCTTTGTATACTTTGCTGAGGTGCAGCTGCCTTTTTATGCTTCTGAGTTATATGTAGACAGGAAAGGGAGATAGATAAGCTGTTAGAATTATGTCGAGTAAGAGTAAAAGGATGAAGCATCCTCTTGTGAATGTAATAGTACATGAATATTAGCATGTGGACTTTATTTTACTTGCCTTTTTGTTTCAGTTTTTTAGTATGTGTTTCAAATAATGAAGTTATTTAACTGAGTTCTGTGAAAATGATATGATATTTCTTTAAGCAAATTGAATTTTTCATACAAATGCTGTTGAAAGTAATCATACAAGTGTAAAATAGTTTTGATAATAATTAGATGTTTCTGTGTTTTCTTTGTTTTAGGTTGTTTCACGAAGAAATCCAGAGGATGTCCAGGAGGTAACATGTTTATCCATATGAAAATCTTATTTTATGCATTTTGACAAAAATTTAATTAAAGGCTTCATTGAGGAAGCAGTTATTTGTATGTCAGTCATTGTATGTTTGGAAATTGTCTTCAGTTCACTGAACAGTAACTGAAATATCTTATTTCAGGCCTATTGAGTACATGTTAAGTTTCAGTAGGTGTTAAGTTATATAAATAAAAATTTCAGGAATTATAGTTCCGTTTAATAACATGATAACTTTTCTAATAATTGCCACTCATAAGATTTCAGTACTAGTTAAGGGCCCCTATTGATTTGAAAATTATGATGCCTGTATGGTAAAGAAAAAAAATAAAAAAAGAGAGTATTTGGTAACTTGTATTAATTTTAAAGAGCATAATAAATTATGGGTTTCTCTGTACTTCCCCATTTTTTAATCGGCATATAGTTGTTTTAGTGTTGTGTTAGTCTCTGCTGTACAACATGAATCAGCCATGCATATGCATATATCCCTTCCCTCTTGAACCTCCTTCTCTACTTCCATTTTTATATTGAGTTGGCATGTTGACATCTTGGGAAATTGCTTCTTTTTAGAATTTTGTAGTTAGTTCTTTTGCAGACTAATTCCCTCTTTTTAAAGTGACACCAGCTTGTTATAGTTTTGCTTAGAACTGTAGAATTCTCTGTTTGTAATTCTTTGTCCTTGTTGTATACCTTTAGGAATCCTAACTGAGGAGTTTACTTGTTTTAACATTTTAAAGTTTACTTTCATTTTGGTCCTTGCTTATTTACAGTAGGACTAGAAGGATATATATAGTCTATATATATATTTTTTTTCTTTCTACTAAAGTGTTTAAAACAGATGTTGTAATTTGTTAAGTCTTTATTCTGCAAGTTTTTTTTTTCTAATTGCATTTTAATGTCTTCAGGTGGGCTATATATCTATTTAACCACAAGCCCCTCTTCCTTCTTACTAAACATACCTGACTTGATTCATAAATTTAAATTGATTGGTTCTGGTTGGTTTGAACATGTTTTGATGATATTTTAACTTTTATGTAACTGTTTCTTGCTATATCTAATCTGATACTTGTTTTTGTCCTGTTGTTAAAAAGAGTTAAAAAAATTTTTTGATAAAAGACACATTTTAAAAAGATTCCATACTGTTTTCCTTAGAGGTTTTAAAATACCTCACTCCCTGCCCTTTTGATAGCCAGGAAGAAAATATTGTTATTTTGGAAGAAAAGGCTAAGTCTATATTTTTATATATCTATATCTTTTCAAAATGGCATTGAAAATAACTTGTACCTTTGATTAAGAAAGTACTCTATTTAAGTGTCAGTTCATTAGTATGAACTATTCCTTAGAATTCTGTTAATTCTGTTAAATTAATAGTCAATACCAAAAAAAAAAAGTAGTCTATACCAGGCTATTCTGCTTCTGAAAACTTAAATCTCTGTTAGAATTGAAAATGGGTTGTTTCCTTTGAATACATTGTCTGATTTCTGTGCTGTAGTTTGTAGCTTGATGTTCCCCTTTTCCAGGGAGAATCCTGAGCCAACCTATCCATGAACATACTCTCTGCCATTTCCTTAATCCTTTTTGGGGGAAAACTCTTTTATAATAACAACTGTTGGTGAACCATTCATCAGAAACTCTTGTAAGTGTGCTTTAGTTAGATGATTGCATGGTCCTTTGTTAAAAATGGTATAAAATCTTAAAAAGAATGTCTTCTGTCTAGCCGACTTCTTGAAGGATAGAATAACCTTGAAGTTGTAACAACATTTTTTAGCTTCCCATGTATTGTTTCATTTAAACATTGAAATTCTTATTTAGGAAAGGAATTTTCTACATAGAATTTGTTTCCATTTCCTTTCTTTTCACTTTCTTTCTTTGTTAACTGAGTCACTTAGAATTTACTTATGCTTCACCAGGGCTATTGAAGATCAGTAGATGTACTGTTTATCTAATCAAATATAGGACTAATAATATGCTATCCTTAGAAGATTGGGGAGATTTAGCTCTTTTTCTCACTCATACACAGACACCTTGGCACATGCTACCAGATAGTTATGTTTTCTTCCTAAGTAGGCCAAAATACTTGCATAGAGTAAATAATTTAAAATTATCCAGGATGGTTTTTCTTTTTATCTTTTAAAAATTCCCTCTAAATTTTCATTTATGAAGAGCAGCATGGGTCACTCTGAAGGGGGGACAGCAACAGTTAATGTGACCTCTTGTTCAGTAGGTTCTCTAGAGCATGCATACTTGTAGAATGTAAAGAATGAGATAGATATGTGCCCTCCCCTCCCCACCTTTAAAAAAAGGAGTAACCTATAGCTCCGTGTCTGTATATTTCACTGGGGAAATCTGGGAAAGGAGAACCAAAATAGAACTTTCTGTGTATCGTTATCAGAAGTCTCTCACTATTAAGTCATTTCATAAATAACACAGTTTTAGGAAAACTATTTGCACACATTCGGAAATGTGTCAAGGGAAAGAAAAGTCTCTTCAAAAGGGGCGGAAAGAAATTCATAAGCAGATAGTATGGTGGTGACGTTGTAGGAAAATTTGGTCCAGCAAGTTTTAAATATTTTATGAGAGTAAAAAGGAGAAAGTTAATTGAGTGGTTTTGTAAAAGACCTAAAGTTTTTTTGGTATTAAGAGAAATTATCTGTATAGAAAGCATTCATTTTATGTAAAAAATATCTAAGGAAATGTTTTTAATGAAAATTAAGCTTTTCTTTGTAGTCTGTTATGATTGTCACTGAATTTTTAATTGAGGAGTACTTAATTGAGAAATTTTATGGAGAGGTAGCTTTAATGAATAGGATATTTCTACAGAGTAGATTCAATAGAGTAATAAGTGTTATTATAACTTTTTTTTTCCTAATAGTAAAGAATTGATTATTAGAGAAAATATTATTTTTGCATATATCTTTTGGCACTTTGTATAGTCCAGTTATAGACATCGATACTTGCTGATATAATGGAGGTGTGCTTTTGTTCACTTTTCCATTTTGAAGATTTTTAGAAATGTCCAAGCTTAAAAGGAGTAAGAAGAAAATGAGGCAGTGACCTGTGACATTTTGGAGATGCTTTGGTTTCCTGCATTTTTTGAGGGTTTTTATTTGCTCTTGGGTATTTCACTTCTATAGTTGAGAATATGTGAGTGAATATGTGAATGAATAAATTAGGACATAATGAAGAAACACAGATTTCCTAATTTTTGCTCTGAAAGACTATCTGCTGGTTTATATGCCATGGTATTATCATTATTGTGATTAAATTATTAACTTTTGCCCCTTAAGTTACCCTGACTTTATTTGACAATGACCCTAACTGCAATACAAATTTTATCTACAGATTTAATTGTTTCCATGAACTGTGGTCTTTTGAATAGCTCTCATGTCTAATTTATAATAGCTTTAAGGATTGTGCTTCCCTTATGTAAGATTTTTGTCAGAAGCCCACTACCCGTTTCGCCCTTAAGCCCTTGGCAGATGTGGTACCACCATAATTTGATGTATTTAAAAAATATGAAATAGCATTATGTTCCCATGAACAGAATTATGTTAATGCATCAAGATTAGAAAATGCAGGGAAGCAAAATATGAAAATTAAAAAATCACTTGCAACCTCAGTGTCCGGAGGCCTTTTACTTTTCAAGTGTTGGTCTGAGTCTCAGTTCCTCTCACTCTGTCTTCTGCTGGAACTGTCGATGCTCTGCTATCTGCATTTGTCTTGTTCATTTCCATTTCACAGGAAACCTCTTCTTCCAGATGTCTTGTCTCATGGCACAGCTGAGCTCCTTCAGTACTTTGTCCTTGGTTCCCTCTTTACTTTTGGCTGACCCCCATCATTCAGCCGTTTAGACTTCTCATCTTGTAGCAAATGCTGAGAAATCTTTTCTGAGTTATTTCCGCGTCTCTTCTGATGACTCCCCAGCTATTACATCTTGTTTAGTAGTTCTTGCTCTTGAACTCCTGACCTGTCTATTGGATATCTTCAATTAGACTTAGCCTCACATGCACCTAAATAAAATATATCTAAAATTGAGCTTCATTCTTATCTCATCACAGCTTTTTCTCCTTGGCTCTTCACCTTCGGGAATATGGCACCCATTTATCCAGTTGTAAAAGCCAAAATTTCAGTAATTATATTTGGCCTTTCACTCTCCTTTTAAAATACTTCATTCCTGATGATTTCTCTCTCCCTCTCTTTTTGTTTTTTTCTGGCCATTACTTCCCTTCAGTGTGCCCACCTAAGTCGACACTGTGTGGGTGCTCCTTCCGTAATACCCTTGGGCTGCCCTTTTCAGCATTTATTACGCATAATAAATATATCTATCTTGTGATATAGTTACTGTGTTGGCTTATTCTTCTTAATTTGACAGAGAACTCTTTAAAGGAGGGACTGTGTTTCTTATTTCTTCATCCTTTGTGCCAACACAGTGCCTAGCATAAAGTATGCTCATGAAAATATTTGCTTTGTTGACTATTTTTGTTGTTGAGTAAATGAATAAAAAGGGCTTCCCAGGTGGCTCAGTGGTAAAGAATCTGCCTGCCAGTGCAGGAGACGGAAGAGATGTGGGTTTGATCCCTGGGTTGGGAAGATCCCCTGGAGGAGGAAATGGTAACCCACTCCAGTATTCTTGCCTGAAAAACTCCATGGGCTGAGGAGCCTGGCAGGCTACAGTCCATGGGGTCACAAAGGGCTGGACACAACTGAGTGACTGAGCACACACACGTGCAAATGAATAAAAGGAAAGATCAGGAGCAAGCAGTTTGTTTAAATTAATTCATATTGTCTGACTAGTCTCCTAGGGTTAAAAGCAAGTCTCTTATTTTAAAAGCAGCACATTTAGTGATCATAATAGAATTTTTGATAGCATGACAATTTTGTAAACAATTTCTTATATGACATTTAGTAATCATAATGGAATTTTTCATAGCATGACAGAATTTTGCAAAGAATTTCTTATATGCAGTAAGTGGAGTTTTTGACAGGTCTCTTAAATCACACTTGGTTACCTGTTTGGCCTGATGTTTGCTTATTAGTATTATACTATTGAGTTTGTTAGAAGTTAGATAATTAGATTTTTCAGAAGTAAAGGCCCCAGTATACTAGGTAATGGAATTTAAAACTCAGTTTTACCCTATAGAGACTGAGGTCTGGATCAGTGTTAAGACCGTGTGTTAAATTCTTTTTCTTTATTAAGTGTTTTTTTTCTTTTAATTTAAATAAGTTTAGACAATAATTTAAACAATAACTTACTTTTATGTGTTATATAATCTAAATGATTGTTATCTTGTTTTTTGACACATCCTAATTTTAGTGGTATTCTGATCAGGATTTACCTTGCCTCCAGAAATCTTATTACTGTCTTAACTGAGATTTTATGAAATGCAAAAGTTTAGGTTAATTACTTGCTACAAAGCTATTTCTTCTTTAGTATTTTTCAGATTATTTATCCTTTAAAGCAAGTGCTGAGTACGTTCTTTATGTTTAAATTTGTTTAAATTATTTTGTGTTTGTAAACATGCTGTTTTTGAGATGAATATATATTTTGACATCTAACTCATTTCCAGGGCAACTGTAACTAATGTTTGAAGAGGTTAAGTGACATTTTGTGTAGTGTAGACCTTTTTTGTACTAGTTTGACTATTTTTCTAATATGAAGAAAAGAGTGCTTTCTTAAAATGAAATTTAAAAACCAAAACAGTTGGGGGGAGAATTGCTGCTTTATATATATATATATATTTTTTTAATATTTTTAAAGCAAATATTATTAGTTGATTTCAGACAGGACTGTATTGGTTAGAACATTTTTGTTTGCCTTTGCATGACAGTTTTGAGTACTTTAATGAAAATTTTTTTTCTTGTTCCAATATATGAACCTAAATGGTTTGACTATGAGATACACATTTAATTTTCTTCTCTCTTTTCTTCTCTGTAGATAATCGTATGGAAGAGATATAGTGACTTTAAGAAACTTCACAAAGAACTATGGCAAATTCACAAAAACTTATTTCGACATTCAGAATTGTTTCCTCCATTTGCTAAAGGAATAGTGTTTGGTAAGTGATTATTTTGAAATTGTGATTTTGAAAAGTGATGACTAGCTAATTATGTGTATACATTGAACACTAAAACACTGCACCATGAAATCAGAAGCCACTTATTAAGATAATTCCTATTATGCTGCAAGCTCTTGAAGTTGTTTTCTCATGTTTTTTTTTTTTTAAGCTAGGAGATTCATATTTTATTTCTTCAGTGACATATTTACAGTTGAACATAAATTAAAGGCCTGCTTGCACACCAAAACCAAGTGTGTTAGGTGGTTCAGTCAAAGAGGTGAGACTTCTGACTGACTCACAGGAGAAGTATCCACTCCTTGACCCAGGTTTTGGGATTTTGCCAGCATTAAGTTCCTCAATAATTTCTTCAGTATTCTTAGGTGTCAGATTCTTATAGTAGCTGTCATTTATTTGAACCATTGGTGCATTTACACATTCCACTTCTAAACATTCCACTTCTGTAAGAGTAAAAAGTTGTTCAGGTGTAGCCTCCCCAACCTTTATTCCAGGTGTTTTTCTGAGTGGCTTCCATTGTGCTGTCCAAGTTTCAAAGCATGCAAGGCATAGTAGTGCAGGCTTGAATATGATACTTAACTGGTTTTGTACTGTACATTGTATAAAAAGTTGCGGCTTCATGTGCTTTCATTGAAGATAATTGCAGAACTTCCTGTAACTTTTTTCCTGTAGAGATGGGCAGCCATCCATTCTGTCTGGGCTAAATCAAGGAGTGGAAGCACAGCTACTGCCTTAGGCTCTGCTGAGTAGTTTTTTTTTTTACAGTTGCTTCTGTCCTCCTAGAGTTTTCCAGTATGAAATCAAATGGAGTATCTGGGTTATTCTCCAGAGTATCTCTGTGCACAAATAAGGCTCCCCAGCTCCATTTTGCACAGCTGTCTTAGGCAGATTCCTTCTACATCTTCCCCTCTGGGTGGGGAGGCTCACTTTGCGGGCTCAAGTGCCACAGAGAGGAACACGGCAGGCCAGACTTCAGTCCTTTTGGGTCACTTGTTTTTTCATGTTCTTGCTGTGGTTTTGTTAACGCAGAGTGCATTTGCTCTTCCCTTTCATGAAAAAAACAGCACCAGAACAACAGCTCAAACTCTAACCAATGAAACAAATAGAAAACCCCTGTAGGAACATAAGGTGACATTGAATTATTCTTGCATAGCTGTCCCTCAGTGTCTATGGGGGACTAGTTCCAGTACCCCGTGTGGGTACCAGAGTCTGTGGATGCTCAAGTCCCTTGTCTGGTGTAGTGCAGTCGACCTTCGGTATCTGCAGGTTCCTCATCTATGGATTCAACCAACTGTGGATCAGCACCTCATATAGGTAAAATCATACAGTATTTGTCCTTTTATGGCTGGCTTATTTCACTTAGCATCATTTCTCAAGATTTATCCACGTGGTAGCATGTATCAGAATTTCCTTCTTATGTCTGATATAGTCCATCGGGTGTATGTACACCATTTTGTTTGTTTTTTCATCCATTAGAAGGGGATGACAGAGGATGAGATGGTTGGATGGCATCACCAACTCAGTGGACATGGGTTTGGGTGGACTCCGGGAGCTGGTGATGGACAGGGAGGCCTGCCGTGCTGCTGTTCATGGGGTCGCAAAGAGTTGGACACGACTGAGCGACTGAACTGAACTGAAGTGAACACTTGGATTGCTTTTACCTTTTGGCTGTTAAAAATAATGCTGCTGTACTGGACTTCGCTAGCGGTCCAGGTTTAAGACTGCCTTCCAGTGCAGGTTACAGATTTGATCCCTGCTCGGGGAGCTGAGATCCCACATGCCTTGCAGCCAAAAGAGCAAAACATAAAACAAAAACAGTATGGTAAAATCTAGAATAGAAACATGAAACATATTAAAGAGGAAACTGAGAAGAACATCACAAAAACCACCAAACTGGGGCTTCTCTGGTGGCTCAGTGGTAAAGAATCTTCCTGACAATGCAGGACACTCAGGTTTGATCCCTTTCCCAGGAAGATCCCACACGCCAGAGAAACTTAGCTGGATGTTTCCACAGCTAAACAAGGCTCACCTGTGACCTGAACACTACACGTCTGGCACTTAGAAAACAGCTTTGAAAAAGTGTCCAGACAAAACCTATCACACAGTTATACACAGCAGCTCTACTTGTAACAGCTAAAAAGAAAAAATGGTAGAAACACAAAAAAATATGGAGCAACCAGAAAATGATAAACAAATGGCAATACTAAGTCTTCGAATGTCAGTAATCACCCCAGATGTAAATAGATTGAATTCACTCAAAAGAGACAGAGTGACCAGATGGATTAAAAACTATTTGTTGCCTCTAGGATACTCAGCTAAACTCTAAAGACAAATAAAGGCTCATTGTGAAGGGATGAAAGGTGATACTCCAGGCAGTTGTCAGCCAGAAGAAAGCATGTGTAGTCATACTTATATTAGACAAAAATAGGCTTAAAGCCAAAAATATTACAGGAGGCAAAAATGGATGTTATATAGTGGTAAAGGGGACAGTCCATTAAGAAGACATGACTCATTAATACACTTATATACATCTGACATAGTACCAAAATATATAAAACAATTATTAACAGTCCTAAAGGGAGAGACTGACAGCAACACAATAATAGTAGGGGACTTGAACATCCCACTTACATCGATGGATAGATCTAGACAGAAAGTCAACAAGGAAACATTGACTTTAAATGAAACATTAGACCATTCTTACAGATGTATACAGAATATTCTATTCAAAAGCAACAGAATACACATTTTTCTCAAGTGTGCATGAATTGTTTTCAAGGATAGACTCTATGTTGGGACCCAAGTTAAGTCTCTTTAAGAAAATTGGCCAGGGACTTCCCTGGTAGTCTAGTGGTTAAGAATCTGTCTTCTAATGCAGGGGATGTGAGTTCAGTTTCTGGTTGGTGAACTAAGAGCCCACATGCCGTGGGACAACTAACCCCGGCACCACAAGTAGAGAGCCTGCATGTTGCAACTGCTGCACTGCAGTGAAAAGATCCCACAGGCTGCAACTAAGACCCGACACAGGCAAATAATTTTTTTTTAAAGATCAAACTATAAGAAGAAAGCTGGAAAGTATCATAAGTATGTGGAGACTGAACAACTATTGGTCAATGAAGAAATCAAAAGAGAAAAAATGCATGAAGACAAATGAAAATGGAAATACGACATACCAAAATCTATGGGATGCAGCAAAAACACAGAAGTTTATAGCAGTATAGGCCTTCTTTAAGTAACTAGAAAATCTCTAGTAATCTAACCTTAAACTAAAGGAACTAGAAAAAAGGAACAAATGAAGTATATAGTCAGTTGAAGGAAGGGCATAAAAGTCAGAGTGGAAGTAAATGAAATAAAGATTTAAAAGACAGTAGAAAAGATCAGTGAAACTAAGAGCTGGTTCTTTGAAAAGGTAAAATTGACAAACCTTACACTAGACTCACTAAGAAAAAAGAGAAGGCTCAAATAAAATCAGAAATGAAAGAGGTGAAGTTACAATGAATACTACAGAAATACAAAGGATTATAAGAGACTACTATGAATGAAAATACCACCAATTTGGACTGTCTATAAGAACTGGATAAATTCTAAGAATCATTCAACCTTTCAAGTCTGAAACATGAAGAAGTATAAAATCTGAATAGATTGATCACTGGTAAAGAGATTGAGACTAATAAAAAAAAGCAGCCTCCCCAAAACGTAAGTCCAGGACCACATGACTTCAGCAGTGAATTCTGTGAAACTTTCAAAGAAGATTTAATACCTGTTCTTCTGAAGCCCTTCCAAACAGTTGAGATGGGAGTGCTTCTTAACACATTTTACAAGGCCATCATTACCTTGATATGAAAACCAGGTGAAGATAACATGCAGAAAAGAGAATTACAGGCCAGTATCTCTGATGAGCATAGATGCAAAAGTCTTCAACAAAATATTAAGCAAATTGAATACAATACACTAAAAGGATCATAATGATGAAGTGGCATTCATTCCAGGGATACAAGGATGATTCAGTATCTGCAAATCTATTAATGTTCTACACCACATTAATAAAATGAAAGATAAAAATCATATGATTATTTCAATAGATGCAGAAGAAGCATTTGACTGATTTTAACATCTATTTGTGATAAACTTTGAATAAAATAAAATTATTATAGAAGGAACGTACCTAAACATGATAAAGGCCATGTATGACAGACTGATAGCTAACGTCATACTGAACGGTGAAAAACTGAAAGCTGTGCTTTTATCAGTGAGATCAGGATGCCCACTCTTATTCAACATAGTATTGGAAGTCCTAGCCGGACCTTTTAGGCAAGAAAAAGAAAAAACGTCTAAATTGGAGAGGAAGAAGTAAAACTGTCACTATTTGCAGATGATGTGATTTTATATATATAAAGCTCTATAGACATGTCACCAAAAATCTATTAGAAATAATAAATGAATATAGTAAAGTTGCAGGATATGAAATCAAAATACAAAACTGTTGCATTTTTATACCCTAATAAGAACTAGCAGAAAGAGAAATTAAAACAATCCCATTTACAATCACAACAAAAAGAATGAGGTACTCTGGAATAAACTTAACCATGGAGGTGGAGACTTGTACACTGAAAACTGTAAAGCATTGTTGAAGGAAATTGAAAAAAAATACAAAGTAATGGAAAAATATCCCATGTTCATGGATTGGAAGAATTAACATTGTTTAAATACCTATATTACCTAAAGCTATCTACAGATTCAATCGCTGTCAAAATCCCAACAACAGATTTCATAGAAATTGAACAAAAATCATAAAATTTGTATGGAATCACAAAAGATCCGGAATAGCTGACGTAATCCTGAGGAAAATGAACAAACCTGGAGGTATCACACTCCCTAATTTCAAATTACACTGCAAAGCTCCCTGGAGGAGGAAATGGCAACCCACTGCAGTATTCTTACCTGGTGAATCCCATGGACAGAGGAGCCTGGTGGGCTACAGTCCATAGGGTCACAAAGAGTCAGATACAACTGAAGCGACTTAGCATGCATGCACAAAGCTGTACTCATCAAAATAGCATGTTATTGGCAGAAAACAGACATACAGATCAATGGAGCAGAATTGAGAGCCCAGAAATAAACCCACACATATATATGGATAGCTAAGAATATACCATGGAGAAAGAAAGTCTCTCCATTAGTGTTGGGAAAACTGAACAACTGTGTGCAAAAGAATAAACTGGAACACTGTCTTACGCCATACACAAAAATTAACTCAAAATGTATAAAAGATGTGACTATCAGATCTGAAAGCATAAGGTCCCTAGAAGAAAACAGGCTGTACACTCTTTGATATTAGTCTTAGCAGTAATGTTTTTGGGTATGTCTCCTCAGGCAAAGGAAATAAAAGCAGAGACAAGTGGGATGACATCAAACTAAATGCATCAGCACAGCAAATGAAACCACTCACAAAGTGAAGATGGCTTACTGAGTGGGAGAGGCACTTGCAAATTATACCTGTTAAGGGCTAACGTTTGGAATATATGAAGAACTCCTGTAATTCAACACCAAAAACCCAAACAGCCTGATTGAAAAATGGGCAGAGAATCTGAATAAATCTTTTCCCAAAGAGGACATACAGATGTTCAACAAGCACATAAAAGATATTCAACATCACTCTTAGGGAAATGCAAAGCAGAGTCACAGTTAGATATCCCCTCATGCTTTTGAACTGTGGTGTTGGAGAAGACTCTTGAGAGTCCCTTGGACTGCAAGGAGATCCAACCAGTCCATCCTAGGGGAGATCAGTCCTGGGTGTTCATTGGAAGGACTGGTGCTGAAGCTGAAACTCGAATACTTTGGCCACCTCATGTGAAGAGCTGACTCATTGGAAAAGACCCTAATACTGGGAGGGATTTGGGCAGGAGGAGAAGGGGACGACAGAGGATGAGATGGTTGGGTGGCATCACCGACCCTATGGACATGGGTTTGAGTAAACTCCAGGAGTTGGTGATGGACAGGGAGGCCTGGCGTGCTGCGATTCATGGGGTCACAAAGAGTTGGACACGACTGAGCGACTGAACTGAACTGAACATGCTCCTTAGAATGCTGATTATCAGAAGTGTTGGACAGGATGTGAAGAGAAAGGAACCCTCATACACTGGGAGTGGGAATGTAAATTAGTGCAGCCACTATGGAAAACAGTATCGAGATTCCTCAGAAAATGAATAGAAATACCGTGTGATCCCTTGATTTCACTTCTGGGTATTCTGAAGAATGTGAAAACAGTAATTTGAAAAGATGTATGCCTTATGGCAGAAAGTGAAGATGAACTAAAAAGCCTCTTGATGAAAGTGAAAGAGGAGAGTGAAAAAGTTGGCTTAAAGCTTAACATTCAGAAAACTAAGATCATGGCATCTGGTCCCATCACCTCATGGTAAATAGATGGGGAGACAGTGGAAACAGTGTCAGACTTTAATTTTTTGGGCTCCAAAATCACTGCAGATGGTGATTGCAGCCATGAAATTAAAAGACGCTTACTCCTTGGAAGGAAAGTTATGACCAACCTAGATAGCATTTAAAAAGCAGAGACATTACTTTGCCAACAAAGGTCCATTTGGTCAAGGCTATGGTTTTTCCAGTGGTCATGTATGGATGTGAGAGTTGGACTGTGAAGAAAGCTGAGCATCGAAAAATTGATGCTTTTGAACTGTGGTGTTGGAGAAGAGAGTCCCTTGGACTGCAAGGAGATCCAACCAGTCCATCCTAAAGGAGATCAGTCCTGGGTGTTCATTGGAAGGACTGGTGCTGAAGCTGAAACTCGAATACTTTGGCCACCTCATGCGAAGAGCTGACTCATTGGAAAAGACCCTAATACTGGGAGGGATTTGGGGCAGGAGGAGAAGGGGACGACAGAGGATGAGATGGTTGGGTGGCATCACCGACCCTATGGACATGGGTTTGAGTAAACTCCAGGAGTTGGTGATGGACAGGGAGGCCTGGTGTGCTGCATTTCATGGGGTCGCAAAGAGCCGGACACGACTGAGTGACTGAACTGACTGACTGACTGATGCAGATCTATGTTTATTGCAACATTATTTATAGTATGTAACCTAAGGAAGCAGCCTAAATACCACTGATGGTTGGATAAAGATGTTTATATGTATGTGTGTGTGTGTATATATATATATATATATATATAGATATGCAATGAAATACTACTCAGTCATAAGAAACAATGAAATCTTGCCATCTACAACAACATGAATGGACCTAGAGGGTATTATGTTAAGTGAAATAAGTCAAATGGACAAAGACAAATACCGTATGATTTCACTCATGTGAAATCTAAACGAAATGAAACGGAACAAAAACAAACACGTAGATACAGATTGGTAGTTATCAGGGGGAAGAGTAGTGGGGATAGGGCAAAATGGTTAAAGGGGGTCAAATGCATGGTGATGGATGGAAACTCGACTTTGATTGTGAGCATGCTGTGGTGTATACAAAAATAGGATTATAATGTTATAAATGAGAAACTTGTTATAAACCAATGTTCAAATGGTTATATCCCTCCAAAAAAAAAAAAGCAGTGTAATTTTCTGCTCTGTGCATCTTCTTCCCAATTTTGCTTCCTGAGAAAACTGGCTTTTATCTTTTTTACTTTTCATTTCTTGAGTGTGTATTCTGTATCTATAATAGTAAATTTATACAGTTTTTTTCCTTTGGTATAACAGTTTATGATGTGTCTATTTACTTTTTACTCTGGTAGGTAAGAATTTGACTTACCCGTTCCCCTGTATTATTACATAATATTTTTAGTTCTTCTGTTGACCACGTCTCTATTTCTTTGTTCCATAACTGTGGACAATACCATTTGTCTCTGTAAGATGAATCTAAGAGTGTATTTGTCCTCTCTTACCTCATTAGCTCCTTTTACCACTTAGCTTTTGAAACTTTTATGCTTATTTTAACTTTCTCAAAGGTGGTAATATTTACATTTTGTTCAGTAATCATAATTAAGATTCCATGCTTAATCTGTAGAATGATTTTCAAATCTGGAATTTTTAATCAACTTCATCTGTAATATTAGTATCATTATGACTGTAAATATTGTTCATTAAACAGGTAACAATTATATTTTGTTGTTTAATTGTGATGACTACTGTGACAATGTAGGTTTTTAAAACTTTTTATTTTGTATTGCAGTTTAATTGATTAACAGCGTTGCGATAGTTTCAGGTAAACAGCAGTGGGGCTCAGCCATACATATACATGTTATGACAGTATAGTTCTAATGGAATCCTTTTTCCTTATACTACATCAGTAAATCAAATTCACGCTGTGTGCTAGTTTGCTAAATATTTGGACCATACCTTTTGTGATAGACCATCTCCAAGATGGCCATGTGTAATCCTTCTCTCCTGCTAGTTACACATTTGTGTATTCTATTCCCAGGGATTCGTCTGTGTGACCAGCAGTGTAAAGAAATGTGGCAATGTGTCATTTCTGAGGTTAGGTTATAAAAGCTGTGGCTTCTCTCTTGGGGGTATTCTCTCTCTCTTTCTCTCTCTCATTACTTGCTCTGAAGATTACCAGCTTTCATACTGTAAGGACACACACAGCCTACGATGAGGCCCACACTGAAAGAAACAGAGGCCACGATCAACACCCAGCAGCCATCTGAAACCTGGTGCGATCATGTGGATGAATTTAGGTGCAGATTTCTCCGGTCCCAGTAGACCTTTGAGATGACTGCAGCCTCATGAGAGACACAGAGCTGGAGCCATCCTGCCTAGCCTCTTTGGATTCCTGACCATCAGAGGCTGTGTGAGGTAGTAATGTTTGTTATTGTAGGCTACCAAGTTTTGGGATAATTTTTTACATCACAATAAGTACTTACTTTTTTTTTTGTTGTTTTTTAAACCTGGAAGTTGGAGTGCTGTTATGACAAAACCCAAACATGTGGAGAGTGGCTTTGGAATGAGCCATGAGCTTTGAGGCGACTGTGAGGGCCTACACTGTCTTGAGGAAGTTGTGTATAGAAGCCGCATGGTCTTTGATAAGACTGCAGGTGAAGGTTTGCAGGAAAATGAGGTAAATGTTACTGGAAGTTAGAGGAAGGGAGTGGGTCCTTCTTACGTAGTTGTAGAATGTTTAGCAACTTGGTTGCGTACGGTGGTGTGGAAAGTAGGAAAGGTACCAAAGGAAGAGGGTGGGAGATTTCCAACCAGAGTGTTTAATAAGTTTGGTGTGGTTTCTTCTTGCTTCTTTTAGTAAAACGTGAGAGAGAAATTAGAGGAAGGATTGTTTTTGTGACGGCTTAAAACAATAGAGCTTTTTTTTTTTCTTTTAATAGTTTTGGAGGCCTGAAGTCTGAAATAAATATCGTTGGGCAGAAAGCAAGGTGTTAGCAGAGCCTAGAGCTTCTAGGGAAGAATACACTCCTTGCCTCTCTCCGTTTTTGGTGACTGGGTGTACTCCCTGACTTGTGCCAGCATCACTTGAGTCTGCAAGGCCTCATCTTCAAACCTCTGTCTACTCAACACCCTGCTGCCTTCTCTGTGTGAGATCTCTCTCTGCCCCTCTCTTACAAGACGTCTGTGATGGCGATAGTGCCCATCCTGATAATCCAGGGTAATATCTGCCTCTCAAGGTCCTTAATCACATCTGCACGCACTCTTTGAATAAAGTATCATTTACAAGTTCCAGGAATTAGGACCTGGTATCTTTGGGGCCATTTATGAGACTATTACTTATATTTGAATTCCTCCTTTCCTCTATCTCTCCATCCCTGTCTTCCTTTCTTTCTTTCAAAACTTTTAAGATCGTGAATATATTCTGCTCTTTTACAGAATTGCCCCTTAGATTTAACATCCATAGATTCTTGCACAAACCAGTGTTTACATCATGGCTTCGTAATAATGATTCTTCAGTTCCAGTACCGCTTCCACCTTAGTGATTATCCTCCCTTATCTCTTTGTTTGTGTGTCTTTGTAACTGTTCTTTTTACCTGAATCTGCGTTCTCTATCTGTATAGCTGCATGTTTGTGTATTGTGTCTCTTTGTGTATTTACCCACCTATCCATTATTTATTTGGACTCATATACCTAATTTTTACTCCCTAATAGTTTAGAATTCAGAATTCATTAAGCCTCCCTGGTAGCTCAGATGATAAAGAATCTGTCTGCAATGCAGGAGATCTGGGTTCTATCCCTGGGTTGGGAAGATCCCCTGGAGAAGGGAACGCTCCGGTGTTCTTGCCTGGAAAATCCCATGGACAGAGGAACGTGGAAGGCTACAGTCCATGGGGTCGCAGAGAGTTGGACACAACTGAGTGCCTTTTACTTTCACACTTTCTTTCAGGGAGCTAGATGCCCAAATTGTCCTAGCTTTGACCGGTAGGGCCCCTTTTACTTTGGCTTCTCTGTCCTTGAAACTTTTCCCCATCAAATGTTTTAGTTGTTGTTTTTTTAAAGCACTTATTACTTTTAAGCATAGCAAGACATTCAGTGCTCATCTGTGAGTTTATATGCTGCAGCCTTGGAATCAGCCATCTCTTCATAGAGCCCTGGTTGCTTTTTGTGGGGAATGTTTTTAGAAACTATGTTAGTTATCAATTTTTTGCATAAAATTAGCTCCAAATCCACCTTTTTTTTTTTCTCTTATTGGACCTACTTTTCCAACTGGCATGTATAAACTTAGTCCGTGGAGGTGTTGGAGGGCCCCTGTGGGAGGTGTCCTTCTGTTCCTGCGTGTTCTGTGTTGCCAGTGGCGTGGACGTGTGTGGGCTTCCCAGTGGTCCTCACCCTCCAGCAGATTTTGTTGCTAGTTCCTGTCCGGGGCTCCCCTCCTTCCACCTGTGGCCTACTGACACCACAGCAGTTTCCTGTTTGGCAGTCCCCGCCTGCAGCTCCCTGCCCAGTGCCTTGGGCCCTCCTACTGTGGAGCAAGTGCTGGGGCAGCCCAGCTTACTCTCTCCCAGTCTGCTGCGGCCACACTGTCTCCAGGAGCCCCGAATCCAGCCTTGGGGAGCAGGCCCCCGTACTAGGACTGCCTTCGGTTCTTTCCTTCCATCCTAGGATATTCCTTACACTTCTCTTTTCTCTTTTATTCCTTCTTAGTAGTTAATCCTGTGTAAATAGTTAATGATTCTTTATAAGACTTTCCCTCTTCAAACTGCTTTGTGGATTCCGCTTTTTGGCTGGATTCTGGCTGCCTCAGGATCCTCTATCTGGGCAGTAGATAAGCTCACTATCTGGGCGGTAGACAGGCTCACTGCAGCCTGTTTCAAGGCTCTTTCAGCTGCTCTAGTTGGGAAACGGTGCGTTTATGTACATACATATTACAATGCATACATTGTACACACTTCCATTCATATACAAATCTGCACATATACATATATACACACCTACATGTGCTTATTTCAGAGTTGTTTATGATAGCTTTTGCTAAACAAATTTTTATATGTTCAGTTTTATTCCTGAATGCTCCTCCACTAACCTCTGTGCCAAGATTTTATGGTTTTGGTCCTGATGAGAAAGGTCGTCCCATACCTACATTTGCTTGTAAGATGATTTTTATAGCTTAAAAAATTCTTTTTAATATTGGTGTGGAATTTACATTTGAATGGATGTCAGATGATGCTCCATTTTACCTTTCTTTCAGATGGTTAGATATCTGTTGTCAGATCACTTGTTAAATAATTTGTGTTTTTCCTAATGAAATCTTTGTTATACTTTTTATAAGCATTTCCATTAATTAAGGGTTTTTTCTTTTGTGGCATTTATTTGTCTATTCTTACATTAATTCTTGTTTCTATACCATATTGATTTTTGTATAATGGCTGTATAGAGTATGTTCTGATGCTAGCTATATTTCTCATCAGCATTGGGGAGATGCTGCCTTGCAAGGTCATCTTGGAATTCCTGGGGCTCTTACATTGGTTCTTCTTGGTTCTAGGAAGCCATGCCAATTATCCATTATCCATTTATTGCCTCTTAGCTTCAGGTCCATTTCTTTTTTTTTTTTTAATTGGCCTCACTGTGCGGCTTGTGGGATTTAGTTCCCCCATTTTAGTTCCACTGGACCTCCAGGGAATTCCCTTCAGGTCCTTCTTTCATTTCCCGTTCCACATTAATAGGCTGGACTCCTTAAGCGTTTCCCTTAACAGTGAGTATTGCAGTTAAACCTCACTTAACTGCATGCTCAACTGTAGGGGACACTGGAGGGGCGCTCTGGGAGGGTCGGGTCCTTTCCCCCTCTTTGCGTCTGCTGTGGATTGTGTTTGCTGCGCTGTTGCCAGAAGCATCTGCCTCAGCCATACACCTGGAGCCCAGGCTCCTGATGAGCTTGTGGCCGCAGTTAGCCGATGGCCATCTAGCTAAGCACCCATGGTCCCTCAGGCCTGTTGGAGAGTGGGCTTACGCTGTCTCACTGTGTGTGCCTGCCCCTCAGCTGCAGCCCGCTAGCACCTCAGGCCTCGTTGCCCTGCAGGTGAGCAGATTCTTGATGCTCCCCTCTTCTGCATGCCAGTCTGACAGCTACGGCCTGCCTTTCTTACCTCAGAAAGTCATTTCCTGTGGCCTTCCTGACCCTGACACTGTGTTCCCCAGGCCTTGCATGACCTTGCTTTATTGGTGGGCTCCCAGCACTGTGACTCTCTTGTTGCCCACCTGCCAGCCCTGTCCCTTCTGAAGTCTGGAGGGGGTCTCTCCTGGCGACTGTGGACCAGTCCAGGGAGCCCAGCAAATGTCTCCCAATCCAGTGGCTGTAACCATACCTTTTCCAAGAGGATCTGAGATTGAGCTGTGGGGAGTGCTTCCCCCTTCCGAGTTTTTTCTTTCTTGGTTACCCTGGGGTATTCATTAAGATTCTCTTTTCACTTTAGAGTTTCTATTTTTCCATTGTCATGGTTAATAATTCTTTATATTAAATTTTTCCTGTTCCAGTCACTTTGTGATTTTGATCTGTTGACTGATCCCTGCTGTCTGTCTTTGATTTTATAAGAATTCTGAGTAATCTGATGTTATCCTATCTCCGTGGGCTCAGAGTTCTCGTGGCATAGGGATTTCTTCATTCTCATTTGATTGCGGGATCACGGTACTCCTGAACTTGACACCTCTTTCCTCAGGATGTTCAGCAGGTTTTCACAACTCCTTGAGATTTGGGCACAAGATGCAGGGAATCTTATATAGTATAGCAGCATCAGTGACATGCCAGAATAAAGAGGTCATTGAAAGCTTCTTGCTACAATTCTTTAATTTTAATAAATGCTAAATATTAACAATTTATGATATATGCTGACATTTCAAAATATAAGTAATAGCAAGAAGTATCTTGGATGCATAATTAGAAAGATAAAAAAACAATTGAGGGAAGTGGGCAACTGGTCACTAGCTGTAGAACCATTAGTTCTGATGGTTCCATTTATTCATTACGTTCTTGTACTCAGCGTTCGGGGATCCACGAGCTCTTGTTATCGTAGGCTGTTAACCTCTGAGTGCTTGCTTTTGGTCTTTGAGTCTATACTTCCTGTTGGTTCTCCACATTTCTCTTGCTTTCTGTTCATAGTTACTATCCAAACTCTATGGTTCCTTCCCTTTTTTCATGACACCTGTCCTGTTTAAGGTTGTCAAGTTGTACCTGGTTACCTGCGGTGAATGTAAGACTCTATTACTAGAGTCTTCTCTGATTAATTTCAGCTTAACCCTTAATTATCTGGGGTTTTATGAGCACATTTAATTCAAGAAACATTTTAGAAATGGGTACTGTGTATACAGTGATTCAACCTCTGCCTTCTCAGAAATTTAGAGTCTCATAGTTGAAGCAAGCATCCTGATCCAGAAGTGCTTTTGGATGTGGCTTTCATCTGGTCAAGTTTTTAAGTCTTGTGATTCTCTACTTTTATTATGAAGGTGCAAGTAACGTAAAAAATCGACTAATCTGAGGAGTTTTAAGAATCACACTTCTAAAGCCACACCAAAAATTTTTTGTTTTTGTATTCTAAAAGAAAAGAAACTTCTCTCATATTGTACCTGTCTTTTCCTCCGCCTTTCCTGAGCTGAGTTATTTAGAGACTGCTTTGTTCTATTTACAGATGTATCTTCAGCATGTAGCACCTTGCCTAACCATATATATACTTGAAAAATACAGAAAGAATTAATGAGTTAAGGTTTAAGAGCTGGACTAGTTACAGACAATGTTACCATTAAAAGTCAGTCTCATGGCAGAAATTTAAAAGTTTGATTATAACTAGTATGGGGAAATAGATACAGGAAGAGTAGAAATTTGCATAGTTTGGGGAGGACAATTTGGAATATACCTTTTCCTGTTTTTTGGTAAATTTTACTACATATCTATTCTCTTGTCTACAGGGAGATAATTATTGATTATTAGATGTTTTGGCTTCAGAATTCTCCTTTACACTCTTAAAAATTATTGAAGCTTGAAAAACTATTGTTTATGTGGTTGTAGCTATTAATATTTATCACACTAGAAATCTGAAAATATTTTTGTACTTAGTTAAAAATAAAAATGTAACGTGAGTATTTTTATGAAAAGTGATTTTTCCAAAAAAGTTAGAGTAGTATTAGTTTGCTTATATGAATCTTCAATACCTGGATTAAAAGAAAAATACCTAATTCTCATATCTACTTCTGGATCCAATCTGTGGTGAAATGTGATGAAGTATATGCTAGAATCAAGATTGCCGGGAGAAATATCAATAACCTCAGATATGCAGATGACACCACCCTTATGGCAGAAAGTGAAGAAGAACTAAAGAGCCTCTTGATGAAAGTGAAAGAGGAGAGTGAAAAAGTTGGCTTAAAGCTCAACATTCAGAAAACTAAGATCATGGTATCTGGTCCCATCACTTCATGGGAAATAGATGGGGAAACAGTGGAAACAGTGTCAGACTTTATTTTTTTGGGCTCCAAAATCACTGCAGATGGTGATTGCAGCAGTGAAATTAAGACACTTACTCCTTGGAAGGAAAGTTATGACCAACCTAGACAGCATATTAAAAAGCAGAGACATTACTTTGCCAACAAAGGTCCATCTAGTCAAGGCTACCTCATGTGAAGAGTTGACCCTAATGCTGGGAAGGATTGGGGGCAGGAGGAGAAGGGGACAACAGGATGAGATGGCTGGATGGCATCATCGACTCGATGGACATGGGTTTGGGTAGACTCTGGGAGTTGGTGATGGACAGGGAGGCCTGGCGTGCTGCAATTCATGAGGTTGCAAAGGTCGGACATGACTGAGCGACTGAATTGAACTGAACTGATCTGAGTCAAGGCTATGGATTTTCCAGTGGTCATGTATGGATGTGAGAGTTGGACTATAAAGAAAGCTGAGCACAGAAGAATTGATGCTTTTGAACTGTGGTGTTGGAGAATCTCTTGAGAGTCCCTTGGACTGCAAGGAGATCCAACCAGTCCATCCTAAAGGAGATCAGTCCTGGGTGTTCATTGGAAGGACTGATGTTGAAGCTGAAGCTCCCATACTTTGGAAAAGTATGGGATTGGAAAGTATTGGAAAAGACCCTGATGCTGGGAAAGATTGAGGGCAAGAGGAGAAAGGGACGACAGAGGATGAGATGGTTGGATGGCATCACCGACTCTATGGACATGGGTTTGGGTGGACTCCGGGAGTTGGTGATGGACAGGGAGGCCTGGTGTGCTGTGGTTCATGGGGTTGCAAAGAGTCAGACACGACTGAGCGACTGAACTGAACTGACTGATAGGAAGAAAATTTAGGGTCACACAGATGATGTTGAAAAAGGGAGGAGTATTTTAACAGCTTTTCAGATGGTTGAAGATACTCTTCTTTGATAGATCGAAGCTTGATAGTGGTAAATTCCTTCTTTTTTGTTATTGAAGTATAGCTGATTTACAGTATTATGTTAGTTTAGGTGTACAACATGGTGATTTGATATTTTTATAGATTATACTGTATTTGAAGTTATTATAAAATGTTGGCTGTATTTTTTTTTTCATTTATTTTTATTAGTTGGAGGCTAGTTACTTTACAATATTGTAGTGGTTTTTGTCATACACTGACATGAAGCAGCCATGGATTTACAAGTATTCCCCATCCCGATCCCCCCTCCCACCTCCCTCTCCACCCGATTCCTCTGGATCTTCCCAGTGCACCAGGCCCGAGCACTTGTCTCATGCATCCAACCTGGACTGGCGATCTCTTTCACACTTGATAATATACATGTTTCGACGCTGTTCTCTCAGATCATCCCACCCTCGCCTTCTCCCACAGAGTCCAAAATTCTGTTCTGTACAACTGTGCCTCTTTTTCTGTTTTGCATATAGGGTTATCGTTACCATCTTTCTAAATTCCATATATATGCGGTAGTGGCTGTATTTTTTGTGCTGTGCATTGCATCCTGGTGTCATATTTATTTCATGCCTTGTAGTTGGTACCTCTTAATCCTCTACCATTATATTGCCCCTCCCCTCGCCCTTTTCTCTATTGGTAACCACTAGTTTGTTCTTTATATCTGTGAATCTGTTTCTGTTTTGTTATACTCATTTGTTTATTTTTTGGATTCTACAAATAAGTGAAAATATACAATATTTGTCTTCCTCTGTCTGACTAATTTCAGTAAGCATGATACCTTCCAGGTCCATCTGTGTTGTTACATATGGGAAAATTTTATTCTTTTCTATGGCTGGGTAGACAGCAGTAATTTCTTAAAGGCTTAGTTACATTATGGAATCTGACAATCAATGAACCTTTGGTCCTTTGTTATATTAAAATCCATTCGTCTGTCTTACATTTGAATGTATGTTTTACTTATGTGTGAGCTTGTGACATGCATTGATCATTTGACAAGTATTGGTTCCCTGAGTTATGCAGATTTTGCAGATGTTGTCCATTTTCATCATATAGTATCCAAAAATGTTAACTATCATCACAGATGTCTAAAGGAAATTTTTTTCTTCTTCTTCTTTTTTTTTTCTTTAATCTTTTCTTTACAAACCCTTGTGTCGAGGGC
Source organism: Cervus canadensis (assembly GCF_019320065.1). Lineage (NCBI taxonomy): Eukaryota > Metazoa > Chordata > Mammalia > Artiodactyla > Cervidae > Cervus > Cervus canadensis. The sequence goes on from NC_057398.1 coordinate 9,995,920, forward strand.
TGACTTTCAATAGATTGCAGCGAGGGAGCTGCTCTGCTGCGTACGAAACCCCGACCCAGAAGCAGGTCGTCTACGAATAAAGGAAATTTTTTAAAGTATTAGGAAGCTGTCAAGCTTATAGTGAATTGACAGCTTGGATTTCATCACTGAAAATGATGCCATTGGTTGTTTTCTTTGAAGTGTTAGGCTCACTTTGTTTACTTTTGAGAAAATATCTGTTAGATACCTAAATTGTAGTAGTTATATATATTTTTTACCCACAGACTTAAAAAAAAAATGGTCTCAGGATTGAGGTTTAATAAAGTTAATTTTTTTTCCATTTATTTTTATTAGTTGGAGGCTAATTACTTTACAATACTGTAGTGGTTTTTGCCATACATTGACATGAATCAGCCATGGATTTACATGTGTTCCCCATCCTGAACCCCCCTCCCACCTCCTTCCCCATCCCATCCCTCTGGGTCATCCCAGTGCACCAGCCCTGAGCACTTGTCTCATGCATCCAAACTGGACTGGCGATCTGTTCACATTTGATAATATATGTGTTCGATGCTGTTCTCTCAGATCATCCCACCCTCGCCTTCTCTCATAGACTCCAAAAGTCTGTTCTGTACATCTGTGTCTCTTTTTCTGTCTTGCATATAGGATTATCATTACCATCTTTCTAAATTCCATATATATGCGTTAGTATACTGTATTGGTCTTTATCTTTCTGGCTTACTTCACTCTGTATAATGGGCTCCAGTTTCATCCATCTCATTAGAACTGATTCAAATGAATTCTTTTTAATGGCTGAGTAATATTCCATGGTGTATATGTACCACAGCTTCCTTATCCATTCATCTGCTGATGGGCATCTAGGTTGCTTCCATGTCCTGGCTATAATAAACAGTGCTGCGATGAACATTGGGGTGCACGTGTCTCTTTCAGATCTGGTTTCCTCAGTGTGTATGCCCAGAAGTGGGATTGCTGGGTCATATGGCAGTTCGATTTCCAGTTTTTTAAGAAATCTCCACACTGTTCTCCATAGCGGCTGTACTAGTTTGCATTCCCACCAACAGTGTAAGAGGGTTCCCTTTTCTCCACACCCTCTCCAGCATTTATTGCTTGTAGACTTTTGGATAGCAGCCATCCTGACTGGCGTGTAATGGTACCTCATTGAGGTTTTGATTTGCATTTCTCTGATAATGAGTGATGTTGAGCATCTTTTCATGTGTTTGTTAGCCATCTGTATGTCTTCTTTGGAGAAATGTCTGTTTAGATCTTTGGCCCATTTTTTGATTGGGTCATTGATTTTTCTTGAATTGAGCTTCAGGAGTTGCTTGTATATTTTTGAGATTAATCCTTTGTCTGTTTCTTCATTTGCTATTATTTTCTCTCATTCTGAGGGCTGTCTTTTCACCTTGCTTATAGTTTCCTTTGTTGTGTAAAAGCTTTTAAGTTTCATTAGGTCCCATTTGTTTATTTTTGCTTTTATTTCCAATATTCTGGGAGGTGGGTCATAGAGGATCCTGCTGTGATTTATGTCAGAGAGTGTTTTGCCTATGTTCTCCTCTAGGAGTTTTATAGTTTCTGGTCTTACATTTACATCTTTAATCCATTTTGAGTTTATTTTTGTGTATGGTATTAGAAAGTGTTCTAGTTTCATTCTTTTACAAGTGGTTGACCAGTTTTCCCAGCACCACTTGTTAAAGAGGTTGTCTCTTTTCCATTGTATATTCTTGCCTCCTTTGTCGCAGATAAGGTGTCCATAGGTACGTGGATTTATCTCTGGGCTTTCTATTTTGTTCCATTGATCTATATTTCTGTCTTTGTGCCAATGACTGGAATTATTTCAATTTTTTTGAATTTACTAAGGCTAGATTTATGGCCCAGGATGTGATCTATTCTGGAGAAGGTTCCATGTGCGCTTGAGAAAAAGGTGAAATTGATTGTTTTGGGGTGAAATGTCCTATAGATATCAATTAGGTCTAGCTAGTCCATTGTGTCATTTAAAGTTTGTGGTTCCTGTTACTTTTCTGTTTAGTTGATCTATCCGTAGGTGTGAGTGGGGTTTTAAAGTCTCCCACTATTATTGTGTTATTGTTAATTTCCCCTTTCATACTCGTTAGCATAATAAAGTTAATTTTTATGCTTCATCATGGGCATTCTTATGGAAAACTGGCATTAAAAAATTTAATGTGAGTGGTCTAAGGAATATGATTATTACTAATAAGTCTAGTTTGGTGCCATTGTCTTGGTTCATGCCAAGAGGTCAGCAGTTTTACTGCCATTGCTTTCAGATTATTAGTGCAGATGTCCACGTGGTAAAAAATGCAACTGCTGTCTTAGTATTATTATGAAAATGGTTTTGACCTTATTGATTCTTTGAAGGCCCTTGGGGGATCCCCAGCAGTCTGTGGACTACAGTTTGGGAACACATAACACATATCTGAACACATATATCTATATACAGATGAGTGTCCTTGCAGCATTTTTTCCCCTTTATTTATTGGAGTATGATTGCTTTAGTTAGCTTCTGCTGTGCAACGATGTGAGGCAGCCATTTGTATACATATGCCCCCTCCTTGGTCTCTCTCCTCCCCACCCCCAGCCCCCCCCTCTAGGCCATCACAGGGCGCTGAGCTGACCCCCCTGTACTGTACATCAGCTTCCCACTAGCTCTCTGGTTTACCATGGCTGAGTGTATGTGTCAGTGCTACTCTCAGTTCGTCCCTCCCTGTCCTTCAATAGAAGAAAACTGAGTGTTCTCACTATATGATTGTATGGATGTGCCATAATTTAGCCAATTATAGGATTCTGCAGCTATTTGTGATACACTGGTATGAAAAGATGTCCAAGATTTATTTTTAAGATACAGAAAACAAATGTTGCATAGCAGTATGTTTAGTCAGATCCCATCTGTATTTAAATAGACATACATATTTGTGTGAAGATGTACCTAATCTGTGCAACCTGTGGTGTTGTGGGTAGAGGGATATTTTTGCTTTCTACCTTACACCTTCTGGACTGTGGAATCAACTGCGCCCAAGAAGCTTGTGATCTTGTGCAAATTAAATGATAAGCTTGTCACTGGGTACAAGGGAATGGCTTCTGGATTGGTTGAGATGCTTAGCTATTATTGTCTGTTGCTTGTGGGTTATTTTCAACTTTTCTCCACATCCTTATATATTAAAGAGTGAAAGTTTCTTATTAATTTTAGTAAGTAAGCAATTTATCTCTTTCAGTAACTGGTGCAGTCCATTTGTAATACTTATAGTTGCAGTGAACCCTGAAGGCAGCAGCTGTGGGTGTGTAGAGGGAAGTTTTGGTTAATCATCTATCTTTTTAGCTATTCTCACATTTTTAGTACATGAGCCTCAGCTGCAAGAGTCCTGTTTGTGATTTACAGAACCATCAGGTCTGTAGTTACTATTCGAGCGTTTCAGTGAAAAGAACATGCCTTTTGGAATCAGATTTAGGCCCAAATCTTCTCTCCGCTGTTTACTAGTGGTGTGATCTTGTACAGAGTAACGTCTGAGCCTGTGCTGTTACTGAGGAGTTAGGGATTATATGAGGATCATTACTGTAGTCTGAGTAGCTCAGTGCTTGACGCACGTCCGCTCTCTTAGCTCTCATCTGTCGCTGGTCTGCCGTTCCCCTAACGCACCTCACTCTCCGTCGCCTTCATCAGTGTTGCCTGGCTCCACTGAGAAGCTTCTGGTTAGTCTTTCAGGGCTCTCGTTGTCTCTTCTTCTGGGAACTTCTCTGTTTTCTTTGGGGATAGTTGTTTTCCCCTCCTGGCTCTACATCTCACCACTCTGACACTTAACTGATTTTATTTTTCTCCAATTTTTTTAACTTGCAAAATTTACAGAAAAGCCTAAAGGATAATATAGTGAACAGTTATATACCTTTGGCTCAAGTTCACTGATGAACATTTTGCCACATTTTCCTGTGTCTGTGTGTATCATTTTTTTCCTGAACCACTTGAGAATGCATTGCAGATTTTGTGACATTTCATCCCTCCTTCAATATTTCCCCTATTACTCAAGAAATTTAACACTGATACAATACCACTGTCAAATATTGAAGTTAATATTCAGATTTCTCTCATTATTTAAATTTTTTTTTTTTTTGCATCCAGAATCATGTCTGTAGGTTCGTTTCTTTAGACTATTCCTCATGCATTTTTTTGTCTTTTCATGACTTTGACATTAAAAAAAAATATTATTTTGCTTTTGTTTTAAAAAATAACTTTATATATTGGCTGTGCTGGGTCTTTGTTCTGACATTTTTAAAAGAGTATTAGTTTGTAGGTTTCACAATCTTGATCTTGAGAAAACGATCACAGAGATCATACAAAGCTGTTTTTTGTTTGTTTTGTTACATCTCTCCTCACATCGTGATTTCCTGTGAGAATGGGAAAGGCAGCTCCTGACAGATGTAAGAAAGAACTGGCCGACACTCCCTATCTGTTCGACCTCGGTGTTTCTTATTAGAGTTGGCCTGGCGTTCACAGCTAGGCTGTGTTGTTCCCCTGTTGAATATAAGCAGTTTCACAGAATAGGAACATTAGACAAGGGCACTCTGTGTCTTTGGATCAAGACTAAAACAAGACCACTCTGTAATCATGTCTGAACACAGACTAAACCATGAACATTGTCAAGTCACAAAAATGATCAAGGTTCACTTCATCCTAGCTACCATGATGACTACAGATTTTTTTTTTTTATAAATCACAGCCTTAGCCTCTCTTCATTCTTCTTGCCTCATAATAAGATTTATTAAAACCATAGAGTCGTAGAAGTATATAGAATTAACAGAATCTTAGAATTGTTCCCACTTCCTGATAGGGCAAACAAAGCCCCACTTCTTTGAATCTTTCCCCAGCACCCAACACAGACTCTAATTCTGTAAGTCCTTTCTAACACCCTCTGAGTGAAATGGCCCAGGGTTCCCCAGAGTATATATTCTTCTTAGTTGTAAGGAGTCTTAAATCTAACTTCTTTAACTAGAGGTATGTTCTTGGTGCTGTTGACTAGAGGGAATTCACACCTAAGAACTTGGCCTCTCTCTTCTTTTTTGCCTGGTGAATGAGTTTTTAATACAGTTAGGAATTAGCACCAAGATTCTCTGGCTAGTTTCTTACTGGTCAAGGATAACCTTTAGGTTTGTTTAACTGGTTTTTGGTTACTGACAGTTGGATTTTAAAAAAGCTGTAAATACTGCTTTCATGAGCTGTTCTTCATAATTAAAAAAAAAATAGAGAAGATTTCAAAGACAGCTTAGAAATCAAAGAGAGAGACTATTTTCAGTGCTTTACCAGCTTTGTGAGAAGGTTTTGGTTTAATTTTCCTTCTGCCACTTTTAATAGCAAACCATTGTGGAGTAATTTGGAGGTGGTAGAGTGACTTAAAGATAATATATACACACTCACACACAAATAATATAGTATATAATATGTAATACTGCATAATAAACCTCAGGAAAAATTTGTTTTACATTTTCTATCATAAATTGCCTATAATTTTTCTACTTTCCACAAGAAAATAAAATTTCCATTCCTGTAAATGGAAGTTTAAAGGCTGTAAGAGAAGCACCTGTTTATAATTTCTCATTGTTGTTGACTTTCAAGGGAGGTTTTGATGATATTAACAGTTTGAGAGTAGCCCCTAGGGTGTTATCTCCCATTAGAATTACTGTTGAATCTTGCTACTTTTAAATTTAATTGTCAAATTAGGTGGCTTTGTTACATGTATTAGAGCCAGTAGTCATTGCATTAAAATTTTCTGCTTCTCTTTGTCTTTGCTACCAATACTGTTTTTTATTTTTGTTTTTCTGAAATATCTTAGGAACAAAGAAGTGAACGTGTTCTTTCATCATTTGTTCTGATGATAGGGTTCAGTGTAATTGAACCTTTTAATGCATTAGCCTTTAATTTTGGTTGTACTCTGAAAAATGTTCTAATTCATCTCTGCTTGTCCAAGTTTAGTGGAATAGAAATGCATAGATCAATAGAAATAGAACAAAAACACACCTTTGACATGTTTATTCTACTTAGAAGTTGATATACTCACAACTTAAGCATTTAAATCTAGTTTAATAGGGAGGTGAGGTGAGTCATTGATCACACTAGGATTAAAGCTGCCAAATTTTTATGTATTTGTTTCAACTAGTAAACTAGCGTTTTTTAGGATGTCATCAAATATGAGGAAGTTTTTCATTTATATTTCTCAACAAATTGTTAGTTTATTTAAAGATAATATCAGCTGGTCTTGTAGGTTGAAACATAATATAATGTGTGCATTTGCTGGATTTCTGTTCTAAGATTACAGATGCTCACACAATTACTACTACTAAATTTATAGGTACTACAGTTTGCTTTTTTGTTTGAAGGATAATATGCTGGACAATAATCATAAGCACCGATGAGTACTCAAATTCTTATTTAGGCAAAAGAAGGGATAATGGACATTTTTAGCTGTCATTTTAACCTGTTTGGCCAATGTTTTTTTTCCCCCACGATTGAATATCTTAGGTTGTTTTCAGGCCAGAGAATTTGTGCTACATGTTATAGCTCTCAGAAGTTTGTTTCCAGATACTATTATTGATAGGTAAGGTAGCAGTGTCCCTTTAGACATCTTTTTGTCACTGGAAGAATTTAATGTAGTTGTTGAGTGTGACCTGGAAACTAGTAGATTTAGCGTAATGAATAATATTGGTTTTGGTCTCTCGTGGCATATGCTCTGGATGTGGCCTCAGGCAAGGTGGCTCCAGACTGATCAGGAATCCAAGCTCCTTCCTGCCTTGTTCTGTCTTGTTTTTAACCTGCCACGTCCTGGTCCTTCATGGAAGGGGAAAAGGAGATAGAAGAAAGAGGAGAATGGGGAGAAGGAGGATGTATAGTAGTTATTTCTTAAGGAGATTTCTGGTAAGCTGCAAAATGAAATTTCATTTATATATTATTGGCCAGAATTTAGTCCACATGTAACCTCAAGGCAAGCTGGAAATTATAGTCTGTTTTCCCCCCCGGGGCTTCTCAGGTAGCTCAGTGGTCAAGAATGGGCCTATCAGTGCCGGAGACATAGGAGATGTGGGTTTAATCCCTGTGTTGGGAGGATCCCCTGGAGAAGGAAATAGCAACGCACTCTAGTATTCTTGTCTGGAAAATTCCGTGGACAGAGTTTCTAAGTTTTTATTATTTACTCATACAGTCAACAAAAATATATTAGCCTGTTCTATATACTGGACATTATGATACTACTTGAAGATTTAAGGAAACCATGATTGGTTTATTAAGAGCTTACTATGTGCTTGATGAGGAGGGCATGGAAACCCACTTCAGTGTTCTTGCCTAGAGAAACCCATGGACAGAGGAACCTGGTGGGCTACAGTCCACGGGGTCACAAAGAGTTGGACACCACTGAAGTGACTGCACATGCATGCATGTGCTTGATATGGAACTATTTATTTTGAGTACATTGTTCATTTTCTCCATTTTGTAAATTAGGACGTCATCAGCCTAAATTTTGTAACTACCAAATGAGAGCGCAAGTAGTTTGAACCCAGGTCTATCTCTCAAACCATTTCTTTCAGTTGTTATGAAGTAGACGTTTCATTAGACTTGAGACACATTGAGCTGAGGCATTTAATTGTTCAGTTTCAAATTCTTGCCTTGGGTAGTATAACTAGGAGTCTTTCTTTTTTTTTAAGGTTGACTAGCGTTTTTGTGATCATACTACCTTGCTTATTTATACTTCATAGATTTGTAAAAACCTGTTCATTTTCTATGTAACTATTTCTATTTTTACATATATATAATCATTTCTATTGTTATATATACACCCATTTCTGTTGTTATATATATATATAAATTTCTATTCTATTTCTGTTTAAAAACCTGTTCACTTTCTGTTAACCATTTTTTTAAGGTGATGTCATGATTAAAATCAACAAGCTTGAACCTCAGTTATTTTCCTCAAAGCCTAGTTATTATCTTAAGTTTGTCAGCTGGGATATAGTGTAATCCTACATGTAAGTGCTGGTTTTAAAGTATGTGGGATTAGAAGTGTGTGATGTTTCCTATCTTATAACATCTTTTTTTTCTTTTTGTAATTCTGTGCTCCCACAATAGAGTTGAGCATTTTGAAACAAATTTCCCTATAAACAAGGGGGAGTAGAGATTTGGCACAAATTTAGTTAGCATACCAAAATTTAATCATTAATTGTGTTTCTGAGTGAGTGGAGAACAGATGTGATATTTTAAAAAGTTGCTAAAAAACAAATTTCCTTACTTTATCGTTATGTTAAGTGCTTAGTAAGCTGCTGGAAGAAGTGTGGCAGTGTAAAAGTGACCTCTTTTCTCTCTGTACTCTCAGATGTACAGTATTTAATGCTTTGACTAAAGCACCTGTGGGCTCTGTTTTAATCCGTCTGTTTCTTTTCCTCCCTTTCGTTCGTTTGTGGCTCTGTGATAACTGCAAAGAAGTTGATTTATTTCCAGTAAGTTGTGGTGCCTATAACTAAGAATCTCTTTATGTCTCTGTTTTCATTAACATTTTGCAAAGCCACTCAAGTATGGGATGTGTTACTCTTTTGATTTTGTAGTTTTTTAAACCTAAACTGCAATCAGTATGATACATGGCGTGTGACAAATGCCAACCGGTAATCTTATCTGAGAGTAGTACAAAATGCTCATATTTGAAAATGTCTTATCAGCATTCAAATTGTATATATCATTAAAACAATTTCTATGAAAACCACCTTTTGATCACCTTGAAAACCAGAGCTCACTGCGCCGTGCGGGTTCTCTATTTTCTCACAAGCATGCTTTATGTACACTGACAGCATCGCACATGGAAATTGGCTCGAAAGCTTTTTGCTTCAAGCTGAGGTGTTTGACCCCACTGCCATACAGATGTTCTCATAATTTCCTCTCTTCGACTCCCTTTATAAATCAAAAAAGACTGGGAAAGGGAAAATTATATGAGTAATTGCAGTATTAAATTACTGTAGAAAACTATTTGAGTTCTTTATAATTCTCTTTTCAACTTTAGTTTCAAATTACCAGCTTCTTAAATGGTAAGTTTTTTGTATTGACAGTCTTTAGATTATGACAGCACTATTTATTGACTGGTTGACACCTCGGCCTCCTGTTTTATCAGAAACGTTACTTTCTTCCCTGGTGGGAGCACGAGTGATTGCAGTTATGGAGACTAGATTTGACTTCAGAAGACTGCATGATGAGCGCAGCAGATAGGCAGAGTGGGCCTGCTGCTGCTTTCTCATTGTGAACCTCAACTGTTATAAACCAGCTTTGATCTTTCTTTCCTTCAGTGTTGACTCTTATTTAATTTTAGGACGATTTGATGAAACTGTTATTGAAGAGAGGAGACAGTGTGCTGAAGATCTGCTGCAGTTCTCTGCCAACATTCCTGCTCTTTATAACAGTAAACAGCTTGAAGATTTTTTCAAGGTTTGGTGTTCTTTCTGGAATATTTTGTATCTTATTAAATGTCTTTATTTTCTAATTTGTAGTAAAGCAAGATTTAAGTTTTTTTTTTTTCTTCCCCGAACAAAATGTCATTTACTTTTGAATTTCATTATTCAGTAAAATAACTAGAAGTTAATAGTAAATAACAGCGTCTGGCATGTCTTCTGTTTCTCTTGTGGAGATGTGTACAGTTTGTGATTCACAGATTTAAGAAAATTGTTGCAGAGGTCTTAGAGATTATCTAATTCATCATAATTGAAATACATTAAAACATTTAAATATCATGAAGCTCCAGTAGTTATCTTCACTTTTTGAGGTGACTTTCAGTAATAGACTTCTTTGGGGGACAGAAACCACTGTAAGTCCATATTAAATTTGTTTTAATTAGACTAATTTGTGTAAAGATAGAACAAAAATAGTCCATGTACAACTTAAAGAGGTAGTCTAGTACAAATTGTATTACCAGAGATCTTTGGATATTAGTGTTTTAAGTTTCTTGACATGAGATGCCTTCATTCTGAGTTCATTATCATTTTTACTAATAATCTAGTTTATTATGTATTGAATTTGTGCTAGTTGTTGGTTAATATCAATGTCTTTATTCAGTATTAATGTCTTAATTTTTCTATTATATTTAGCTTTCTAGACTAAAGCTAGATGATTGTGCCATAATTATTTTTTCCCTCCTTTAACTAAAAATCTACTCAATTGTATAAATGTAATTTCTTAGAACATGTAGCCAGCAAGGTATATGAGGATCTTACAAAAGAATATTATCTACAAAAGGAATTTATTTTTTATGGCCTATTTTAGTTTGCTGAAGGAAGTTGATCTTTTGAAAGACATTACAAATCTGTGATTTAGAAATAATAGTAGAAAAGTTTGTGGTAATAAGATTCTTCCTGATTGACTTTGTTGCTTTATTTTTCATTACTCTGCAAACTGGGCTGAGATGATGAATTGGCTTCTGCTTATGACCTAATGCAGATATTTAGGATAAAAGACCAAATCAAATTGATACAGTATTAGCTGTTTGCTAAATACAGCTGTTTCTGTATGGCAGGGAATCTATGCTTATAGAAAAAGACAGCATTATTAAGCAAGAAGAATATTGCTTTATAGAAATTATGAAAGTCAGTCTTGCAAATTAACACATACCAAGGGCTAAAAAAAGAATATAGAGATCAGATTGTAGATTTTGAATAACTTAAATAAAAGCTGTTCATTCTGTTTCTTTTGGATCTGGGAATTCCTCATTGTAACTGTTGCTGAAAGACACTTATTTTTGGTTTATGTGAAATGAGAAACAAAAGAAGAGGAAGAAAAAATTGGGCAGTTTAAGAAAAGTCAAGCTAGTCTTGGAAAATATCTTGGAAATATCCTAAGCAGTGTGTTTGGTGGGAGAGGTTTAATATGATTTATATTGATTTAAATATATTTAAATATGATTTAATATGATTTAATATCATAGCAGTGATGCTTAGTTTCTTAATGTAGAGATAAGTAAATATGGTCTTTGAAGGTTATTTAACTCCCAAGTAAGCAACAAAGCAAAACTCATCATGTTATCTTGTTTATCTCATACAACAAAGTTTTTTTTTCATATGTGTACATATTTTTAAATTATAGCTGATTTACAAGATTATATAAGTTTCAGGTGTACAGTATAGTGAGTCACAGTTTTAAAGGTTGTGCCTGTTAATAGTTCCTGTAAAATATTGGCTGTATTCCCTGCGCTGCACCGTATATCCTGGTAGCTCTTAACCCCTACTCCTATTTTGCTCTTCACCTTTTCCCTCTTCCCAAATGTAACCACTGATTTCTCTGTGAGTCTGTTTCCTTTTTCTGTTTTATTCATTAGTTTGTTTTTTAGATTCCACATACAAGTGTTATCAAATAGCATTTGTCTTTCTCTGACTTTTTTCACTAAACATGACACCCTCTGAGTCCATGCATTGTTGTTGCAGATGGCAAAATTTCATTATTGGGGAATGTAAAATGGTAAAAATCACTTTGGAAAACAGTTTGGCCGTTTCTTAAAATCGTAAGCTTCTGTTGATCTGTGTGCCTGTTCTTTTACTAATACCATACTGTCTTGATTACTGTAGCTTTATAATAAGTTCTGAAATGAAAAAGTGTAAGTTATCCCACTTTATTTGTATTTTTTCTGAGTTATTACAGCAGTTTTGATTCTTTTGAATTTTCATAAAATGTTTTAACATCAGTTTGTCCGTGTGAGCACAGAATTCTGATGAAATTTTGATTGGAATTGTATTAGGTATACAGTTCAATGTGGGGAGAATTGTTATCTTACTATTATAATCTGTGAACATGAAATAACTCACCATTTATTTAGGTATTCTTTATCTCAGCACTGTTTGTGATTTTCCTGTATAAGGTACTTCTTTTGCCAAATTTAATACAAAATATTTTATTCTTTTGATGCTATTATGAATGGAATTGTTCTTTCATTTAGCATTGTGCTTTAAAGGTTATATATATTTATATTTATATAGCCATGTTATAGCTGGTATCCATTAATTCCTTAATTTATTTTTAAATACTAATTATAATTTTCCTTTGTGTGGATCCATAGATATACCACATTTTGTTTATCTAGTCATCAAGTTGATGCACATATGGGTTGTTGTCTCCTTTGACTACTATGAATGATGCTGTTATGAATATTGGCATATAAGTTTTTGCGTGGACATTTTTTGTTTCTCTTAGGTATATACTTAGAAGTGGAATTGATGTGGGAAGATTTTAAATTCTAATTCAGTTTATTTTCTTGTATAGGTCTATTCTAATTTTCTCTTTTTGCTTGATACTTGATACAGCTTGGTAACTTGTGTTTTACTAGGAGTTTTCATCTGAATTCTGTAATTTGTTCACACTGTTCAATTACAATGTTTCTAACTCCCATAGGAATGGTAGTGATATCCCCTCTTTCATCCATGATTTTGGTAATTTGTGTCTATTTTTTCTTGACCCATCTAGCTAACAGTTTGGTATTTTTGTTGATCTTTTCAAAGGATCGACTTGGTTTCATTGATTTTTTTTTTCCCTGTATTTTTCTATTTCGTTTCACTGATTTCTGTTCTAAACTGTGTTTCCTTCCTTTTGCATGCTTTGAATTTACTTTGCTTTTTATCTGATTCCTTAATTCCTTAAATTGGAAGCTTTAGTTATTGATTTGAGATGGTTTTTCTTGTCTAACATAGGCATTTACAGCCATAAATTTCCCTCAACACTATTTGAGCCTCATCTCATAAGATTTTGTTTTATTTTCACTTTTATTCAGTTTAAAGTATTTTGTGATTCCTTTTATGATTTTTCTGTTGACTCATTGGTTATTTGGAGAAATGTTCTTTAATTTCCAAACGTTTGTGGATATCTTAAAGTTTCATCTGTTACTGATTTCTAATTTTGTTTTCTTGTGGTTATGATCAGAAGATATGCATTGTGTGATTTCAGTCCTTTTAAATTTATTGAGACATGATTTATTTCCTAGCTTGTGCTCTACCCTGGAGAATGTTACATGTTGACATATTCTGTTGTCAGGTGGAATTATATTTATTAATTCAGGTGGAGTAAATATTAACTCAAGTTAGTTGATAGTATTGTCTTCATTATCCTTGCTGATTTTCTGTCTAGTTGTTCTAGCAATTATTGAGATTGAGGTGTTGAAGTCTCTAATTATTATTGTTGAATTTTCTATTTTTCTTTTCAGTTATGTTGATTTTTACTTCATTTTAGGCCTTTTTTGGCATGTGCATGTATGTTTAGAATTGTTCTATCTACCTAATAAAATGATTTACTTAATCTTATGAAATGTCCCTCTTTCTAATAATGTTTATTGTCTTAAAGTCTGTTTTGTGTGATTTTAATATAGGCAGTCTAGGTTTCTTACAATCTGCATGTACTTTTCTTTTAATTTTGCTTTCAAGCTGTTTGTATAATTGAATCTAAAGAGTATTCTTACATGCACTGTATGTAGTTTGATCCTATTTTTTTAATCTAGTCTGAAAGCTGCTGTTGTTGGTGTGGTATTTAGTCTTTTTGTATTCACTTATTGAGAAGACTGATTTTTTGTCTGTCATTTGCTATTTTTTATATGTCATACATATATTTTGGTTTTTCATTTCTACTTTATGCCACCTTTTGTATTAGATGGGTATTGTTTATTGTGCCACTTGAATTCTTTTTTTTTTTAATGTGTGTGCTCTTATTAAAAAAAAATTATTTATTTGGTTGCACCAAGTCTTAGTTGTGGCACACAGGCTCAGTAGTTACGAGGCATGGGCTTAGTTGCTCTGCCACCTGTGGGATCTTAGGTCCCCCTCCAGGTTTTGAACCCAGGTCCCCTGTGTTGCAGAGCAGGTTCTTAACCACTGGCCACCAGTGAAGTCCTTTATGTATGTGCTTTTAAAAGTTATTTCCTACTGTTTGCTCTAGGGATTAATGTATGCATTTTAATTTATGACAATTTACTTGAGAAGAATACCGAATTCTAGTAAAATAGAGCTTTATGGTGCAAACTTGGTCTATCAACTCCTTTTTTATTATTATCATCATAGACAGCATATTAAAAAACGGAGACATTGCTTTGCCGACAAAGGTCCATCTAGTCAAAGCTCTGGTTTTTCCAGTGGTCATGTATGGATGTGAGAGTTGGACTATAAAGGAAGCTGAATGCTGAAGAATTGATGCTTTTGAACTGTGGTATTGGAGAAGACTCTTGGGAGTCCCTTGGACTGCAGGGAGATCCAACCAGTCCATCCTAAAGGACATCAGTCCTGAATATTCATTGGAAGGACTGATGCTGAAGCTGAAACTCCCAATACTTTGGCCACCTGATGGAAAGAGCTGACTCATTGGAAAAGACTCCAATGCTGGGAAAGATTGAAGGCGGGAGGAGAAGGGGACGACAGTGGATGAGACGGTTGGATGGCGTCACCAACTCGATGCACATGAGTTTGAGCAAGCTCTGGGAGTTGGTGATGGACAGACAGGGCAGCCTGGCGTGCTGCAGCCCATGGGGTGGCAAAGAGTTGGACTGAGTGACTGAACTGAACTGATACCTCATATATAAACAGAACAGTACAGTGTTCCCAGTGTCTTTTTAAAAAGTGAAGGGAGGAAAAATAAGACCACATATATATGTAGTCTTTTTATTTGCCCTGTTTCTCTCTCTCTCTCTTTTTTTTTATGTTCTTTATTTGTTTAGGTGAATTGGAATTACCATATGTTATTCTTTTCTTTCAGCTTGGAGGACTGTAGTTTTCTTTTGTGTGTGTAAGGCAGATTTGCCTAGTAATAGAGTCTCTAGTCCTTATCTGGAAATGTTTTTATTTACCCATCTTTTTTTAAATTTTAAGAATAATTTAATATGTTAGCTTTGACCAAAAACTATATAATAATGTCAGTTTTAAATGTAAAGAAATGGATCCTTGCAGGACCAAAATAACCCCCAGGCCATGAGATTGGTTTTTACTTTTTCCTTTTTTTTTGGTGTCAACAATTGTGCACCACAGTGGCTCAGCCTACAAGGCGGATGTGGTGAATGTGAGAGCTGTCGTTTGCAGTATCCACGTCTAGGACTCAGAGGAGCTGAATCAGACAGAGGTGGTAGTCATTCTAGTTACAGAGCCAGGAAACATCCGGACAAGTTGGTCTGCAGCATCAAGAGTACCCATATAGGTGTCTTTTTCTTAATGATCAGAGGCCCCATATTGTCTCCAGTTTCTTCATTGTGTTTTGTGTCAGATCCATCACAGAATGGGAACTATTTTGGACCTTCAGCAACGTCGTCAGTACACAGCTTTATCTGCCAAATCTTCCATGTCAAAAGCATATTCTACCTTGGGGTTGTCTTTCCGGATGAGAGGGTGTGCCCTAGGTTTGTTGCGATGACTTTAAAATCTTTTGCAAGCTGGGTAACAGGTGCAGCCGTCCCAGCAGCAGTGGCGCTGCTGTAGCCCGTTCGGCTTGTATGCTGGACGTCGTGTTCCTGGCACCGTCCCTTGCAAGGGTGTGCCTTTGCCCATCATTCTTAAAGAGCAGTCTGGCAGGCTGCAGTTCATGGGATCGCAAGAGCCGGACACGATGTAACGCTATCTTTGTTTCTTTTTTGTTGGACATAGAGAATTAGCAATTGACATGTTTCTTTTTTAAAAAATTCATTTATTTTACTTTTGACTATGCTGGGTCCTCGCTGCTTTGCACGGGCTTCCTCTGGTTGCCGTGAGCAGAGGCCTGTCTTCCCTGTGGTGTGTGGGCCTCTCACTGCGGTGGCTTCTCTCATTGTGGGCCACAGGCCTGGGTGTGCACAAGCTTCAGCAGCTGCAGTCCGTGGGCTCAGTGGTTGCGGCTCGAGGGCTCGAGTGTTGTGGTGCATGGGCGTAGTTGCTCCGCGGCATGTGGAATCTTCGAACCCACGTGGCCGGGTTTTGTGAGATTTTTATGTGGGATTTAAGTCACATAACGTAAAATTCACCATCGGCAGGTGGATTCTTATCTACTGTGCCACCAGGGAAGTCCCACAGTGTTTCTTTTAGCACTTTGAACTTCTCATTCCTCTGCCTTTTGTCCTTTATTGCTATTTTTTTTGTTGTTTTTTAACCTTTATTGCTTTTTTATGTGAAGTCAGCTGTTAATTATACTGTGGCTCCACTGTATACGTCTTTTTCTAGTCTTTCAGAATTTAGCTTTTGTCTTTCAATTGTGTGCCTAAGTGTTGATCTCTTTCTGTTAATTTTATTTTGGGTTTATCTTCTTATATTTGTAGATTAATTTTTTAAAATCAAATTTGGAAAGTTTTCTGCCCTCATCTTCTCAAATATTTTTTAGCCCTTTTTTCCCTCTCCTGTCTGGTACTACCATTATATATAAATTGGTATGTTTGATATTGTCCTGCAGCTCTCCCTGATTCTCTTTATTATAATGTTCATTTTTTCCCTATGATCTTCATATTCGATACTTTATATTGATCTTCAAGCTCATTGATTATTTGTCTTTCTCAGATCTATTGTTGAACTTCTCTAGTAAATTTAAAATTTTGTTATTAAACTTTTCAACTCCAGGATTTTCATCTGGTACTTTTAAAAAAAATTGAGATCAAGTCACATAATGTAAAATTCACCATTTAAGGTATACAGTTCAGTGTTTTTTTTAGTATATTCACATGGTTAGGCAACCATTGTTACTACCTAATTCCAGAACATTTTTATCACCCCATAAAGAAACCTTAGAGGCTTCCCAGGGGACTCAGTGGTAAAGAGCCTGCCTTCTTATGCAGGAGATGCAGGAAATGCAGGTTCGATCCCTGTGTCAGGAAGATCCCCTGGAGGAGGAAATGGCAGCCCACTCCTGTATTCTTGCCTGGAAAATCCTATGGATAGAGAGAGGATCCTGGTGGGCTACAGCCCACGGGAAAGCAAAGAGTCGGACATGCCTGAGCGACTGAACACGCAAAGAAACTTTATACCCATTAGCGTTCACCCTTCCTATACCATTTGCCCCAACCTGTAGAAAACACTAATCTGCTTTCTGTCTTGATGGATTTACCTATTCTGGACATGAATGGAATCATCCAATATATGGTCTTTTGCATCTGACTTGTTTCACATAAGCTTAATGCTTTCAAGGTTCATTTGTATTGTATGTAGCATGTATCAGTACTTAAATCCATTTTATGGTTGAATAATATTCTATTAAGTGGATATAAATATATCACATTTTGTGTATTCACTCTTCATCACACTTTTCTGTTTCGTTGAATGTCTTGTAATTTTGTTGTTGAAAACTGAAAAGTTTGGATAATATAGCAAATCTGTGTTCTGATTTGTTTCCCCTGAGGGTTCTTGCTGTAGTTTTATCAGTGTGTTTAGTAACATGTCTGTACTAAATCTGTGCAGTCTGTTTGATGTACAGTGTGTGACTGCTAATATTTCTGCTCAACATAATATCTTTATGTATTTTTGTACCTGGCTTGGTATTGGTTAGCCCTGTGTAAGCATAGCTTGGGTCAGCCAGTGGTTGTTCTTTGCTTGTACACTTTGTTTCATTCTATTTCTCCCTTAATGGTGATGATTCTTTGTGTGTTTTAAAGGTTCAGACAGGTTTTAAGTTTGCTCTGGCTTTTGATTTCCTCTGGGGTCTCTTGCATTTCCTCTGTGCATGTGCACCCTCTCATGGTTTGCCAGGGATTTGCAGATAGCGTGATCCCTCTCTGGTTTTTCCTTCATGTTTAGGTGGAGAGCTTATTAAGAACCCTTATAGCTCGGCCGTTTTCTGGATCTTCCTGCTAAATGTCCGGCCAGTGTGCTGGTCTTTTGCTAACTGCAACTTTGTGCTGCTACTGAGTCACTGTTCTTGCCATGTTTGGCACTGAGATGACTGCTATTGCTGATCACACTGTTTGGAGTGGACCTCTTTCTCTGCTTAAGTCTGAATCATGCCCGTCTCTTCTGCAAGTGAATCTGCTAGTTTTTAAAGTTTGTCTTCCCTTGTATGATTATCGTGGCAACCCAGATGGGATGGAAGATGGAAACAACCCCAGGCAAGAATGCCCCAAATTCCCACAGTTCTTACCTGTGGTTCTGTAGTTTTCCATGAGTAGCCACTTATTCATTTGTTCGGTGTTTTTTTGTCACTTTCCAGAGCCCTGGAATGGTTGTTTTGACCGTTTTCTCTAGTTTTGTCATTGCCTTCTGGGGGGAGAGCATTTGCTAACTTCCCACCATATTTGGATATTCCAGCACATCTGAACTCCCCTCCCCCTGCTTCCAAATTGACTCTTCATTAATCAAAACCTTTGAGATGCTGTATAATAAGAGTTTCTTTTTATTGCATATTCAGAAACACTAAAAGGTTATTATTTTTGAACTGAAGATTTAAAATAGAATTGTGGCATATTTTCCTACTCCTTGAGTTCCTCTAGAACAGTTTTTATTATTATTGTTTCATTAAAGATTTATTCTTTATTATCTATTTTTTTATTAAATTGTTTATTAAATTAGGTAAGTAAAATTTCCCTAGGATTTTGAGCTAAAACATTTTTTGTATTCTTTAGTATTTTTTTATAAGAAGATTTTATATCAGCTAGTAATACTAACAAATAATAATTTATTGAATACTTACATTGTTTTAAACACTTTATATGCATGAAATCTTTTAGTCCTGAGAAATCCTTGGGTTAGTTATATACACGTTATTTCCATTTTATAGGTAGGTAACTTAAAGTCACATACCTGGTAGTAGAAAAGGTAATTAATAGTTGAAAAGCACTTTCTATTATGTGAGATTGTAGGGAAAATTAACTTTGTCTATTAAAATGCTCAAAAATACTTTTAGATTTCCTTAGGATTTGGTTTGGATGTTGTTTAAAGGATGGCTTAGTGTAGAATAGATACTCTACTTTTTGGAGAAAAAGTCAATTGTAATCTGTTATTTGAATACATATAATAAAGTGATAAAAATTCAAACATTTTCAGTGTTTCAGTTCACTTAAAACTCAAGAAAGTAAAATTTGATAATTTGGAGGGACCATTTCACATTTCTCTTCCTTTAACTGGCAGGGAGACTTGATGAGGTAAAGATGTTGTTGAGAGTAGGAGGGAAGGATACTTGTGCCGACATAGAGAGGAAACAGGGGGCTTGTATTTCTCTTGGGCTTTGCTATCCTGGTAGTAGTGTTTGGGGGTATAGAACTGTTGGTGGAAGGTAGAAGGAAAGATGTTAAAGAGCAGAAGAGTTGTTATTTTAATTGTTGGTTGGTTAGTTGCTAAGTTGTGTCCGACTGACTCTTTTGTGGCCCCATGGACTGTAGTCCTCCAGGCTCTTCTGTCCATGGTGTTTTCCAGGCAAGAATACTGGAGAGGGTTGCCATTTCCTTCTCCAGGGGATCTTCCCCATCCAGGGATCAAACCCGGGTCTCCTGTATTGCGGGTGGATTCTTACCACTAAGCCACAGGGAAGCCCATTAATTTAGTTCTTTAAGGGTCATAAGCCTTTAGAGTATTCAGTCCATAAAGCCACGGCACAGAATCACACCACACCACTTGCCTGACAGAGCAGTCTCTAGTTGCACACAAAGTAAGAGAAAATAATCTTTTTAGGCATGAATTTGGAAACGTAAATGTAGAATTAAAATGATGGTCACACGGATAAATCAGTTTTATGTTTATTAAAAATGTTTCCTTAGGGAGTTCCCCAATGGTCCAGTGGCTAAGACTCTGAGCTCCTAATGCAGGGAGCCTGGGTTCAATCCCTGGTAGGGAACTAGATCCCACATGTCACATCTAAGACCTGATGCAGCCAAATAAATGAATAAATATTAAAAGAAAATGTTTCCTTAATAAGCATCTTAAATTTATTTATTTATTTTTTTTTTAAATTTATTTCATTTTGTGCATTGTATTCAAATGATTCTCAAATATACTTTTTGGATCATTTGAGGTACTGTGTGGTATGTTGTATTTTTTAATTTGGTAAAATTAAATGACTTCCTAATGGAGTCCATAATTTATCACTAAGAAAGACTAGTGACTCTAAAGATACTGAATAATGTTCCCCACTTTAGCTGGTGGACTTTTTCTTTTTCTGCATTTTAAAAAGATGAGCACTTTTGATTGATTTCAGATAACATGCTTTTGTAAAAAGTCCACATTATTATAAACATTATAAAATTCCTCTTGAATTAAAAAAGTTTTAGAGTAGCATAGGTTTACAGAAAAATTATGCAGAAAGTATAGAGTTTTCCCATATATTCACCTTTCTCCCTCACAGTTTCCCTGTTGTTAGCATCTTGCCTTGGTGTGGTACATTTGTTACATTTGATAAACCAATATGGCTATTCCTTTTGATTTTTTAAAAGCAGTTGTAATCTAGTTTAATAGATGAACATTTTTGTAATTCTTATAAATACTTGCGGTAACTATCATTCATTCATTGCTGATTTGTTTAAAATAGTCATATTGACCATGAAACACAGTTACTCTGATCTTTTTAGGGTGGGATAATCAATGATGGCTCTGAATTGATCGGTCCTGTTGAAGCTTATCCAGATTCCCTCACTGATAGCTTTCCTGAGTGCAGCACAGAAGGTAAGAGATTTTTATATTTAATTTTTTTTCATTTCAGTGGTTTTGGTTGCTGCAGACTGTAAATCATATCTACATAGCCCAAATCAGATAGATATAGGAGTATTGTACTAATTTCAGTGGTTGTACTAATTTCAGTGGTTTTGGTTGCTGCAGACTGTAAATCATATCTGCATAGCCCAAATCAGATGGATATAGGAGTATTGTACTAATTCTAAGGTACTTTTTTCTTCACATCTTAACATCATTGATATTGAGTACATGGTATTGGGTTGATGATATATTAATTGACAGCTTTTTTCTTCCTTTTTTTTTGTTTTTTGTTTTGCTTTTTTCTTTCTTAGTGATATATAAAATAATGATTTGTCCTACAATTAATGGCTTCTTAGATTTGTTGAAATGTGGTATAGTAAGTGTTCAGAATTTGTATTGTTTAGTATAAGAATGCCTTTCTAAAATTTATTTAGCTGGATCTGACTTTCAGACAATTAATTTCAAAAAGGGCTTTAAAAATTTAGTCATGTACCAGAAAGAATAAATCTAAGTTGGTTTTAGTATTTTTGATATTCTTTATAATAACATGAGTCTAAACCAAAGCAATTTTTGTACTTTTAATCACTTTAATTCAAGAATGCTTAATCTCTTGCTTTTATTCCTCTATTAAGCCATTCTTGAATTTTTAATGAAGATTTAAAAAATTTCCTTAGCTACTTTTCTTCCAGAAAATATTTTAGAGTTAAAAGAGAGGGGACAGGGCTGGGAAGAGTCTTTAAAAATAGGTAAACTAGATTAGCTTGAAGTCGCTTAGGTTTGGTTTATATTAAAGAAAAATCATACACTAGAGAATATTTCTTGATCTGTTTCATGAGTAAGAATTTATGGTAGAGGAGGGTGGTTTATGATTGACATGAGAGGTGGTCATGATCTCATTGTAGTGATGTTTTTGTTGGAATGTGTACTGATGTCATACATTGACACGCTAACAGATCTGTTGCAGTAAATTCTCATCATGTTTTGGTAGGAGCATCAATGGGATTTTGTGGGTTGATGCACTTAAGATTTATTTTTCTTTTGGTGAAGAAAATCTACACTGAGAAGTAATTAAAATTTCTTATTTTTCATGGTAGCTCCCACTGACTTAAAAGCACAGTCCATTAACTTATATCCAATGTTCTGTAAAATGTATGGGCGACCTTGGGCTGGGGTCTCCTTTGGGTCCTCAGTATCTTCAACACCATCCTGAATCAGCTAAAATCATAGAAAAACAATATTGATAATCATTTTACTTTACAGTCCATCAGGTGTTTCGGGGGAAAAATACATCTATTTTCCATGGCTTGTTTTGATCTGAGATCCTTGCTAGACTTTGGGAAAATCTAACCACTTCTTGGGATCCCAAGGTGACTATTTTTAGAACAAGTTTCCTTGGAGGATGACTTTTCTGGGATAACCTGATCTGGCCGTTGCCTCAGAGATACCCTCCCTCTTTTGAGAAAGAGGGAGAAAACATTTTCTGCTTGTAAAATTTGCAGATTTGGTGATGTACAAGAGAGGACAAGTAGGAGACTTAGAAAGATTTGTGGGAGAGTATTCAGTGAGGAGTACAGTTCCTGAAAATTATGGAATCTTTTTTTTCTCTTTGATTTTTGATTCAGGAATTGAAGGGTATGTGACTTGAGGATGACTCTATTCTTTGATATCCTTCATGAGTCTTTATTACCTAGGTAGGAGTCCAGCCATGGTGGGAGAAGGGTGTCTCAGGAGCCTATTTTAGTAGAAGGTAATCAAGAATAGGAGTGGTGCAGAGGTCTTCTGTCCTTTGCCTAAGTTTAGGAGAGAAGGGGAAGAGTTACTATTAGGATGACTTTTCTTGGGATGGTGTTCTAAAATGTGGACGACTGTTTAGAATAAAAAGGTATTCATGTTAAAGGAGGTATAACCTAAGGTGGGTTATAACCTTAAACTTATAGGATAGGGTGAGTTTGTAATCTATTGTCCCAACTGAGACACTTCTGAGAATTAAAGAAGACGCTGTTGTACTTATTGTTCTCTAAGACCAGGACTGCTTTCTGGATGAATGGGTTACCCTAACTACAGTAGAGGGAGGGTGTATTTGTTTCAAAGTTTATCTTTTAACATTTCAAAATGATGAGTTTTCCTTGGAAGCAATTATCGTTTTAGGAATATGCTTTTATGGGAGAAACTGGGGGCAACATTTCTGTTAAAAACACAGAAAAAGACTTAATGATACTTAAAAGTAATACTGAAATTTTATCCTTTCAGTGCATAATTTAGTTTTCTAACTACATGATGACCTCTGAAACACCCTGGGATCCATGAAGAATGAAAAACAGGGAATTGGGAAAGCTGTTAATGTTTATGTTTTTCACTCCCTCCCTTTAAAAACCGCTATGCCTGGCTCATTGATCCTGCCCAAAGATAGCTTGTTGACAAATACAAGTTTGAGTATCAGACATCTTGCAAGTTCGCTGGTATTTGAGAGGAAAAGTGACTTTTAGATATCATGAGATTGCCTGGCATCCTGGGCAAGCGCCAGATTTACTTTCACACCAAAAGTTCTGCCAGTCCCAGAGACAACCAAGAGAGAGGGCCTCTCGTAGGAAAGGGGCAGGAAAGCTCGCAGCCAGCCGAGCCCCGCAGGTCTGCGGACAAGAGGAGGCTGTCGAGGGACTGGAGGCACGTGCTGGCGAGGCGGACTTAGAGCCCGAACGTGAGGACGTGGTACACTGCATAACAGCTCCTCCGAGTGGAGTGTTTTAAGTGGTGTTTTGAAGGTGGATTCATTTTTCATACTTGTCATTTAGTTTGCCAGTGGAATGAGCCAGCGGGGCGAATCTTAATATGAGTAGTCTGCTGTGCCAAGTCCCTTCAGTTAGAGTTAGAATGACACATGGCAAGTACATCACCTCTCAGGGAACAGATGCAGAGGCTAAGTGATCATTGTTTTTATTAGTACCACAAAATGCAATCAAGAAGTCTTTACCTTGAAAGAAAGTTTTCTAAGGAAGCATAAGGAGTTGGATTAGAGGATTTTTTAAAAACTTTCAGTATTTTATATAGTATAGTGTGATAAAGGAAACCCCATTAAGGTTTTTTAGAAAACCCAACAATTTGGTGATTAACTGCTTAATATATTTTTATCTAATATGAAATTAAAAATTATAAAATTTTTCAGTAGGTTTTTAGCTGAAATGTTCACATTGTTTTATATTTTTAAAATTAAGTGCTGGTTTGCTCTTTATCTCTTTTGTTCAGTGAAATTAAACTATATATTTTCTCAAAGATGAAAGAAGATTTAATTGTTACCGTCTTACTTCCTTTTTTAAATTCCATCTTTTTGTTGAATTAAACTTAGCCATAAAGTTCCTGTGATGTTTGAGGGGACCTGGTCAAAGTGGTGCATGGGAATTGGGCTTCTTGGCATGTTTCTCTCATCTGCTGGCCTTTTGGAAGGATATAGGTTGCTTTACTGCCATGCTGGTCTTGATATCGGAGCCTTTGATGCTTGTGTAAGCTCATCTGGTAAACTGTGTCATTTCCTCTTCACAGTACATTACTTGACTTCTTTTGCAGTTTTGGGAGGGACATATTCCAGGTGTATGCAGCAAGTAAGAAAAAGTAATTAGGTGATCATAACCACAAATACAAATTGAGAGATCAGCTTCTTATATGTAGCATATCTTAAGAGTAAATATTCTTAAATGTTTCCTAAAGTAGTCAAATTTACCTTTTTTTTTTTTTTGTCTTTTTGCCTGTAAATTGTGGAGTGAGAGCTCTCTTAAGTGCTTATTGTAGCAATTGTAGACACAAGAAAGGGTCTATTGAGTAAGCTGTCTTGAATTAGCTATTTTAAAGTAAATGAGATGTACATTTTGAGAATAGAATCTATTGCTGGTCCATGTAAGGGACCTTTTCAAAATCACATTCAGTTCAAAATTTGTGTATTTATTTGGTGTCAGGGTAATAATTCTTTTCATTATATAGAAAAGCACAAAGATGACAAAATACAGATTTTAAATTTAAAGTAGATTTTATAGCAAATGGCCACCAGGTGGCACCACAGGAACGCTCAATCTGGCTCCTGGGCTGATTCTGGGTGCTTCTGTATCACTTCCGAGTGTGAATATTCAGTTTGAAGTTCCTTTTCTCCTGAGTGCTTATCTGCTTAACTTTTATCCACTGTCCTTTATTAGTTGAATTTTCTTTGTGGGGAAGTTTAAAATAAATATAAAAAGAGTAAGTTGTTATTATTAAGATAAGCAGAAATGAGAATGTGTCATTGTGTGCACATAAAACAGTTGACACAAATTACAAAAATTGACCCTTAACAATTCTGTGACTATTGAGGATAACATTGTATATTAAGAGTTTAGGAGTCTGATGGGGCAAATAAAAATTTCACGATATGTTGTGGGAATAGATTTTAGAGTAGAAGGAACACTGGAAATGATATAGATAAATACCTTACTTTATAGTTAAAAATTGGAATTTCAGAAAAGTTAAGCCAGGTGCCTAAGGCAGTCGAAGCACTCCAGATATTAAACAGCAATCTCAGACCTGTATTCTGAAATGAGATTTAATTTGGTATAGAAAGCTCAGTATGAACTGCTTGTGTCCTGGTCACAGATTTGGTTTGCAGAGTAGATTATGGAGCAGCATAAAAAGTTCATTAAGTAAAAATGGAAGCCAACTCATAGATCTTTGTTGTTCATGATAAGGTAACAGTACTAGGGTTGTAATTGTGATTGATGTGTTGTTTCCTGTGCTTATTCTTTTTTTTTTTTAACCAAATATGCAGTAGATATTCTGATGTTCTTTTTATAAAATTTCAAGGGTGAAGCAAGACATGTATCAAGAACGTTATAAAAATGTGAAATGTCAGAGGAATGGCTCTTTATAGTAACAATAGCTATTATTGAGTGACGAGTTGGTAATCAAATAGAGGAATCTTAACTAACATCAACTTTTGAGTTTAGGTAGTCACTTAAAATCATATTTATAAAGGCTTGTTTCTTAATGGAGATTGATACGTATGTCTTCTACCTCAGGGTGACCTTTGTTCTGCTAGCTAGATATCTTGCTTTGTGTGTGAAGCTTGAGTCATCGCTACTAGTAAAAGTAGAAATTCCCTTTCATTGACTATGGCAATATTTGAACCTCAGGGCTCAGTGAAAGCTATCAGCTAATAATAATGAGGCCATGTATTTTAGGCATAGTCAGCCATGAGAGACCACCTGTTGTTCTAAAGGAAACTGATCTCTTTTTGCAGAAGGTCTTCAAATACAGATTTCTGATAGCTTATAGTATAAAGATTTATTCTGTGGCAACTCAACCTTTTCCCCTGGTGTCTGTCTTTCAGAGATGGTGTCCTAGACAGATTACACTATACTGCCCTACTCTGAGCAGTTCAAAGCACAGAAGGTGAGGGTAGGTAGGTGAACTGGGACGCTGCACAAACCCCTCATGTCTGTAGCTGCTTTTAACCAGTCACCTGGGGTCCTCTAATAGCCCTGAGACTTGAATCTCTGTGATATGAACCTGGAGGCTGAACACTTTCATAGAACCTTTGACTCCCCCCCATCCCCATCCTTTCCAAAAAAGGCTTAGGTTTTTTGACTTGATGGTGTTGGTAAAGGATGCACCTTTTACTCCTCTGATGGCCCAGAGGGCCCCTTTAAACATGGATTGACTTCAGGTTGGTTTAACTTTTGACAAATAGCCTCTGTATTGTCAGCTGTTGCCCTGCATTATCCACAATGTTCTTCTTACTCACTTTAACTGAGAACCTCTTTCTTGCTTGCAGCTCTTTTTATCTTACTTGTTAACTTTCTGGGTTTCAGGGAGCTAGTGTACATTATGTGTAGCTTTATAAAAAACAGACTGAATGACAAGACTGTGGTTTCAAGGAGTTGAGCAAGCACTGTATTAAGTAGCTATGTTAAAGATATAAAATGAATAAAATAGATAGTGAGTATTCGCATTTTCCTCTCTGTATCTTTGTACCCGTTGTTGAGGTAGTGATGGGGAATGTTCTTCTTGAGCTGGTTGGGGAATTCTTCAATGAAAAGAAGGGGAGTTAGCAATTGCTTCAGTATGGAAGAGAAACATATCAGATAATACTAGGTTAGTTGCAATGTATAGTTGAGGAAATGTGATAGTGCTAGGCTTTTCAGGTATATTAGGGTACATCTTAAGAGGAGAATGAAAGGAAGAAAATCAGTAAGGAAGACGTGTCAGGGGTTAGTCTGCTTTGTACAGATCTGTTTTTATAGTCATCTCTGTCTTCTCTCAAGTTAGAAATTTCTTGGCACTGGCTGCTGGATGATTCACATAGGTCTACGTTTTATAAATCATGTCTATAACATATCTTGATTTACAAACAAATCCCCAGTTGTAGCTCTTGCTGCATCTTTTTTGATATCCTTCACATGCATAGCCTTAAGGACTTGTCATTCACATACAGCAAATATGATGCGTCACCTGTACTTCCAGCATACAGAGAAAAGCACTGTTAATGTTTCATGTAGTTTTCTCACCTTTTTTCCTGTTTGTGTTTTTGAGTTTTATTTTTTATGTATTTTTAATTGGAGGATAATTGCTTTACAGTGTTGTGTTGGTTTCTGCTGTAGAGCGTCGAGAATCAGCTCTAAGTATGCATATCCCGCCCCTGAGCCTCCCTCCCACCCCTCCGGGTCAGCGCCGAGCGCCGAGCGCCGAGCTGAGCGCCCTGTCTACACACCTGCTTCCACCAGGCTGTCTGCTTTACACACCGCAGTGAATGTGTATGTCAGCGCCATTCTCTCCGGTTGTCCCCTCTTCTCTTTACCCCATTGTGTCTACAAGTCCGTTCTGTACATCTGCAAATAGGGTCATCAGTACTATTTTTCTAGATCCCATATATACGCATTAATATATGATATTTGTTTTTCTCCTTCTCACTTACTTCACAATGTACGACAGGCTCTAGGTTCATACACCTCACTGCAACTGACTCAAATTCGTTCCTTTTTATGGCTGATTAATATTCCATTGTATATATGTGCCACAACTTCTTTATCCATTCATCTGTCAGTGAACAGCTAGGTTTCTTCAGTGTCCTAGCTACTGTAAATAGAGTTGCTATGAACATTGGTGTGTGTTTGTGTTTTTAAACTAGAATTATAGTATATATACTGCTTTGCAGTTTGTTGTTTTTGATTAATAAAGCATGAATGCTTTAGCATTAAATATTCTCCTATAACATTTCGCATGACATACTCTGCATATAAGTTAAATAAGCAGAGTGACAATATACAACCTTGATGTACTCCTTCCCTGTTTGGAACCAGTCTGTGAAATGTCCATGCAAAATGCCAGGCTGGACGAAGCACAAGCTGGAATCAAGATTGCTGGGAGAAATATCAATAACCTCAGATACGTGGATGACACCCGTCTTATGGCAGAAAGCAAAGAAGAACTAAAGAGCCTCTTGATGAAAGTGAAAGAGGAGAGTGAGAAAGTTGGCTTAAAACTCAGCATTCAGAAAACTAAGATCATGGCATCTGGTCCCATCACTTCATGGCAAATAGATGGGGAAACAATGGAAACAGTGACGGACTTTATTTTGGGGGGCTCCAGAATCACTGCAGATGGTGACTGCAGCCATGAAATTAAAAGACTTGTTACTCCTTGGAAGAAAAGCTATGACCAACCTAGACAGCATATTAAAAAGCAGAGACATTACTTTGCCAACAAAGGTCTAGGCAAAGCTATGGTTTTTCCAGTAGTCATGTATGGATGTGAGAGTTGGACTGTAAAGAAAGCTGAGCGCCGAAGAATTGATGCTTTTGAACTATGGTGTTGAAGACTCTTGAGAGTCCCTTGGACTGCAAGGAGATCCAACCAGTCCATCGTCAAGGAAATCAGTCCTGAATATTCATTGGAAGGACTGATGCTGAAGCTGAAACTCTGATACTTTGGCCACCTGATGCAAAGAACTGACTCATTTAGAAAGACTCTGATGCTGAAAGATCGAAGGTGGGAGGAGAAGGGGATGACAGAGGATAAGATGGTTGGATGGCATCACTGACTCAATGGACTCGAGTTTGAGCAAGCTCCGGGAGTTGTTGATGGGCAGGGAGGCCTGCGTGCTGTAGTCCTTGGGGTTGCAAAAAGTCTGACATGACTGAGCGGCTGGACTGAACTGGTAAAAGTTTTTAATAACTCCATAATATTTTATCATAGGATATACCATATTCTCCTATTGTTAGGAATTTGTTATTTCAATTGCACTAGTTTTTGTGATGAATATTCTTAGGTGTAGGTCTTTTATTTCCTACATCTCTGATTGTTTCTGGTATATATTGCTAAATTTCTGGACTAAAGATATAAGCATTTTTTCATCTGACATATATTTTAAAATTGTCCTCCATAAACCAGAAGAAGTAATTTTGTTTCCTTTTGCTTCTCTTGCTTAGGCTAAAAAATTTTCTCTTCCTAACCTGCTAGTTCTTATTTGTTTGCTTATTTTGAAACATTTCTCATTTAGAATTAGGTAGAATTTGAAAAGGGAACAATTTGTATAGAACATTTATTTATTACTTTATTTTACTATCTGACTTTTCCCTAGGTGTTTTTATGATGTTACTTTTCTGATCTAGTTTCATGTAATCATGATTTGTTTGCTAATAAGGTTGGAAGAGTAAGAGGAAATATGACTATGTGACTAGATTTTTATGGTCAAAAGCCAAGAAACTGAGTACACATAACTTTACCCTCTTGCCCTTTGGTATTATTGTTCTTGTTAGAAAGGAAAATCAAGCAAAGCATGAAACAGTATGATGTGATAGATGATATAGAGGTTATAGTGACAAGACATCAGAGAGCAGACAAAAGATCTGTAACAACATTCCTTTCGTTTGTGATTAGCTGTATAAACCACAGCATTTTTTTCTTTGTCTGTTTATTAATTTCGGAGGACCAGGTTATACAATGATAACCATCTAAGGAAGTAAATTTGTATTGAATATAGAAAATATTTAAAATTATTTTAAAAAATCTTGGAAAGTTTATATATTTCTCAGAGCAATGTGTAAACAATTTTCTAGATGGCTATAAAGAGATTTTGATTTTAAGTGCTGTCTATACAGTTGAAATGTGGCGAATTAAAGAGATTGCCACTAGGTCCAATGAATTTCATCTGGTATTGTGACTTTAATGAAGTCTCTTGCTTTCAGGGAACAAAATTAGTATTTTATGGGCATTGCAAGGATTTGTGGGGGAAAAAAAAAGCCAAACCCTGAAAACAGGATATATTGACAGAGTGCCAAAATAGTGTCTAAAGTTGATTTGAAATTAGAGCTTAGCTGCCAGTAAATGTTTTTATCCCAACTTACTTTATTTGGTATGAAGTAAGCAATTTGATAAGATGGTTGGATGGCATCACCGACTCAATGGACATGAGTCTGAGTAAACTCTGGGAGTTGGTGATGGACAGGGAGGCCTGGCGTACTGCAGTCCACGGGGTCGCAAAGAGTCGGACATGACTGAGTGACTGAACTGAACTGAAGCAATTTGAGTCTGTGATAAGGGTTGACAAACTGTGTGGCCCATGGGCCAAGTCTGGCCTGCCACCTGTTTGTATATGACCTGCCCTATAAGCTAAGAATGGTCTTTGCATTTTTAAATGGTTGACAGAATTCCAAAGTATATTATTTTGCGGCCTGTGCACATTGTACGGCGTTCAGAGTTCAGCCTCCACGTGAGAAGCTTCGCTGGAGCACAGGCGGGCTTGCACGTGTGGGCGTTGTCTGTGGTTGCTTTCGTGCTGCAGCAGCGGTGTTGATCAGTTGTGACTGAGACTGTAAGGCCCACAAAGCCTGAAATATTCACCCTGTGGCCCTCAGTAAAAACGTTGGTTGACCCCTGATCTGGAATTGTACACTCAAATCCACCTTTAATTTTGACTTAGTGTATGATGCTAGGGCGATCATTTTCTTCTTTATGTTGGGCAAAAACTTTGTTGACCCTTGATCTGGAATTGTGCACTCAAATCCACCTTTAATTTTGACTTAGTGTATGATGCTGGGGAGATCATTTTCTTCTTTACGTTGGGCAAAAAGTTTGTCTGAGTTATGGAAAAACCAGGATGAACTTTTCGGTCAGCGTGATATTTTCCTTCCTGGGAAATCTGGCGTTCAGTGAAGATGCGGCTCTCACACGGAAAGGAAAGGAAAATGAAGGCGCTCAGTCTGTCTGACTCTGTGCGACCCATGGACTGTAGCCCACCAGGCTCCTGCGTCCATGGGATTCTCCAGGCAAGAGTACTGGAGTGAGCTGCTATTTCCTTCTCCAGAGGATCTTACCGACCCAGGGATCGAACCTAGGTCTCCCATATTGCAGGCGGACGCTTTACCATCTGAGCCACCAGGGAAACCTATGTGCAGATCTCATAATTGTTCCCAAACCTAAGTTTTGCCTAACCCTGTTGTGAATCTTATTTAATGATACAAGTCAGTGGCTTTTAAAGTATAGTTTTCAGATCTCTGGGTGTTCATTCCTGAGATGTTTTCAGGGGCTCTCCAAGGCAGAAACTATTTTTTGTAATAATCTAGGAAGTAATTTGCTGTTTCCACTCTGCTGACAATTGTACTGATGATCCAAAAGCAGTGGTGGGTGAAACTGCTCTACTTGAGCATGAATCAAGACAGTGATATGAGACTGTAACAGTATTTGTTGCACATACTTGCAGTAATACCAACGCTTATTTCACTTAGGAGGTCCTTGATAAAGCTGTAAAAACTGTTAATTTTACTGAATCTCAACCCATGGATACATGTCTTTTATATGCTAATTATGTGTGATGAAATGAAAGTGAAAAAACACTTTACATACTGAACTGCCCTGGTTGTCCTGACGGAAAGCGCCTTTGCAGTTATTTGAACCATAAACTAACTACTTTTTTCCTGGGACCCTGTTTTTGCTTGAAAGACTGACTGACAGACAACTCATTGTTCAGACTTGAGTATTTAACAATTTTTTTTTAATGAATAAAGGAAGCTTGCGCTTCAAGGAAAGCAGTTAACAGTATTTGTTGCCAAATAGTGATGATATTCTAGTTCTCAACACCAAAATAGAATTTTGGAGAACCTGTTTCAGCCACTTTGAGCCTAACAGTTTCACAATATGTAAACAATTTTTCTGATGAGGTCAGTGGTGATAAATAGCAAATGTGATTTTCTTGGAGATATTGTAATGATGAAATTTATCACCATTTGGAGGCTTTGTATAACTCAGGAAACTAACATTTTCAAATGACCAGAGTGTGATGTTACAGACTCAAACAGGATAAAAGATCTGTATGAGTTTGTAAACTCAGTATTAAACTAACCTTTAAGAAACTACTACTTGTTAAGTTTTGTTGTAGTATCAAAAAAACAATAGCTATAGTTATTTGAAAAGGCTGTTAAAATACTCACCCCATTTTCAGTTACTTACCAATGTGACATTTTCTTCAACTCTTTTAACCAGAATGACATCTAACAGATTGAGTGCAGAATTAGACATGAGAATCTGGCCATCTTCTGTTAACAAGATTTGCAAATATGTAAAACAATGGTACTTCTTAATTATTTTATAAAAATTATGTTAACATATAATGGGCTTTAAGTGTTTAAAAATTCAGTCTATTTTTAAAATACCAAGATCGGTAAATATTTACAGATGTAATCCATATAAACAGAAGCTCTTTGAGGTCCTTAATCATTTTTAAGAATGTAAAAGTAGAGCAGGTTTCGTAACTGTTATTGTAGTTCAAGCTCATGTATCATGAAGTCAGTTATATGAAATGGAAGAAGTAATTTTCATTGAGTAAAGGTTCAATAGCATCCACTATTCATTTTCTGTCAGAAAACTAAGATGCAAATACTGACCAAAGCTTTCTCCAAAAGTTTGTGGAAGAGGCTGAAACATAAATTTCAAAAAAAAAAGCTCCATGGCATACATTTTCCAGATATGGATGATTACTTAAAAGCACATCTGTGAGGATACATTATATTATGTGTAGTCAAATTATTATTATGTAATTGCTATAAAAGTTATAATTTAATCTTAGCCTGTTATATGCGTTAGCTCTTTTTCTCATTTAAAGCCCCACATAATAAGTTTATTATTAAGTAACTTGTGGTTGGTCACACAGTAAGTTTTAAGAGCTGGGATTCAGGCATTTCTCTTTTCTATTCTAAAGCTCTTATTCTTTTGCTTTTATCCTAATTCTGTTGTTCACAGAAGCTGTGTATATAAGCATCAACTTTCTGTAAATACAAGATCCTGTGGTAAAGGCTCCTTGTAACAACAGGGCTAAATAAAGACTTGTCTTCAGTTTCAGTTTGATGGTTAAGGCAAGGAGATTGTCTTCCAGAACTGTAGGGAGATAGTGCAAAAATGAATGAACTAAGCTGAAACAAATTGCTAGACACTGACTTCCATCAGTAAATTACAATCTTCCTGGTTGACATGGGTAGTATGAAAAAATATTTAGTCAGTATGATTTGTATTCTTTTGGCTGATTCTCAACTTAATATCTGTTCACTGTTGTGATCATATTTCTAGGTTTCTCCAGTGACAGTGATCTGGTATCTCTTACTGTTGATGTGGATTCTCTTGCTGAGTTGGATGATGGAATGGCTTCCAATCAAAATTCTCCCATCAGGACTTTTGGTCCCAGTCTTTCTTCAGATTCTTCAGCACTAGGAGCTGTTTTTTCTGACAGTGAACAGAACAAAACAGAAGAAGAACGGGAAAGTCGTAGCCTTTTTCCTGGCAGTTTAAAATCCAAGCTTGGCAAGAGAGATTATTTGGAGAAAGCAGGAGAATTAATAAAGCTGGCTTTAAAAAAGGAAGAAGAAGATGACTATGAAGCTGCCTCTGATTTTTATAGGAAGGGAGTTGATTTGCTCCTGGAAGGTGTTCAAGGTACAATTTTATCTGTATTATTATATTTTGGCATGTTCTTATGTTGGTATTTGGGAGAAAATACACACACATACACATACATACATACATACATATATTGCAATTTCTTATGTATAATCCTGTGTAAAAACAAGACTGAAAAAAAGAAATTACTGGAGGTTAAATTACCTAAAGATGGTAATTTAACTTTTAATTACATGGTGGAAGACAATATACTTAAGTCTCTGCTTTGATCAATTAATCAACACAAACAGAATTTTAAAAAATCAAGCTTCTAGGTCCCTTGTTTGAATAATAATATATTTTTTTTTCCTGCCATGTTCACCTGATTCTGTCAGGAGTATTCCCAGAGATTCTTTAGTACATTTGCTCTTGATGGCCTGAAGAGGCAAGATGAAATGGGCTTTTAAACTGAGAATGTAAAGGGTTCTTGGATTTGCTTACTATTCTATTTTTGTTAGTTGTGATAAATTCTCAGCCAATTAATGGAGGTGATACGGGACATGGAGAGCTGAATGCTGCTAAATGTCTGTAAGTAGAACTTAGCCTGTTATTTATTTTTAAGCATCAGTTTTTCATCACTTGCCTTTCCCTTAGGGAAGCAGATTGAAGCATACTGCAATTCATAATCTGACATCCTGGATACAATAGTCAAAGGTTAATAGGACCTTCTTCCAGTGGTTTTCTTTCAGGAAAATCATCGTCATTGTTGTTCTGTGGTCTTTGACTTGTCAGTACTGTTTAGATGATCACAGTCTCTTGGATTACTAACAGTTTTTTGTTTTTTTTTAACTGCAGTACTTCCACCCTCACTATGCTCGGTGTCCTGTAGTCAGAAGCCTCGAGTATAAACTTTCCGTCTTTTACACCACACTTTACATGAGTGGTGTAAAAAGGGATACTTGGCCATAAGGGGTGGAAGAAGGAGTGTGTGCAGTGGCATCCTAACAGCTTCTTAACTAGGATTTTGGTGAATTTTCCTGGTTTTAGCTTTCACACTCACTTCCACAGCTATCTAAAACAACCAGTCCCTGAAGTTTTGGGGAGTTTTACATTGTCTGTAAGTAAGGCAGCTTCCTTGAGTTGACCAGACAGTAACCATTCATTCATCTACGTTTTTAGCTTCTAAAATTTTGTTGCTGCTGTTTTCTTTCTTTTTGTTCTTGAAGGGTTTTGCCTTAAAAATAATTTCTTTTACTGCCACATTAATAGAACTTCAGGAGGGAACATCTCTTAGGATTTGATTGATATATTATTTTGATATGAATTTTTCTTTTCAGGTAGTTTCATTGTCTTGGGTTTTTTTGTCTGCTAGTGGAACATTCCAATCTTGATGACTTACTCATTTTTCTTCTTTGTCTTAATTCTCATCTGGTGTTAGGAGTTTAAAATGGGAATGAGTTGCAAACAATTAGATCTAATGTTACTCCCTTTTCTTTCTATGTAATTTTGTGCTAAAACACAACATTGACATATATAAAACATATCAGTGAGTTACTTCTCTGTCTAAAAGTTATTAGTATTTAACCTTAGAACACTTCATAATGTTACCACTTGATGGCACCAGAAAAATAAGAATCTTTTCTTCAAAATGAGAATTATGGATGCATATCAGCAAATAACAAAAAATAATATTGTTTCATTAGTTATTTGTGATTATGGTGGTAAGTTATTTCTCCACTGCAACTTGATATCAAACCTACTAGACCTCTGTCTTAAGGAATGTTACAGTTTAAACATACTTTTCCTATTTAGCTTAACACATTTCTGAAACTGTAATCTCTATTTCTGCCTGGATTAGTTTTTGAGGATAATATATTCTATCAAGTCTAAAAAGTTATAATCAACTAATTGCTTTTAGCCTTCTATTGTTTATCTATAATGTGATCAATTTTATTCATACAAACCATGGTGACTATAGTCATAATTCTAACTTTTAACCAAAATGTATAATAATGTCTGTTTCAGGCACATGGTTATACATTTAACCATGTTTAAATGTAATGTTAGGGCAGTGTTTCTAGTCTGTGGATTCTGTTTAGAAATATACCAGTCACCACACATGGACATTATTTTTGAAAAATGTTTTCCCCAGTTTCACTGAGGTATAATTGACATATGACATCATAATGATTTGATATATGTATATATTGTGAAATGATTACTGCAGTAAGTTTAGTTAACATACATCACTTCACATAGTTATAATTTTTTTTTCTGGTAATAAAAACTTTAAAGATTATTCTCTTAGCAGCTTTCAAATATACAATATAGTATTGTTAACTGTAGTCACCATATTGTATGTTGTTATTGTTCAGTCGCTAAGTCGTGTCTGAATTTTTGTGATCCCATGGACTGTAGCCCTCCAGGCTCCTCTGTCCATGGGACTTCCCAGGCAAGAATACTGGAGTGGGTTGCCATTCCCTTCTTCAGGGGATCTTCTTGACCCAGGGATTGAACCGGAGTCTCTGACATTGGCAGGCAGGTGTTTTTTTTAACCACTGACCCACCTGGGAAGCCCATATTGTATGTTTCATCCCCTGAATTTATTAATCTTATAAATGAAAGTTTGTATTTTTTGACCACCTTCACCCCTTGCCTCTGGCAACCACCAGTCTGTTCTCTGTTTCTTTGAGTTCAGTTCCGTTTAGATTCCACATACAAGTGAGATCATATGGTATTTGTCTTTCTCTGACTTAATTTCACTTAGCATAGTGCCCTGAAGAATTTATTTTTTATGGTTGAATAATATTCCACTGTATATTATGCTACTGCATTTATTCACTATATATCATAAAAATTTTTTAATGGTTGTATAATATTCCACCACACTTTATCAATTCATCTGTTGATGGACTCTTGGGTTGATTTGTATCTTTGCTGTTGTGAATAATTCTGCAGTGAACATGGACATGTAAATACATCTTTGAGATAATGATTTGTTTCCTTTGGATATATACCTGAAAATGGAATTGCTCAATCATATGGTAGTTCTATTTTTAATTTTTCCTCCATACCGCTTTCCGTAGGGGCTGCACCAATTTACCTTCCTACCAACAGTGTATGAGGGTTCCCTTTTTTTCACATGCCTGTCAGCATTTGTTGTTTATTGTCTTTCTGATGATAGGATAGCCATTCTGACAGCTGTGAGGTGATACCTTATTGTGGTTTTGATTTGGGTTTCCCTTATGATGAGTGATGTTAAGTACCTTTTCATATACCTTTTAAACATTTATATGTCCAGTTTGGGAAAATGTCTGTTCACTTCTTCTGCCCATTTTTTAATCTGGTTGATTTTTTCCTTTTGAGTTATGACAATTCTGTATGTATTTTGGATATTAACTTTTAAAAAATTTTATAGCTACACTGCACGCTGCAACTTCATTGCTGTGCCTGGGCTTTCTGTGGTTGGGGCGAGTGGGGACTGCTCTCCTTGTGGTGCATGAGCTTCTCATTGCAGTGGCTTCTTTAGTGGCAGAGCATGGGCTTCAGTAGTTGCCGCTTACAGGCTCTGGAGCGTGGGCTCAGTAGTTGTGGTTCATGGGCTTTGTTGACCTGTGGCATGTGGGATCTTTCTAACCAGGGTCCAAACCTGTGTGCCCTGCATTGTCAGGCAGATTCTTAACCACTGGACCACCAGGGAAGCCCCTGGATATTATCTTCTTATCAGGTATATAATTTGCAAATATTTCTCCCATTGGTATATTGCCTTTTGATTTTTTAAATTTATTTTTTTAATTGAAGGATAATTGCTTTACAGAATTTTGTTGTTTTCTGTCAAACCTCAACACGAATCAGCCACAGGTGTACATACAGAGCCTCCCTCCCATCTTCCTCCCCATCCCACCTCTCTAGGTTGATACAGAGCCCCTGTTTGAGTTTCCTGAGACATACAGCAAATTCCTGTTGGCTATCTATTTTACATACGGTAATGTAAGTTTCCATGTTACTCTCAAGATACATCTCACCCTCTCTTCCCCTCTCCCCATGTCCATAAGTCTATTCTCTATGTCTGTTTCTCCATTGCTGCCTACAAATAAATTCTTCAGTACCATTTTTCTAGGTTCTGTGTACATGCGTTAGTATACGCTATTTATCTTTCTGACTTACTTCACTTTGTATAACAGGTTTTAGGTTCATCCACCTCATTAGGACGGACTCAAATGCCTTCATTTTTATGGCTGAGTAGTATTCCATTGTGTATATGTGCCACAGCTTCTTTATCCAGTCATCTGTTGATGAACATCTAGGTTGCTTCCATGTTCTAGCTATTGTAAATAGTGCTGCAAAGAACAGTGGGATACATGTGTCTTTTTCAGTTTTGGTTTCCTCAGGGTAGATGCCTAGGAGTAGGATTGCTGGGTCATATGGTAGTTTTATTCCTAGTTTTTTAAGGAATCTCCATGCTATCTTCCGTAGTGGCTGTATAAATTTACATTCTCACCAACAGTGCAAGAGCATTCCCTTTTCTCCACACCCTCTCCAGCATTTGTTGTTTGTAGACTTTTTGATGATGGCCATTCTGACTGGTGTGAGGTGATATCTCATTGTATTTCTGACTT